>NW_015628684.1:373399-384778 GCF_001515625.1 Sinocyclocheilus rhinocerous | reverse complement strand
CGCTGCTTTATTTTGCTCATTGCGCCCTCCTGTGGCCTCGGGAGACAAGACAAAAGTTTCCTTAAAACCTATTTAATCTGCATATAAAACATTAGAAATGAGATATTTGTTTAATTTTTATTTTGTGTTTGATTGTTAAAAAAAATATATTTTTCTCAATAAATTGGGTTAATTTAAAAATACAGTGGTTAAATTAAAAAAATTTTTTTATTGCTCTTTGTTTTAAAAAAGGTTATAAAAAATTTCAATAATTATCGATACCGAACGATATGAAACATTATATCGTTGATTAATTTTTTAGCTATATCGCCCAGCCCTAATGAAATGTAATAAATATAATTTATTCCTGTGTTGCAGCCATTACTCCAGTCTTCAGTTTCACATGATCCTTCAGAAATCACTTCTTATCATCAACGATGAAAACAGTTAATGCTTATATTTTTGTGGAAACATTGAAACATTCATTCAAAAGAACAGCATTTTTTTAAATAGAAATCATTTGTAACAAATTAACATCATCTTACTGACCCTACACTTTTGAACGGTAGTCATTTTTTCATTACATCATCTAAGCACAAGAGTAATCTCAAATTTCTGCTTTAAAAGAGTGAAGAAAAGACAATGGAAAAAGTATCATGGGTGAGACAGGCTGAGAAAAGAAAGAAAACCGATTAAAAAAAGACAAAGACTGAGAAAACAAGAGTTGGACTGAGGGAGAGTGAAACGGGGAGAAAGATAGGCTGCAAAATAATAAGGAATTAAGAAATTTATTGAACAGAATTGACCGAAAAATTACGTCTGGAAAGATAAACCGTTCCAGTGATTTATGAGCATGAGAAAGCACCAGCTTCCAATTAAAAGAAGTTCCACTGGAATAACGGCGGTTCTCAGGTTGCTCAACACATTCGGAATTATGTAAGAGAAGAAGAGCGAGAAAGAGCGCGAGGGAGGCTGAGAAAAGAAAAAGGAGGATGTAGAGAAAAGGATATGAAACATGTGATGAAAAGAAAAACAGGAAAAACAATGAGACAAGGCTGTTTCACAAGAACGCATGTCAGCATATTCAGGTTTGGGTTTGCGATTGTGACGTGTCGACATGTCGAGATAACATCTTCAGTAAGAAGAGTAAGAAGCATGCCAAAACAAGAAACACAAGTATAGAATTATGATACAAATGACAGAACAAAAGAAGCAGCTTTCAAACAATGACCTACCGCAACACAAGACAAAAAGTGTAACATAACTACAAAAGCCACAACGAAAATCAAATAAAACGCCACCACGGATATCACAACAAACAAAAAGAAAAGAAACTAAACAAAAGACTTATTTATATTCTTTATTCACAACATACCTTAAACCGCCTGGCCAGGAACTTGTTTTTCATCTCTAAGAAGTTTCCCTTGTTGACTTGAGTTTTGAAAGGTTCGTTAACGATGGCGAACTGCGGGTCGTTCTGAATGTCCTGCCACCGCGCATAGCCGTGGCTTCAACAGGTCAAGGATCAAAGCTCAAACCTGTCAACCTACACTAGACCATGATATGCGTTCAAATCTAAAGATCTTTATTTTCGATAAAAGAATAACAATTTTGCTGTCTGTAGTATTCGCTAAAGAAAACTGATGTATTTGTAGGAACTCAGTTTTTTCCATCTCATTTTATTTCATTGTTCTTCTTGGCTTGGAGCTCTAAACAAACTGTTCATTTAGCAAACGCAGTATAAATATACATTAATGGAACTGGATTATTTCTACAGCGACAGCAGCCTATCTCCAAGGATACCACACGATGCCTGCCAGCAGCCAGAAGTCGTGTCGCCGGTGCCAGATCTCATTGATCTTGCCTGATGAAATAGCCGCCCGCTCCTCGTTCTGCCAAAGAGTGTGGAGCTCTGTACATAAAAGAAACACACAACACGGCCAGATATCACTTACAATCCGTTTATACCTGCTGACGAATAAATAAACAAAAGGTAGCAATCCTCCGACAACAAAGCTAGCAAGCGTGTAAATCGAGTTATCGAGCTATAAACTACTCCAGAGTGTGGGCTGTATGCTTAGTGTTTGCTTGAAATGTTTTCTCAACGCTGGTGAAATGTTTATGAACCATAAGCATAAAGCCCTTGTTGTTTAGCTGTTCTCTTTTAAAGTTGTAAATTAAACTATATCCAGTGATTGGCTTCTGGGAACTGAAACTATTTATAGCGATTGGGGCTTGGAAACAAAACTCAAAGAAATAACAGACCAGACAAATGACCACCAGGGGTGTATTCCAGAAAGCACGGTTAACTTACCGTCAGCTAAACCCTGAACTTTCGGTTGATTAACCCCAAACCTTGCTTACTCGAGGTATGTGGTTCCAAAAACGCGTCCGGGAGTAAGTTCATTCAACACAGAGGATGTTCCTGGTTAAGACTCAAAACATTCTCAACAGAGCGACGAATCGACGAGTCACTATGGAAACGGACGCTAAGAAAAAGCGTCATGCTGTTTCTTTCTTTCTTCTTTTGTTCAATGCTCGTTTACATGCTTCGTGCATATCGCCACCTAATTGATGGTTGTGCATTCATTTTTAGTTTTTTTTCCGTTTAATCTTTAATCCTTAAGAATATGAATTATATTGTTTGTTTGATGCTAATTATATATTAAGTCATATCAGATATGTATTTTGATTTAGAATTTAGACATTATAGAAAATGCCAATCCATGTGTGAGATGATAATAAAAAATGTAATAAATAAATATATATAATATAATAAATTAAACATTACCTTGTCATAGTGTTTTATAATTTATACAGATAACTGTAATATATGCCAATAAAATAAATATAATAACCATATTAGAATAATATATTACCTTATTTAGCAATGCTGTTTCTTTCTTCTTCTTTTGTTCAATGGTCGTTTACATGCGTAGTGCATATCGCCACCTAATTGATGGTTGTGCATTCATTTTTAGTTTTTTTTCCGTTTAATCTTTAATCCTTAAAACCGAATGCACAGCTGCAATGGATGCAATGTACTGATACACGTGCTTCCTACTGTTTACGTTCACTTAAGACATAATCAACTGTGTTTATGTGAATGCTCGTCAAAACGAACAATTCGACATCAATTTGTGTGTAATTCTCCGTTCATGCGACGTGAAAGAGTACTCACATGCTGTGAGATGTGCTTTCTGTGTGTATATGGTTCAGTGTCTGAGTTCTCTCTTGCGTCGTCAGATTTATCCTTATGTCTGCTCTTCTCTTACTCCCACATATTGACATTTTTTAACGTTTTATGCGACGTCTATACGTCTTACGTCAGCAAGTATATGTTAGCTTATGTCCCGCCGGTTCATATGTACGCATCTAACCGCCGAACCACGCAGCAGATTCGTTCTGAATGAATCTCTTCCCAAATCGTCCCTCCCTAAAATTTTCGTTGTTGTTGACGAAAATTATTCCTCAACGAAATTAACACTGTTTGGGACTGAGAACTCGAAATCCATTTTTCCCGGAAACAAGTTGAAATATGGACTCATCTGAGTACAGCACACATTTTCACTGTCTTTTGGACTATCTGAGATTAGCTCTGGCCCAAAGAACCCGGTAGCATCGCTGCATGAACTAAGGTTTCCTGCCTTGCCCTACATGTACTGTGATTTCTCTGGATTCCTTGAATCTTTTCAAAATATTATGTATGGTACTTGTTGAAAGACCTAAATATTTTGCAATTTTGCATTGCGAAATGTGATTTTTGACACTTCTCTCGTGAAATTTGGCACAAAATAATGAGCCATGTTCCAGCTTTGCTTGCAAAGACTGAGATGCTCCTTTTATACCCAAACATGATACCTTGAACTATTACCAGTTCACCTGCTCCATACCGTTAAGTAACTTGTCCATTGTTTTACTTACTTGTTTTTGACATATCCGACCGAACTACAAGCTTTCCAGTGATGTCTGTGAGAAAGGTATATTCACTCAACAACCACGCGCATCTGCACCGCTGCGCGCTCAATCCACTCAGCGCGCTTTGTTTATCAGCTTGCGCACATCAGCTATACAGATGTTAATACTGAAAGTTTAACATTATATTCATTGCATACATATACTTCGTAGACATCCTTAATCTTTTATAACTCCATTCTGCTGTCTGTTGTTGGTGTTTCTTTGTCTGAATATGGCACTGATCACATGCTGTGTGGTATCGGCGTTTGGTATCGGGGCATTTTAACGAGTACGAGTACGAGTACAGAAGCTCAGTATCGGGCCCGATACCGATACCAGTATCGTATCGGTGCATCCCTAGTGTATATATATATATATGCATACATATATATATACTAGGGATGCACCGATACGATATATATATGTGTGTGTGTGTGTGTGTGCGTATGTAACAATATCAAAATCTCACAATACGATAATATCTCATTATGAAGTCCAATGTACGATATTTATTCAGATATTTAAAACGTTACCCATTTAAACTGCTAGCAATTCATAATGCACTTTTAAGCTTTTATTTTGATGGAAATGGCAGTAGAGCTTTTATTTTGAAGGTAAAATTCCTGCTTCAGTGAAAACAGGCTTACAAAAATGCCTCTCACTACAAATCTAGTGACATGCTGTAATCATCTTCTGCGAAAATAAAGCATAACTGGTGGCCATTGGGTTCCCAAATGCTAAACGCAGTAAATCTCCTAACTGTGATATTTTCAGAAATAGAAGTCGCGTTTTTTCATCTGAAACGTGCTGCGATTTATATTCCAAAGCCACTCATATAATGCAGAAACACTCAAGCAAGCAAAACACGCGCAACGCGTGCACGTGTTTGTACTGATGCAGAATAGTACAGCCTATAGCGCATTTCACACAGGCTGCTAGATTCACTTTCGCCAGAAAGTCGTATGCCCAAGGTTAAAAATAAATGATGTTTATAGTGAATGCCCCTATAAATGGTCTTATTTTTACGATTTAGTTCACTGCTTCAGTGAAAACAGGCTTACAAAAATGCCTCTCACTACAAATCTAGTGACATGCTGTAATCATCTTCTGCGAAAATAAAGCATAACTGGTGGCCATTGGGTTCCCAAATGTGCGCTAAACGCAGAGCACATGTAATAAACAAGTTCACTGCATTCAATGTGAACTGAGCCGTTCTGAGACTTTAAAGACCTTTAATGTTAGAATAAGAAGTTTAAATATATTTGAAAAAAATACACTTTTTGCCCGGAAGACCTATCGTTTCATATTGTCATGTGACCACGATGATATCGAGACAGTTTTGCTATCGCGATACCACGATATTGATATCGATATTGATCATATCATTCCATTAAAATACCATTACATGTTGAAATTAATATTAACTAAGATTAATAAATGCTGTAGAAGTAGGCTATTGTTTATTCTTAGTTCATGTTAACTAAAGTAGTTAACTAATGAAACATTATTAAATTGTTTCCAAAATACTGTTCAAATTGTTACCGCCTTTAGTTATTATTTTGGAATAAATATAAAAATGCATAAAAACACTATGAAATGTATAATTAGTATTAAAAATATTAAATCAAATAAAAATTATATTATATATGTGCTATAATTATATTAGAATTATATTTGTTCTCTTTTTTTATGTAATATTTAACCAGGAAAATGTGACAACATTAAGTGTAACAGGGACATATATATAGGCCTATATATATATATATATATATGTATATAACTGCCTCCTCATTTTAAAACACCACCGCACGCCACTGATATATAAATACTATTTTGGAATTTTAAATAAATATATTTTAAATTTGAAAAAGGTATTTTCTGAACCTGTGCTGTTTAAAACATAACTGAATTATGAATTATTATGTTCAAAACAATAATTTAAAACAAATACTGAGCACCTCCCTGAGCAGATAAATGGGAATGCTTACAGATACCTTCAACATGTTAAGTATTTCAACACAGACAAAATGGCACACAGCAGCTTTAAACATTCTTTTTGTATTTACCTGTGAATCCTCCATCTGCGATGTTGAACATAAACCGTGGACGCTCTGTGGGTTTGCTGTTACCTTTGGGCACCTCCTCCCTCTGCCCTCTGACCTCCTTCACAGCATCCTTTTCACCCTTCACCTCCTCTGTGACCCGATAGAAAAAAGAAAAACATGTTTACATCGTGTTTAGTTTAGTTATTTATTCCCTACATTAAAACACAAAAATTAAGGCTTAAATTCAGTTGTACTGAAGGTTGCACCATCGATTTTAGGTGCTGTTTTTGTGAATGTATGTGTATAAACAACTTTGGTCCAATAGTTTTTCATTCTTCACTATGCAACTATATATAATACACAAAAAGCAAAGAAAGAAAGAGTAGCATTGTAACGTTCACCTTTTTTGACATCTGAGGGCTTATCTAATTTCTCTTTCTTTTCTGTTGTTTCTGTGGGAGGAGACGTCAGTTCACTTTTCTCTTTTTCTTCTCCAGCCTTTTCTCTTTTCTCTCCCTTGTCCCCTTTCAAAGCCTCTGTCATGACAGACAACAATTAACCACAAATCACAATAAAATGACTGATTGGCACTACAGCCAATCAGATTTCACCATTTGCTGCCGCAGTTACCTCTGCTCTCATCTTTAACAGATGGAGAATCTGACGGTTTCTCTGGGGAGGCCTCTTTGTCAGTGCTCTCCTCCACTTGTTTTTCTTTCTCATTCGTTTCTTTTGGAGAAGACTGAGAGATGGCAGGGCTTTCTTTTGTTTTTGAGTCATCAGAAGCTTTTGTTGGACTTTCGGATGTCTGAGCTTTTTCACTGGATACAGGGTCTTTTTCGCCATCTTTCACTGTGGTGGAAGTCTGGAAGAAGAGAAAGAAACACATTCTTTATTTGAGTCATATAGATGAAGTTACAGTTTACAAACAAATGCTTGCAGAGGCATTTCTAGCTTCTTCAGGCACTCTGGAATGGCCATTTAAGTTGTATCCAGCCAAAATCATTTTGTATCAAGCAACAAATAAATCAAATAAAAATGTCATTATTTTATAACAGATGTTCATTATATTACATTATAGCAGATGTTTAGCTAAGAACACTTGCTAATGAAGGGCTTGGGACTGTTTGCTTCCTGCTTTTTCAGGCATCCTGGAAGAGAGCTGGTTTGCATTACATGACCAAAAGAAAAAAAAGAGAAACTTTCCAAAAAGTGCTTTGTATGGGGTTGAAACACCCAGTTTGTTGAAGGTTTGGGCCTTTAGATTTCCATCAGGATATGTGATTGAATGAAAGAATGCCTTTTATTGTCATCATTATACACATGTACAATGAAATTATAATTATGGCTTAAGACAATTTATTATTCCATGCAATAAATAGAAAGGATTATATTTCACAAAATGTAAATTCTGTCATAATGTACTCATCCTCATGTCATTCCAAACTTGTATGAGTTTCTTTCTTCTGTGGAACACAAAAGATACTTTGAAGAATGTTGGTAACCAAACCGTTTTGGTACCCATTAATGTCCACTGTATAGACAAAAACAACACTAGCACATTTTTCAAAATATCTTCTTTTATGTTCCACAAGAGGGTGAGCAGATGAAGACCGAGGACAAAATTCATTTTTGGGTGATCTATCCCTTTTAAGTACAATCAAAAGCAGTTGTTATTGTATGATAAATGTCAAATGGCATTACCTAAGGTGTGTATATTTGAGCAACAAAAGATATTTTGCAATTGTTTTAAGTTTTATTTCAAATAAATGTCGTTCTTAACCGTTAATCAAAAATATATATATATATAAATAATGGTTTCCGTTGTTTTTTTCCCAACATTTATAATAATAAGAAATGTTTCTTAAAGGTTAGTTCACCCAAAAATGAAAATTCTGTCATTAATTACTCACTCTCGTGTTGTTCGAAACCCGTAAGACCTTCGTTCATCTTCGGAACACAATTTAAGATATTTTTGATTAAATCTGAGGGCTCTCTGACCCTCCCATAGACAGCAAGGTAACTACCACGTTCAAGGTCCAGAAAAGTACCAAGATGATCGACAAAGTAGTCCGTGTGACACGTGTTCACAACAGTACCATGTCGTGTGTGGCGGCGCCGGCACTGACCCAGATCTGAAACCACGGTGACCCGACGACTTTGAAAATCGTGCAGTGTGAACTCGGCATAACCCTTTAAACACCAAATCAGCATATTAGAATGATTTCATGGATCATGTGACACTGAAGACTGGAGTAATGGCTGCTGAAAATTCAGCATTGCCATCACAGGAATAAATACATTTTAAAAAACATTAAAATAGAAAAAGGTTATTTCAAATTGTAATAATATTTCATGATATTACTGTATTTCCGATCAAATAAATGCAGCCTTGGGGGGCACAAGAGATTACAAATACATAAATACATATTTTACCAACCCCAAACCTCTGAACAGTAGTCTATGCCACACTCTCAATTTATTATAACTTCATGATAAATTACATTATATAATGTTTTACAGATCATTAGAGCCATCACTAAAAGCAGCTTGTCAGAAGAAGCTGGAAGCATGATTACTATGTGGTTTCAGAAATTTTATCTCCATGAAACACACAAACAGACACACATGCTGCTCCACACTTTCTGAAACAACAGATTTAAACAGACAGGTTCACATAATGTTTTGCTAAACCTACATAATAAAATAATCCCTGCCACACCCTGCCACACACACACACATTTGTTTATCATGCTGGATATGTTTTTCTATTGTTCTAATATTACTTCTATTGTTGTTATATTAGGCATAATGCCCTTTTATAACCCCTAAAGCTAACCACTGTACAAACCTTTCATTTATTTCCATTAAGACATAATTTAATATGCTTATTATGCAGTTTTCCTTGTTGGATGTTCTCCACAAAGCAGGTGATTTCAGGTTTTGCATTTGGTCCTCACAACACACACACACACACACTTACCTCTCCATGTTTTGTGCTTTCCACACTCTCCCCCTCCTTTTCTTCTTTTGTTTTTTCCTTCTCTCTCTCTCTTTCTGGTTCTGTCAGGGATTCACACTGGTCTTTCTCCGCCTCTTTTGAGCTCTTTTCTATCTTGTCGGGTGGAGAGGGAGTGGCTGTGGGAACAGGTTACGGCAGGTAAGGTCACTGTGTGTGAGAGATTCTCTCTTTGAGCTGCATATGAGGGTTTTGGGTGGGTTTGTACCTGGTTTGGAGGTGCACGGTGTGTTGTTGCAGCTCATTTCAGGTGTGGGAGTGTCTGTCTTAATGGCAGGCGAAGAAGCTCTTGACGATTTCTTTGAGTCCACAGTAATCTCTGGCTTCAGTTCAGGCATGCTCCATTTCCCATTAATGTGCTCAAACTCTTGCACCTGCACACAATGTCAAACACACCTGCCTCTTCAATACAGTAACTCAAGTGCTTGTGTGAATCAATCAATCTCTATCTGTATGTCTGTCTATCTATCTATCACAGCTAGGTGGAGCACAACAAAAAAGAATGCGGGGTTTTCAACACACATTTTACAGTTTAACTATTTTAACACTTAAAACAGGACAAGACACTTAAAAATGGCATGAGACATGATGCAATGGCCCGTGATGTCTGTCTGAATGTGTATGGCTGTAGCAGTGGTGCTTAATACGTAGCCAAGAAGATTTTATCAGCTGTATAAAAGATAAGGCATAGCATTGTAAAGCATCATTAAAGGGGTCATATGAAGCGATTTAAATTTTTCCTTTCTCTTTGGAGTGTTACAAGCTCTTGGTGCATAAAGAAGATCTGTAAAGTTGCAAAGACTAAAGTCTCAAATCCAAAGAGATATTCTTTATAAAAGTTAAGAGTCAACCACGCCTACCTAAAACGGCTCGTTCTAACACGCCCCCACATATCTACCTCACTATGTGGGAAGATTTGCATAACGCCGCCCAAATGTTCACGCAAAGAAAGAAGGCGTAACTTTTATTCTCGCTGTAGTATTGTTGTTGCTGCCGCCATGTCGTGAAGGCGCTGTGTGATTTGTTGTGAAAGCGAAACTACTTTGTTTGGTCTTCCAAAGGAGGACGATATCTGCTTCGTCATGCCTGGAGCTGATCCATGCTGGTTGCTGAGGAAATACATCAACTTCGCGCTGTGGATCACCGGATTGGCTTTCACCGTGGACGAAGCGGAGTCCAGCCCGGGGTCGTCACATGTGGTTGCCGCAAGCCCGCCGGACGCTCCTTCGTCGAATCCGCCGGTCGCCACTTACTCTAGCCCGGCCTCCACTCACTCTAGCCCTCCCGCCGTTCCTCACTTTATCCCCCGGCCTCTGCTCACTCAAGGCCGCGGTGTGTGACGCTGTGTTTCGTTGTGAAAGCAAAAATACTTTGTTTGGCCTTCCAAAAGAGGACACGACTAGAAATCAGTGGTTAAGTTGTATTTACAACACTGTTCCAGAACACTTCAACCCAAATATTCAGATGTGTGCAGCACATTTTATGGAGGACTGTTTACTGATCCTGGGACAGTTACGTTAGACTAAAATGCCGGCAGTTCTGACTCACGAAAGTACGTTTTCATTTAAAGGATTTGCCACTGACGATTCAAACGCGAGTTTTGAGCAGTGTAGAGTAGCGCTTGTTGTTTGTCATTTCTCCGATCACAAATGCAGACATGGTTTTATGTTTACGCGGCGCAATGCAACGCAACGCGTAAAAAGACAGTATAAGTCATTATAATCAGTAATTATGTCCCCACTGGATGCAACAAATGCCTCGTTTATAATGGGTTTTAATGTTTTTGTCTCGTCGCTCCGGCCGGACAGGGCATCATCACAATATGGTAAGGGGCGTAACATTTCCGTCACACGCTTGAGGTATTCGGCCAATCACAACGCACTGGATAGCTGGCCAATCACAGCACACCTCACTTTTTCAGACCGATGAGCTTTGTAAAAATCGACGCGTTTCAGAAAGGCGGGGCATAGAGGAGAAACAATAATGTACAGTATGTGGAAAATAATGTGTTTTTTTAACCTTAAACCGCATAAACACATTTCATTACACCAAATACACAAAATAATGTTATTTTTAGCAACATCATATGACCCCTTTAATACATTCCAAATATCACAATGGACTGGATGTATAATTTTCTGCATTAAAGTACTTCAGAAGACCATTTAAGAATGCTAGGAATTTTTCCATTTCCACGGTCTGCCCTTTCCTGTTTCCTATTTTAGCTGCTTCTCCTGCCTGCGAGCTGAGGGGAGTGCGGAGGAATTCATGGGGAACAGAAGCAGATCTCTCACTCTCTGAACATTCCTAACTGCCATCTTGGCTTTTCCCGCAGCCGCTCATTATGACGACTACTAGGGACTGAATATTTTCAGTGAA
>NW_015628684.1:366363-372069 GCF_001515625.1 Sinocyclocheilus rhinocerous | reverse complement strand
GTGTTTCGTTGTGAAAGTGAAACTACTTTGTTTGGTCTTCCAAAAGAGGACGATATCTGCTTCGTCATGCCTAGAGCTGATCTGTGCTCACGCTAAGCCGGGGATTCCGCTCACGCTAGGCTAGGCTGCTGTGTTTTTCGTTGTGAAAGCGAAACTACTTTGTTTGGCCTTCCAAAAATGGACACGACTAGAAATCAGTGGTTAAGTTGTATTTACAACACTGTTCCAGAACAGTTCAACCCAAATATTCAGATGTGTGCAGCGCATTTTATGGAGGACTGTTTCCTGATCCTGGTAGAGTAGACTATAATGCCGGCTGTTCTGACTCACAGACTGTAAGTACGTTTTTTATATTTAAAGAGTTTTTATATTTTATATTTTTTATTTTTAAAGCGAGTTTTTTGGGCAGTGTAGAGTAGGGCTTGTTGTTTGTCATTTCTCCGATCACAAATGCAGACATGGTTTTATGTTCACGCGGTGCGATGCAACACAACGCGTAAAAAGACTCACATTTTGTAATTATGTCCCCACTGGATGCAACGAATGCCTCGTTTTTAATGGGTTTTCATGTTTTTGAATCATCGCTCCGGCCTGACAGGGCATCATCACAATATGGCAAGGGGCGTAACATTTCCGTCTCACGCTTGAGGTATTCGGCCAATCATAACGCACTGGATAGCTGGCCAATCAGAGCATACCTCGCTTTTCAGACCAATGAGGTTTGTAAAAATCGACGCGTTTCAGAAAGGCGGGGCATAGAGGAGAAACAAAAATGTACAGTATGTGGAAATTAATGTGTTTTTTTAACCTTAAACCGCATAAACACATTTCATTACACCAAATACACAAAATAATGTTATTTTTAGCAGCATCATATGACCCCTTTAAAAGATTAATATTAAGAACATTTACTACCAGTCAAAAATTTGGCAGAAGTCTCATATGCTCATTTATGCTCATTTTAAATAAAAAATGCAGTAAAAACAGTAAAATTGTGAAATATTATTACAATTTAAAACAACCGTTTTCTATTTTAATATATTTTAAAATGTAATTTATTCCTGAATTTTTTTTCCAGCAGCCATTACACTAAACTCAAGTAATGTTGAAAAGAGTTGTGCTGCTTTACATTTTTGTGGAAACCATGACCCATTTTTTTCAGTATTTGTAGATGAATAGAAGCGAACAGCATTTATTTGAAACTTTTGAATGGTAGTGTATATAATTATATATTTGATTTTATTTCATCCAAAAGCACTATTATCACTCTGAAATGTGACAGACCCACCTTCTTCTTTACCAGAGACATGACCCCTATCCGCGTGAGAACCGGCTGCCTGCAGAGCCCCTCGCGCGGGACACCGTCAGCGAACGTCTCTGAACCGTCAGCCACCGGTTCACAGAGGTGCCTCATGAAGAGCGACACGTACGCCCTGCCAGAGAAACAAAGTAAATGGAAAAGAGAAAAGTTTCCTTAGCAGTGCCCAAGTTTGAAGTTTACACACTACTGTATCAAATGACATTTTCCAAACACATTTACTGGTAAAGAAAGTCATACTTGAACTCTTTTTCACTCTTTCCCCGGAGGTCTCGCACGAGCCACTGGCAGGAAAAGGCGTCCTGAGCTGGCATCCCCCATCTCATGATGGCATTCAGGAAGGCTTTTCTCTGGCGCGTATTAAAGCCCAATACCTGACCAACACACACAGACACACGATTAGGCAGAAGATGACAGATTGCATTTTTATGTAAATTGTTTTAATCTAATGAGGCCTTATACGAAAAACAGACATGCTTTTATTGACATTATGAAACGTTACTGGGCAGTTCTCAAAACTGGAAAAATGCAGCCCTGTTATCTCCAGCTCTATGTCACTCAATTTAATTATAAGAGGCACGCATCCAGAGACGCTGTATATACTGGACACACAGGCGACCTCCAGATAAGCAAACACTTGGAAAATACACTATAAATCACATTAAACTGTGACCAATAGGCTTGTGTTGATTTTACACTGAGCATGCATCTTTTAATGGCCATTTACAATAGTTGTGCCAACACAAACGAACAAGTAAAGAATAGCTGCACGATACCTCAATGTTGCCGCCCACTCTGGCCAACAGGGGTGGCAGTGGTTTATCCTTCTCGTTTCGGAGCTGCCTGCGTGACTGTCTGCGACCTGGACGAGGGGAGAGGAGAGTCAGCCAAGAGATCAGTTCAACATGTCCATCTCACTGAGCCAGCATCAGGAAACAGGGTTACAGCACAGGAAGGATACATTATCCTGAACAGCTGCAATACATAAACTGTGAATGTGCCTCCAGAAGAATAGCAAAACCTGACAAAACCACAAGACGTCCCAACAAGTTGCCAAAAGGAGCAAATGAATGTCTTAATTAAAGTCTAAAAGGGGCCAAAAGATGTGGGGCTTAGCAGTTATATTTGTACATTTGTAAGTGAAGCTTGCATGAGCAACACTCACTGCGAGTACAGTAATAGCATCTCTCCTAAACTGCATGATTTAAGTTGCAATGTCCATAGCACAAACGGTTTTTAATGTAATTTTTTTATATTTTAATACTTAAACAATAGTATATTGATAATAGTATATAGTATATGCAGAAATTGTTTTAATAGTTTAATACTTTGGTTAGGGGGTTTATTTATATATATATATAGTCCATTCCAGCACAACAATTTTTTACAGCGTTAACATTAATATTAATTTATAAATATAGTATTGTTTTATAAATGTAATATTG
Source organism: Sinocyclocheilus rhinocerous (assembly GCF_001515625.1). Lineage (NCBI taxonomy): Eukaryota > Metazoa > Chordata > Actinopteri > Cypriniformes > Cyprinidae > Sinocyclocheilus > Sinocyclocheilus rhinocerous. The sequence continues at coordinate 369,306 of NW_015628684.1, read as the reverse complement.
TATAAATATAATATTATTCTTATTCATTCATTATACATCAACTAATATCAATTTATACAGCTTAAAAAAGTTCAAACTGTATCATGTATATGTAGAAATAACAATAACCTAAACTAATTAACGCTGTAAACATATTGTTCATTTTTAGTTCAGTTGAACATCATTCCAACCTAATTATAAATAACTTAGAATAAGTTTGGTTGATAATAACATGATATTTAATTATTAGTTATAACATTGTATTATGTTTATTTTTATTTATATTAAGAACAATATGTGAATATTAATCGAGAGTGTGTCTGTTTGCTCCTCACCCTCAGGTCTCTCATCAAAGTCCTCATCTTCCTCCTCTGAGCCCACTGAGTATTCTGATTGGTTATCTGAAATGTCAGCATGCCACTCTGTAAAAGCATATCGAAAAGAGCACTGTCAGTAATAAACAAACCACAGTGCAGAATATGGTTAGCAGTAGTCAAACAATTTCCATTCACCAGAACCTTCAAATAAAGCCCAACCAAAATCTTAAATATCAGTTTGGCAATGCTCTCCAACAGTGGAAAAAAGACAGATGTGATCGTTTCAAATTTGGCTCTTTTGTGACAAAATGTTCTGTATCTCCACTTATCTAACCCTGCACAAGCATTCTGTTCAAATTCAGCTGTCAGAGAGAATGATTTAGTCCTACAGGAAGACACAAGGCTGTTTAAACCAAAATGAAAACCCACAAATGTCAATTATTGAAGCACAGGCTGCTGTCAAACGTTTAAAAAGGCCAGCAGATTGTTTTCTGTGCACATGTAATATATTCTGCAGAGAAGATGCTGCAACATTATGACCCTGCAAGTCAGGCTGCTTGGATACACAAAGAAAAGTATGTGTACCTAGAGTTTATCTCAGTTATCACTGTAATTATGCAGCTGTAAGCGCCATCAGAAAACCAAAAATTCTATATTGTTCCTTTCTGGAGAAAACCTCCTTTTTCATTTCTGTTATTTGTCTTTTTCCTGACCATTTTGTTTTTCTCTTTTTTGACACATAAATGAAAAGCTGCCACACTTCAGCATCCCCTGGGTGTTGTGGATGTAGCCATTTTTGAGTCAACTGCATGTGGCTGTTCTAACCTGACCAAAACAGCAGTGTGTGGGATATAGCTTTTCTGTCCCACTCAATCAAAAGTAACATCGTAAACCACATGCCAAAAATGAAGCTGCTACAAGATGTAATTTTGGAGATTTATATGAGATAATACGCTGCATTTATATGAGAAGCACAAACATGGTTTATTGTAATAAAAGGCAAGAAAAATGGGCTAATTAAAATTCAGTGGGCTCCAAAAGTCTGAGACCACACTGAAAATCAGGGATTCAAAATTCAATTTGACAAACTTAAAAACAAAAACATTTTGACATGAGATGGAGAAATATTTCAGATGTTCTTCCGTTTAAGCACAAGTTGCTCTTTGGATTGTTCTCAAATTATGCTGGAGAACATGATCATCAGGTCATACAAAAAAAAAAAAAAAACCTTGCAAAGTTCATGGAGTTCAAGTGCTGTTGTTACGGAAATAAAATGCAACATTCCAAAGAAAGTACTGAAATTCATTTGTTTAACCTTTCACTCAAATTGTTATGCTGAAAAAACCGTACCTTGGTCCTCCTGAGCCGCGTCATTGTAGTTAACCTGTTTGCGGACTCTCTTTCCTTTGCCGAGATTGCGGGCCAGATCTTCCTGCTGCTGTTCATAGTGATGCCTCAAGAGTTTCTCCCAGTAATCAGGATCCACATTCTCTTCCTGCTTAATGATCTCTCTCTCGATCTCCTCTATCTGGACACAACAACAAATGAGATCTCCTTAATATCTCATTTGTTTCCAATAATAAGACACCAATAATATTCAATGGAGAGAAAATGGAGACCAAGTCTCTTGCTTTTAAGATGTTTCTCCTGAAAAAAGACCCCAGTAACCTTCAGTATCCTAGTATAGAGCTTCAGAAAATATCTATATGTAAATATAAATATAACTCAAACATTTCTAATTACATTCTTGCAAGACTAAATTATCTGAGACATGCTATACACGTTACTTTTATAGCTCTATACTTCTTTGTCTATTTTTGCACCACTGTTCAAAGTTTTGTGGTCAGTATGATTTTTTATGTCTCTTATGCTCACCAAGGCTAAATATATTTGATCAAAAATACAGTAAAACCTCTTGTGTTTTGCCCGTACCATACCTGTTCGCTGGTGTTTCGACCCTGCCTGTGTTTGTGACCACGTCTTTTAATAAAAGCTTTGCACATGGATCCGCACGTCTCATGTTCTGGTTACTCCGTAACACCAGTAGTATTGTGAAATATTATTACAATTTAAAACAACTGTTTTATATTTTAATGTATTTTCATTGTAATTTATTCCTGTTATGGCAAAGTTGTGTTTTCTGCAGCCATTACACCAGTCTTCAGTGTCACATGATCCTTTAGACATCATTGACAAATTTTAGACATGTGCTAACTTGGTACGCAATAAACTTTTCTTATTATTATCGATGCTGAAAACAGTTGTGCTGCTGAATAATTTTGTCTAAAGTTCAAAAGAACAGCATTTATTTGAATTATGAATATTTAGCAACAGTATAAACGTATCTATTGTCACTTTTGATTTTAAAGCATCCTTGCTAATTATTTTAGGTGAAAATTTTAGAAGAAACATCTAAGAAAGTCATACAAAAATTCATTATATTTGAGGCCTCCATTAAAGGGGTCATATGATGCGATTTCAATTTTTCCTTTCTCTTTGAAGTGTTATAAGCTCTTGGTGCATAAAGAAGATCTGTAAAGTTGCAAAGACTAAAGTCTCAAATCCAAAGAGATATTCTTTATCAAAGTTAAGAGTCAACCACGCCTACCTAAAACGCCTCGTTCTAACACGCCCCCACATGTCTACG
>NW_015628684.1:357060-364973 GCF_001515625.1 Sinocyclocheilus rhinocerous | reverse complement strand
CATCACAGTATGGTGAGGGGCGTAACATTTCTGTCACACGCTTGAGGTATTCGGCCAATCATAACGCACTGGATAGCTGGCCAATCAGAGCACACCTCGTTTTTCAGACCGATGAGTTTTGTAAAAATCGACGCGTTTCAGAAAAGGGGGGCATAGAGGAGAAACAATAATGTACAGTATGTAGAAAATAATGTGTTTTTTTTACTTTAAACCGCATAAACACATTGCATTACACCAAATACACAAAATAATGTTCTTTTTAGCAACATCATATGACCCCTTTAAGTCTTGAAATTAAAAAAAAAAAATTCCTCTGGCAGGGAAAGTTAGAGACATACGTGGTACATACTTCAGATAGCTGTTAAATCAAAACATGCTTCATGGCTCATTTTTTTCAGGATTATTATTGAAATATTGGTGAGGCGATTAAATGTTGGTCATCTTTCAAATTCCTCAAAAGCCCCACTCTTGGATACTCCACAAAAACTCCTCCCACCTTGTCATCTTCTCTGACATTGTACTGGGCCACCTTGAAGGAGCTCAGATACTCGTTCATGTTCTGCATGTCAGAGTCGTCTGTGGCATCCTGGCTGCGGTCTAGCAAACGCTCGATGGCGGCATTGTCGTAGTGAATTATGCTGCTGTCATCATCCTTATTGTCCCCTGCTGAAAACAGGAAACAAACGGGTGAACCTTCAGTATAGCAAAGTGTTGCAGAGAGTTACAGAGCAAGTTTTTTCATAACATTTCAACAACAAAGATGTTCATTAGTTGACTAAATTACCAAACGATTTTCTGGTTCATTTATTTTTATACATCAATCAATTTAACTTATCAATCCCACCCTCAATCTCATCCTTGAAAAGCTCCTCCGTGCCAAACTTGAGGATGTCATCCAGCTCTTGTTTAGACATGGATCCAGCTTTTGAGCCCAGACCGGGCCGCACCACCAGGTGTGTGAGCATCATCTTCCTTTTGGCCACCTGAGTGATTCGTTCCTCCACTGAGGCCCGAGTCACAAACCGATATATCATCACTTTATTGGCCTGACCAATACGGTGAGCTCGGCTGAAGGCCTGAGAGAAAGAGATAAGATTCAAAATATGTTTAGCTTTGAAACCTCACAGATGCTATTCTAAGGCTACGTTTACACGACAATGATGTAGTCAAAAACGGAAAAGTTTTTCCCTTGAGTTTTTAAAAAGTTTCACGTATACATGACAACGTTTTCAAAACGATTCGTGTTTATACTGTACATATCCGCGAAAACAGCCAAAAACGCTGTATTACGTATGCCAGGCCAGTAGTTGGCGCTGTCACCTTGTTAGTAAACAGTACCTGTTGCCATGTTGTATATGATGCGTCTCCGCTGTTGGTTGTAATATTGGTGGAGTAAATCCACACTTTGCTGAAGAAGCGTTAGCAAACTCTTAAACAGCAACAACAGTACCATGTACTCCGCCACTGTTGTGTATGTTTGTTCGCGCTTGCCTTTAAAATCGACACGTACTGCGCATGTCTACATACCTAACACGTACTACGCACGCGCATGATGTCACCGTTTTCAAAGATTCCCGTTTTGGGTGTTTACACGGAAATGCGTTTTCAAAAACTTAAACCTTGAAACCCGTTTTCAAAAATATGCGTTTTCAGTCCCCAAAACGCCGTTGTCGTTTAAACGTACAGGCAAAAAGCATAAAAAGTTTCCCATTTTTGGCTGAAAACGTTGTCGTGTAAACGGACCCTACATTTCAGGAGTCTGTACTCAAACTGTCCACTAGGTGGCACATGACAAATAAAACACCAGAACAAACCTGTCAGGTGTCACACAAGTAGAGTGAATGTCTGTGAACACTGGCGTGGACTGTATGAGACACTCCTCTTTTTTATATTTACCTGAATGTCATTGTGAGGATTCCAGTCAGAGTCAAAGATGATGACTGTGTCCGCAGTGGCCAAGTTGATTCCCAGACCACCCGCTCGTGTAGAGAGAAGAAAACAAAACTGACACGCACCAGGAGCTGTGTGATCGACAGAGAGAGAAATTTGATTTAGATTTGTAATGAAAATATTATGTGGTAACAGTGGGCTGTCCACCAGTAGAGATTTTGCTAAGCCGTTAATATGGTTTATCATAAATTGTAAATACCATTATGTAATATATCTATGTGGCTATCAGTGGGCAAGATGATACTATATACATATGACTAGGGCTGGGTATCGAGTTCGATACTTCAAATCCCAATTTAACCCCTGCATAAGACAATAAATAAGATTTATATTCCGCTTTTACTCAAAACTCACTTTAAACCACCATCAAGTTTTTGTAATAACTTCCGATTGCCGTGTGTGTTTTGGCCATGTAATGTTGCTGAAATTAAATATGTTATTACCTCTGAGTCAGAGCAGCGATCATGGAAGAGAGAGCACAGGCAGACAGCGCTAGAAACTGCTAATGCTTATCAGTAAATCAGTAGAAAATGAATAGAAATGACGATTCTGTCTGAGCTAGGTGATTCTGTCACACGCACTAGTGTAAATGTAGCTAACCGATGTGTAAACTGAAGACTATTTGAGCTTTATTACAACTATTTTGCACTGATTTATTGTGTTGTTTACATTTTGTTCCTTTGTGCAGTGGCTTTGAGTCTGTATAAACATCAGCAAGCTGAAAAATAAAACCAACGGTTTTTTTTTAGATAATGTAATCTTGTTCAAATAGATTTCATAAAATTGGTATCGAAAAAAGTATCGTTCAGGAACCGGTATCGAAGTCAAGGTATCGGTATCGGTATCGAAAATTTCTGAACGATACCCAGCCCTACATATGACAGTGATGAATAAGCATGCGGGATGTGTCCCAAACAAGTCAAGATGAGGAAAAACTTGGTGTTAAAATGGGTTCGACCATTGTCGTTTGGATTTTTAAAAATCCTTGTTTCATATAAAAAGTTATATGAAATTGCTCACTGTGTGATGTAAGATTTGCTCATACATTTTGGCCACCCAAAAAGTCATCAAGTCATTATAACAAATAACACAATGATTAAAAAGCTAAAAAAAAAACACACACACACACACACACACACACACAATCAATCAACCTCAACACCACAAAACAGCAAAATAAACTCTCCCACCAAAGCACAATGCAAAAGATATAATTATAGCACCACTGTAGTTCAAATGTTTATATATCTTTCAGAACTTTGTAACATTCAAATTCAACAATGATTCCAGACTTTATAAATGCTTTAAACAGAGATATGACAATGTCTGTTCTCAAGTAATTTTGCCCTTGTAAACTGCAAGTATTGCTTACCCAACAATAAAATAAATCAACTGCCATTTCAAGATAAGACATTCTACATTTGGCATAAACTTTCCTCCACATCTGAAAACAACTGACTCAACCGCTCCAAGAATTGATTGAGTCTTACAAACAATGAAAAATAGTATCTCTAAATTCACATTTATCATCAACATTTGGACTGGGAAGAGAGAGGAGAGAGCGAATATGACTTTGTGATGACATCTAAATAGCTATTAAAACCAAATCTCCAGCTGAGTGGTTCTCAAACATTTTAGACCACCTTTCTTCAAATCAGACCATCTAAGTACTACCTAATGTTTAATGTTATAATATACTTTTTCACATATCATGTATCACCTGAAAGCACCACAGGATCACAACTCTAGCTAATTCTCTAGCTGTATCCAAAGCACACTACAATAATGTTACTTAGATAATTTATGTGCACAATATGTATGTCTGGTGCACTGCTCTTACCGTTGAATCTGTCGATGGCTTCCTGTCGGAGAGCTCCAGTGATGCCTCCATCAATTCGCTCATATTTATAACCCTCATAATCCAGGAAATCCTCCAGCAAATCCAGCGTCTTGGTCATCTGAGGGGGAAACAGTGTAAGTTCAAATAAGATATAGTAAGACGTGATGAAATCAAAATGAATGCAAAGTACCACATCTGATCGAATCAGACCATCCAAGTAACACCTAGCTTGCCATGAGCTCCAAATTAGATTGTAATGATTAGAAACACAAAGCTATTCAATTTGAAAACCGAGTTGAAAATATGATAAACTATTTAAAACCATATATATTTTGTACTATTTTCACAATTTCCAGAGATGTGCTCTGCACCACCTGGGGGCACTAAACAACCACAATTTGGGAGCCCGTGTGCAGTACAGCTTATTATGTGTAAAATACAAGTTAAGTGAAAGTATTTACATGCGTGTTCGTACCTGAGAGAACACTAGCACTCGGTGGCCTTGCTCTTTCAGTTTTCTGAGCATTTTCTGCAGCAGCATTAGTTTCCCAGAAGCCTTAGTGAGACCTGCACCTTCATACGCTCCACTTGGTGTTTTGGGAGCTTCCTGTAACACAAGACAGCCTATGATACCCATGTGCACAATTAAAAAAAACTTGTCAAACACTAAACACAACTATTAACTATTATCTTAAACATATGAACTATTAAATTAAACATTTTGACAGCATCAAGCAAATCAAATTCTCTGACAGCAGGTGGCAGTATTTCACACTACATAAGTTAGTTCATACAAATGACAAGTTTTTTTGTTGCGGTCAGAAATACAGTGTGTGCTCTTACGGCAGAAGCGACGGGGAAGAGGTAGGGGTGGTTGCAGCACTTTTTTAGGTCCATCATAATGTTGAGCAGAGACACCTGGTTTCCTCCTCCCTTAGAATTCAGCGCCTCGAAATTACGCGTCAGAATGAACTTGTAGTATTTTCTGTTTATACACAGTGTGCACACAAAAACATATGAAGAAGGCTAGCACGCATAGTAAGAAATTTATTTAAACAAATGAAATATTTGTATTACTTCCTACTTCCCGCTGATTATCTTGAGATAATAAATACACGTCAAAACATTTTGTTTGAGAAATCAATGTTGAGGACTTACTTCTGCATGGGGCTGAGCTCCACTCGGACAATCAGCTCAGTTTTGGCCGGCATGTTCTTAAACACGTCAGCTTTGAGTCTCCGGAGCATGTGTGGGCCGAGCAGGTCGTGCAGTTTCTTAATCTGGTCCTCTTTAGAGATGTCTGCAAACTCCTCTAGAAAACCCTCTAGATTACTGAGGGACAGAAATAAAGCGATGTAGTAAAATTATTTTGAGTATTAAAACGTGTCTGTGTTGATGTGTACATACAGTGGCCTCAAAAAGTATCTGGACACTTCATCAACACAAAAAAATTATATCATTGCATTATATAGCATAATACATCTAAATACTTCTTGGGACACTTTTACAGTCTGTTTAAGCATATAAATGTGCTTTTATGCGTATGGTCATACTTGAAGCGGTTGGGCGTCAGGAAGTTCAGAAGATGGAATAGTTCTTCCAGGTTGTTCTGGAGTGGAGTTCCTGTTAGCAGCAGCTTATGGTCTATCTTGTAGTCATTGAGTCTCCTGAAGAACTAACACAACACAACAACCATCTTCAGTTAATAAAACACTCACACAGAATCTGTATTTCACTTAATTGGAACTATACAAGGTGCTTACTATAGATTCATTATGAAACCATGATGAGCAGGACTTGCCAATTACAAACTATTTTATATCTTTTTGCAAAACGTGTACAATTAGGAGTAAAATTAGTTGTGAATTCGTTATTTTGAAATGTAATTTCTGAATGTGTAGATTATTCTTAATATAGATACTCCTACCACTTCAAAAGTTTGGGTTCAGTAAGATTTTTTTAAAGTAATTAATATTGGTTTTAAGCAAGGACTCTTGTATCTCGGTTTTTACAAAAATATTACAGAACTGTTTTCAGTATTGGTATTAACACAAATGTTACTTGCGCAACAAATGAGCTTATTAAAATGACTTTTAAAAGATCATGTGGCACTGAAGGCTGGAGTAATGGCTGTTGAAAATTCAGCTTTTTCATCAAAATATATTATAAAATATATTAAAATACAAAACAGTTCATCATTCAAACAATTATTATTGTATTATTGCGTTTGATCGAATAAATGCAAGTAAATGTTTTTTTTTTTTTTCAAATAACCCCAAACTCTTTCTTAGATAGTGACTCATTGAATGAAAACATGTAATGGCTTTATTATGATGGTTTATAAAATTGCTGGTTTATATCTGTCATCCTCAATCTACCGTGTTGCAAAGAACCCAAGAAGTTATTTCCTGTGCTGTATTAAATTTGGATGAATCACCCAAACACACACACACACTCTCTCAAACCAAACAAAACTTGGACAAAAAACAGGAAAACCTAACTAAGTCGGTGTACCTTGGACTGGTTGTTTTTGAGGCGGTGGGCTTCATCCACTACAAGACAGGCCCAGTCAATGGACTTGAGAACGTTCTGGTCTATGGTCACAAGCTCATAGGACGTCAACAACACGTGGAACTTAATGGGCGCTTCTCTCTAGAGGGATGATGGGTAGAAAATGAAAATAATGGTTAGAGTAAAATCACTTCTTCCTATAGCACCAAAATGGCATCCTTTCCCTCTTCTCTCATACTATGGCTCATCTCTTTCTGCAACACTTCTCTTCATTTTCCGTCTCACATTGTCCATCTTTGCATTTCACCTCTCCAATCAGCAGTCATTCCTTCCCCTTCCAGCGCTCATATCCTCTCCTTCTCACCCGTAATTTGAAGGCTTTCTTTCCTCCCTTCACCGGCGTGTCATCAAAGGTGAATTCGTTCTCACGGATGATGGCTCGGCTGTCCTTGTCTCCGGTGTAAGTGACAACGTAGAAGTCAGGAGCCCACATCTCAAACTCCCTCTCCCAGTTAATGATTGTGGACAACGGTGCGCTCACCAGGAACGGCCCTTTAGTGTGTCCCTGGAGAGAGAAATGGACAGAGAGACATGGAAGGATGCACAGAGAGGAACAGGATGGGAGAGAGAAATGTAAAAGTTTACATATCATTTATAAAACACTTTTGTAACCTGACCGTCACAGACCTCTTTCAATAACGAGTAGAGGAAAACAATAGTCTGGATGGTCTTGCCCAAGCCCATTTCATCCGCCAGGATGGTGTCTGTTCCCTGCGCCCAGGAGAACCGCAGCCAGTTCAGCCCCTCCAGCTGATAGAGATGCAGCGTCCCTCCTGTCTCTGTCACAAAGTCCGGCTGCTCCTCGTACTTGATTGTAGGCTGAGAGAAGAGAGTTGGGTAGAGAACTTTTTAGAAACAAGAAGGGTGGTCCTACATGCCCTAAAAGCTTGAATGAACTGAGGACTTTGTGCTAGAAAGCAGATGTGAAAAAAAATGTACCATCAGAGGTATTTAAAATAGATGGCAAGAAGGCAGAAAAAGGTAAAAGGACCCAATTTTGTGGGTTATTGACAGGTAGATAGTATGAGAAAACAAATATAGTCAGATAAAGAATAAAAGTGAATCAACAGCATAAAAGAGTGGCTCTCAAACTGTGGTATGCTCAGTCCTTCTCCTGGATAGCCAACATCCAGTTTAGCTCCAACTCTGATAAAACACAACTGAACCAGCTAATCAAAATCGAAACGTCCAGGCAGGTGTGTTGGATGATAGCCCTCCAGGAGCAGGATTGGCCACCCCATCTTAAAATGTAGATATTAGATAATCATACAAAATAATATTAACATTGTATTCCATTTGCAATTTTATATTTATTTTTTCCAATCCATTTATGATTTGAATATAGCTTTGTGTCTAAGGCTGTATTGAATAGCCTACATCAATGGTCACCAACCTTTTTAGGCCCAAGATCCCTGACCTTGGCCTTTATGAAAGACAAGATCTACCTATTGAAGAATTGATAGAAAAAGACATCCCAGATTGTACTTCAAATTTTAGGCCTTTTAAGTCGATGTTTGAGTGCTGACAGCCCCATATTTTGGACATCCACAAT
>NW_015628684.1:356551-356985 GCF_001515625.1 Sinocyclocheilus rhinocerous | reverse complement strand
CTACTATTGAAAAATTGATAGAAAAAGACATTCCCAGATTGTACTTCAATTTTAAGCCTTTTTACTTAGTATTTTAATTAGTGATGCGCCGATCATAGCTGATTCAGAATTCAGATTTTCCTTTCTTTCTTTTTTTTTTAAACTAGCAAATGGATTCTGATACTGATATTTAAGCAAATTTATTTATTGGCTATTTGCTTTATAACAAACAAACTGGCTTTAAACAAAAATATCTAGCCATTTGAATTAGAGGCAACCACTGCATTTTAATCACGATCTGCACGGGCAGTTGTTTTTGATTTGATTTAGATTAATTTCAGGATTTAAAACAAAAACAGAATGATCTGACTTTAGGTGTTATTTATTTATTTGCTACATAAAACATCTGCACGAAACAAAAACAGCAGGTCTGAATGAGACGCACTCTCTGACAG
>NW_015628684.1:337437-356500 GCF_001515625.1 Sinocyclocheilus rhinocerous | reverse complement strand
GCGGGAAAACCGCGGACTTGGCAACACTGCTTATTATGAACCGACCGCACTATAGCGTTTCCTTGGTTACCGCTGTAAACAAAGCAGAGTTGCGCTTTATACGGAGAAGAAAATGCCATTGCTATCGAAACTTTTCTCAAGACAGTTCCCTTCAGTGATACATTAATATAACCCCAGAAATCAGTAATGCATTTTTGTACTTATTTTACTGGGGTTTTTTCGGGATCTACTGGGACAGTGATAAAGATCTAAAGATCGCGATCGACGGGTTGGCGACCACTGGCCTACATATTTCTGCAATGCACGACATGAATATTTGAGATGCTGCGCATTGGCAACATCGCATGCCACAATTTATTATACAATTAACACTGAAAAGAAAGCAGCAGACAACTGAACCGATCAACAAATGGTGAGTTATTGTTATGTCTGGCCTCAAATTATGTAAGCAACTAGATGCTTGTTTTTATGAAGGCAGGTTTGAACTGAACTGCAAAATTTGCATATTAATGTGCTACATTGTGACAGTGAAATTCTTTCTAAATATGATCATTTTGTTGTATGTTTCTTTTTAGATGCTACTTTTTTCCTGCTAAAGTGCCAGTAACCTTTTTGATTCACAGGCCTCCCATCCCCCATACTGTATAAAATATTTCTGATGTTATTATGAAAAAAAAACTGCTTGATTTAAAGGTTTTTTTCATTAACAGAAAATGTGAGTACTGATATATTAAAGATGCGATTTAAATTTTTCCTTTCTCTTTGGAGTGTTACAAGCTGTAAAAATCGACGCGTTTCAGAAAGTCGGGGCATAGAGGAGAAACAATAATATACAGTATGTGGAAAATAATGTGTTTTTTGAAACTTAAACCGCATAAACACATTTCATTACACCAAATACACAAAATAATGTTCTTTTTAGCAACATCATATGACCCCTTTAAATGAATTAACCACAATTAATTTTGTGATTACACAAGTTTTCATAAGATTTCAGTTCAAATATTAATAACCTATTCATTAATATAAATTTTATTTACTAAAATATTAAAATATTAATAATAATTCAATGAAATAATTCATTATATCCTCATACCCTGGCTGAGAAGCACTGGTCTAGCAGCAGCATGATTTATCTTAACTACAGGATATTACCAATATTATTTAAAAAAATAACATCATACATTATGTTTAAATAGATGACTAGCTGATAAAAAATTGGAGGAACACCATTCTGACTAAGCTGTACTTGTTTGACTTAACCACACACTTTAGTAAAAATCTTACTTGGCCTTAAAAATATTATTCCTGAACCACTGGAATAAAAGAAAAGGGTGACACCAACATCATTAACAGGCGTGCTTGGAGCGTCATCATTCTCCTCTCTCCTCCTCATCTTCCTTGGCTTCTCTGGGTCCTCCTTCATCACTTCTTCCCTGTGAGAAAAAAAGAACAAAACACTGCTTATTCCATCATCCAAAATGCATTGCTAGAAAACAAAGATTCAAACCCTTGTGACAGTTTTCTGAAACATCTATGCATAACTGCACCTGTGTCTCCAGTACACCGTTTTGTGCGCACTGAACTCAGGGATGTCCAGCTCCTCTCTCTCCCAGGTGCACTGGTCATAGGTCAGATCTCTCCATTTGACCAGGTAGTGGTAGTTGCCCTTCTTATCCATACTGTGCACACACATACAAACATATATAATATTCTGACAGTCCAAATTATTCGTATATACAGTATGTCGTATATATACACAAAAAACACACACCTGTGATTGATTATCCTGTGCACTATCATCCACTCAGGCTTGATGCCATATCGGTAGTACTTCTCCTCCAGAATGGCGTATTGAGGGTCTTTGGCCCTCCGCTTCTCACTCTTCCCAGAATCCTCTTCTCCCCCAGAGCCGTAGTCCAGACTGGGCGGCTCGTCCATGTCCGTTTTCCTCTGATAGTTCCGGAACATCACAGAGTGGAAGATCTCGAGCTGAGGAAGGACAGATATGGATAGGGAAATGTCTGTATGTCCTTTAACAGTTATGTCTGTCTCATACTGTCTTACAACTGCACCTGTAGCTCTGTGATCCAGGTGCAGTGCCAGTAGGACTGTGCTGCGAGCTTCACAAAGAACTCTCTCTCTGGACGACCCTTCATAGGCGGAGGGGGCGGTGCATCAGGGGGTGCGTCTGGGGGTGGAGGGACAGGAACAGGGGGGGGGGGATCACCCCATCGCCAGTGCAGAATTTTTTGCACTCGCCCTTTGATTGGTGGACACTGAAAAACAAACAACAGAAGTTGCAGATCATATGAAATATTTCCACTAAACTAATCATTGAGGAATTTGTAATGCATTAATTACAAATTAAAATTTGCAAGTCTATTTTCCTGAAGTAACCTAATAAATTACTTAGTCCGCTCAAAACAAACTCTCAAGCCAAAACTAATTTTGCATCAAACTAAAATCAGCACAAGTAAACTCACTTACCTCAACTAAGCTCATCTTAAATCAATCCTTCTATTTATATACTTTATATATTATTTGATTGTGTGTATTAAAAATACATAAAATGCTATATATATATATATAATACACTGAACAAAATTATAAACGCAACACTTTTGTTTTTGCCCCCATTTTTCATGATCTGAACTCAAAGATCTAAGACTTTTTCTATGTACACAAAAGGCCTATTTCTCTCAAATATTGTTCACTAATCTGTCTAAATCTGTGTTAGTGAGCACTTCTCCTTTGCCGAGATAATCCATCCACCTCACAGGTGTGGCATATCAAGATGCTGATTAGACAGCATTATTATTGCACAGGTGTGCCTTAGGCTCACATTTTAGAGTGGCCTTTTATTGTGGCCAGCTTAAGGCACACCTGTGCAATAATCATGTCTAATCAGCATCTTGATATGCCTCACCTGTGAGGTGGATGGATTATCTTGGCAAAGGAGAAGTGCTCACTAACACAGATTTAGACAGATTTGTAATAAATATTTGAGAGAAATAGGCCTTTTGTGTACATAGAAAAAGTCTTAGATCTTTGAGTTCAGCTCATGAAAAATGGGGGCAAAAACAAAAGTGTTGCGTTTATAATTTTGTTCAGTGTATATATATACACACACACACACACACATATACTGTATATAAACGTAAATACACAGATGTAATTTATTCCTAACATTTTATGTATTCTAAATACCCACAATAAAATAATATTTTCACACATTTTTGCATAATTTAACAAAATTCCACCTTGACTGAAAATAAAATTACAAACATTCTGTTCACAACAAGTGATATTTACCTTGCATTTCTTTCTTTTCTTCACACATCACATGTCTCATATTTCATCTCAAGCATGCTCTTCACTGACAGTGCTGTCTCCATGGTAACCAAGTACACTAACTTTTGGAAAAACTTTATTAGGGCCAAAATAGTTTGTTGTGGTTTACTCCACAACTATGGGTCAGTAAGTCATTTATTTCACAATAAATATTGATATGGTTTATGTTTCTGTTAGCATAGTTTTAAATTTTAGTTTAAAATGTTTGGGTCTGAGATATGGGAAAAAAAATAATCCGCATAAAAGACACTTGAACACTAGAAAATATCAGTGATGAATGCATTGTTTTTAAGAGACTTCCAATACAACAAAAAGAAATAAACATTAAGTCCTGTGACATAAAATTACTCACAGTGCAGCGTGGACAGAGCCACTCTCCGTTGGGGATCTCGGGCAGTGGGGGGTTCAGGCAGTGAATGTGATAGGATGACGGGCAGGAGTCACAGCACAGCAGCTCTCCTCCATCTTTACACACGCGACAGAACTCCATGTGATCATCTTCTTCCTCTCCTCCCAGCCCTGCCTCCACATCCCGGACATCGTCACACTCTTCTTCAAAGTCCTCAAAGTCTTCTTCCTTTGCTTCCCACTGGATCCCTTCTTTCTCCTGAAAAAAAAACCATGCACTTTAATTACAATGAAGAACCCAAGGATGAAATACAGGAACAACAAACTGAAAAATTCAGTTTCATCTCATATTATATCCAAGACAACAATTTTTGATGTTTTTGATAACCTTCTCATATAAAAATGTGGAAAAAGTATCAAATGGTGTCTGGTTTCAGTTTAAAATCAGTCTGTAGTTCTGTAGGTTTGGGTGGATGTGACTCACGCAGTGAGGGCAGCTCCACTTGCCCTCAGGGGCTTTCTCAAGCTCAGGCTCAAGGCACACCAGGTGATACGCTCGGGGACAGGTGTCGCAAAGAATGATCTCTCCTCCCTGCTGACACACCTCGCAGTAGTCCTGATGGTCAGTCTCATAGCCATCGCCATCCTCATCACCCAGCACTGAGAAACAGACATACCACATATCACATAGTAACAGGTAGGTGTGCTCTGGGGCTCCGCTTTTTTTTACATGAATTACAGAGCTGGTGCAAACATATGCACATTGCTATGATCAGATGCTTTCTTAACTACTGTTTTCTCACCACTGTCATTTTTGTTGTGTGTTTATTTAGTTTTTGAGAGGAAAGTGAGCAGCCCATATTTACATTTTCATCTAAACATCGCTGTCAGCAACGTGGGCAGCATCGATATACAGCTACAAAGGTATTCAAACAACTTCTTACCCCTAAGCAAAGAAAAAAAGAACTTCGCCATGAGTATCCTTAAGGGTGTACATCCAAACCACCATGGGCGATTATCTTTTGTACTTACCTTAATTCTATAGTGGTGAACCAAGAAACTTTAAATTGCAATGAACAGTTTTGAAAAATTATGAATAAATTTGGAGGGGAAAAGATTGGGTAAGATAAGATTACATTCTTGTTTTCATGTCAAAAGGAGTTTTTTTATAGAATTCATACATCAGATGGTTAAGACATAGTTTTTAAAGACAGATCCAATACAATAAGGAAAAGTAAACGTCTCACCCTTTTTCTTCTTCTTTGACGGGCGACCCCTTTTGTTCTTCTTGACCCGTCCCGAGCTGTCAGAGCGGACTGAAGAACTGTGAACGCTGGAGTTCTCCTGCTCAGAATCATCCTCATCCACCTCCTCGCTCTGCATTACAACCACACACAAGATCAAACAGAACCACTGCACCCAACACACATTCATGTGCACACGTATTACACACAAACTCTCACCGAACTGCTCTTCTTCCTCTTGTTACCAAGCGCTCCCAGTTTAATGCGCAGAGGAGCCATTTTCTTGGGCTTTGGCTTCTTCTTATCTGAGACACGAGGACTCTTACTGCGTTTCTTAAAGCCAGGACCTGACGAAAACCAATAAATAGGCAATATTAAAATTAAACAGTATTTTGCATTAAAAATAAATCACTAAACACTGAAATTAAATGTTTAAAGTGCTTTTAGGTGTATTTAGGCATTATGAATATACATTTGGAGATATGTATAAAACTACATTTAATAATGTAATTAATTAAATATTAACTTCAAATGAGTGCAAAGGCAACCTTAATGTAAAAATATGGGATATGAGCATGCAGGGCTCTACAGGGCTTTTTTTTTCAAATTTTTACTTGGCCTGACAAAATATTCACTGGCCCTTCCACATTAAATTAAATAATATAGTTATTGTTTTTGTTGTTTCTGACCCATGCAATTTTGAGTTGTCATATATTGCCTTATTACACCCAAATTTTAAGTACAATTTTCAGGAATTTTGAAATTTTTTTTTTTTAAAGAAAACAAGAATTCTAAACATGGCTTTATCAGATTTAATTAAGTTCAGATTTCAGTTTTCGAACTGTATGCAAATGTATGCATACTTAAAAAAGGTAGTGCCTCATTTGCATATTTAAAAACAACATTTCAATAAACCTGTAATACAAAACAATTGTCTTAACGTACTGTGATTAATAAACTGGGGAAAGTATAGTGTTATCTATTAGTTACATTTTCTCCTTTAACACCTGTTGTGTCTTTTAAAAAAAATCACTGTCAAATCTACCATCAGCTGCCATCAGTCCTACCAAAACATATATTTTTGATGCTGTGGGTTTATATAACAAAATGAATTAACAAGTCCTGTACTGAAACCCATACAGCTGCACATGCTCTGTGACCTCTCACCTTTGCCCTCTTTGGTCTTGGCCTTGCGAAGTGGTGGTGGCTGAGGTGGAGGTTCAGGGGAGGCTGTTGCTGCGGAGACCTGCTCAGCAACGGCTGCTGCGGCGGCGGCTGCAGCAGCAGCGACGGCAGCTGCCGAGCCTTTAAATGGATTATTGGAGCTGAACTCCCTCCATTTGGCCCCCAGAATGGTCATCATCTTGGACATGGGGATTTTAGGGTTCTTCTTGGCAATCATGGGTCTGCAGAGGATCATATGTTTACAGATATGTTGCTGCAAAAAAACTACAATGTATGAATCCTCTGGTGCAGGTCAGTACCTCATGAACTGGCTGAAGGCTTTGTAGTTGGTTAGTGTGCGGTAATCTTCTTCTGTGAATGTGTGATCGACATCCTCCAGTCCCCACTCCCTAGCCAGCTGGGCCGACGTTTTCATCTCTACCGGCTGGAAGAAAGGCTTCATCATATGGCTGTCATAGTGTGGATGAGTAATAGATATCTGCCCTAGACTCCACTACATGTTAACTGGATCAGTAATTATGTGTGTTGTACATTATCATGGACATGCAACAGCTAGAAACACCATGTCACAGTTTGTACTTGTCAATCTTTCATAATTTCTGTGTGCAAGTGCGAGAAGAACCTCTGATGATGTGTGAGGTTTTTGTCTGCAAACACATTATATTGAGGGAAATTTCTTGCATATACAGTACTAACATCAGCTCAGCAGAAAAAAGCGATTCATCTTTTGGTACACTGTAAATACTAACAGCTATTATTAAATGTATTAAAGGGATAGAAAAGACATTTCTGTCATCATTTAATTTCAAACCTGTATGATTTCTCTCTTCTATTGTACATATAAGAAGCTATTTTGAAGATGGCTGAGGTGGAGGTTCAGGGGAGGCTGTTGCTGCGGAGACCTGCTCAGCAACGGCTGCTGCGGCGGCGGCTGCAGCAGCAGCGACGGCAGCTGCCGAGCCTTTAAATGGATTATTGGAGCTGAACTCCCTCCATTTGGCCCCCAGAATGGTCATCATCTTGGACATGGGGATTTTAGGGTTCTTCTTGGCAATCATGGGTCTGCAGAGGATCATATGTTTACAGATATGTTGCTGCAAAAAAACTACAATGTATGAATCCTCTGGTGCAGGTCAGTACCTCATGAACTGGCTGAAGGCTTTGTAGTTGGTTAGTGTGCGGTAATCTTCTTCTGTGAATGTGTGATCGACATCCTCCAGTCCCCACTCCCTAGCCAGCTGGGCCGACGTTTTCATCTCTACCGGCTGGAAGAAAGGCTTCATCATATGGCTGTCATAGTGTGGATGAGTAATAGATATCTGCCCTAGACTCCACTACATGTTAACTGGATCAGTAATTATGTGTGTTGTACATTATCATGGACATGCAACAGCTAGAAACACCATGTCACAGTTTGTACTTGTCAATCTTTCATAATTTCTGTGTGCAAGTGCGAGAAGAACCTCTGATGATGTGTGAGGTTTTTGTCTGCAAACACATTATATTGAGGGAAATTTCTTGCATATACAGTACTAACATCAGCTCAGCAGAAAAAAGCGATTCATCTTTTGGTACACTGTAAATACTAACAGCTATTATTAAATGTATTAAAGGGATAGAAAAGACATTTCTGTCATCATTTAATTTTAAACCTGTATGATTTCTCTCTTCTATTGAACATATAAGAAGCTATTTTGAATTATGTGAGTGACCAAACAATTATTGGTCCCCACTGACTTTCACAGCATGAAAAACATAACGTGGAAGTCAATGAGGACCAGAAACTGTTTGGTTACATTCTTTAAAATATCTTCTTTTATGTTCAGCAGAAGAGAGAAATCAACTTGAAACAACTTGAGGGTGAGAAAATGATGACCGAAATTTCATTTTTGGGTGTATTATCCCTAATATTCTGCTATTCTTACTAGTTGTAATCATGATACTGTTTCCATGTATATCGTAAAGTTGCCATTAACAAAAAAAAAACACAAAAAAAACATTGGTTTAAAATCTATTAAATCCTACGTATAACTAATTCAAAATGATCAAAATGGAGGCAGTGGGGAACACCCACTGGCCCTTGTACTTGAATAATTTAATTCTGTATGCTTGGTGAAATCAAGGGAATTTATCATGGGTTTGAACTCTGTTGTTATGCTGGAGCTGGTATTCGTGTTTTGTAATAAGTCAGTGTTAAGGTGATTCGTTTTCCTCTGGTGAACTTGGACCCTGTTGAATTTAAGCAAGTTCTTTCCATACAAATATATATATTTTAAATAATTCCATAAAAAATTGATACTTTAATCCTAGATCTGGGTTAATGGGAGTTATTATGTGAATTGTTCACCCAAAAATGAAAACTTACTGGACATGTTCTAACCCTCAGTTCATCCAAGATGTAGAAGAATTTGTTTCTTCTTTTTTGATTCAGCTTTTTCACTGGACAAAAGCAATATTATGGATAGAGGACTCCTATTTTATCAATGTTAAAAAAGAAATGATGATGAATTTATTACAAACACAGATTTTCACTTCACAAGATGTTAACTGATGGACTGGAGTCATATGGATTATATGCGGATTATTGTGATGTTTGCTTGTTTGTTTTTAACGGCACACCAGTTTCTGTGGCTATTTTCATTGCAAGAAAACTTTATAGTAAAACTATGTCGGTTTTTTACTATCTATTTTTGCTAAAATCTTTTTGCTAAAGACTTTTCAGTAAAAACTGTATTTGGTTTAATTTAAATTTCTTCAAAAGTGTTAACTGAGTAATAAATATTTTCGCAGAGCACAATCTAATAAAGCATGCTTCATGGGTAAGGAGTTTTGAATATTATGATGTTTTTATCAGCTGTTTGGACTCTCATTCTGACGGCACCCATTCACTGCAGAGCATCCATTGGTGAGCAAGTGATGTAAAGCCAAATTTCAAGTCAATTTTCAGCAAATGATTGGGTAAACTATTTCTTTAATGAGTACACTTAATAAAATTACCTAGTACCCACTAACTCCTTTTTAAGATTTGTATGTAATTATTTAAAATACTGATTTGCTTGGGAGAACTTGCTTAATTTCATTTGGGTCCAAGTTCACCAAAAACTAAACCCAAAACATGAATACCAACTACAGCAAAACAGTTTTACCACTCTAAGTTAGGTAAACTAATTCAGCTTTACACTTTATAATGAGATGATCGTGTTTGGTTTGGATACAGAGGAGAATAAGGAGAAGCAGACAACCTGTATCAGCAAAGCGGATGGGAAATAGCATGCAACTCCGCAGGCAGAGCAAGAGAAGGCATAGAAAGTGCTAAAGAATAACCTTTGTGGTCTCTTCGTGTGTGCTGTCTTCATCCTCTTTCTTCTTTTTCTTGGTTTTCTTCTCTTTTTTGTCCTTGTGTTTCTTCTTCTTTTTCTTCTCTCCTCCATAATCACTGGCAGCACTGTCAGAGTTCATGGCATAGTCCGGCTCTGAGTCTCTTTCTACATCACTGTCCTGCAAGAGACAGAGACATAAAACCGAAGCTTCAGAACAAACAATTAGAACGGTCACTATAATGCATTCATTAAAAAAAATTAACAATAAAAATTATTTAACTAATTTAAATTAGTGCAATTATCTTAATAATTATCTCCATTCAATGGGCCCTTTTCAGAAAATATTGACATACATGATTTATTGCAATTAAATTTGTAGCTTGATTAATAATCATTTGACAGTTTGCAAATTACTATTAAAGGGTTAGTTCAAAATTCTGTCATTAATTACTCACCCTCGTGTTGTTCCAAACCCGTAAGACCTTCGTTCATCTTCGGAACACAATTTAAGATATTTTTGATGAAATCTGAGGGCTCTCTGACCCTCCCATAGACAGCAAGGTAACTACCACGTTCAAGGTCCAGAAAAGTACCAAGATGATCGACAAAGTAGTCCGTGTGACATCAGTGGTTCAACTGTAAAGTTACGAAGCTACGAGAATACTTTTTTGCGCAAAGAAAACTAAAATAACGACTTTATTCCACATTTTCGTCTCTACTGTATGACGTCATCACGCCGGATCTGGGTCAGCGCCGGCACCGCCACACGCTTGTGTCATGATACTGTCGTGAACGCGCGTTCACAAGTGACCCAGTAGAGACGAAAATGTGGAATAAAGTTGTTATTTTTGTATTCTCGTAAGATTGGGTAAAGTATTCTCGTAGCTTCGTAACTTTACAGTTGAACCACTGATGTCACACGGACTACTTTGTCGATCATCTTGGTACTTTTCTGGACCTTGAACGTGGTAGTTACCTTGCTGTCTATGGGAGGGTCAGAGAGCCCTCAGATTTCATCAATATCTTAAATTGGGTTCCGAAGATGAACGAAGGTCTTACGGGTTTCGAACAACACGAGAGTGAGTAATTAATGACAGAATTTTCATTTTTGGGCTAACTAACCCTTTAAATAAAGGTTTGATTTTAAAAAATGCACTTCAACATTAAGAGAGAAAAAACGCATCAACAACATACTATTTTTTTGCGCTTGCGTGCTTTGGCCATCTTCCCCTCCTTGTCCTTGTCTTTCTTTTTCGTCTCTTTCCTTTTTGTAGGGCCTCGTTTCTTTTTCCCCAGGTTGTCCCTGTCCAATGTCTCACCAATGTCGTCTCCATCATCTAAGTGAGAAAGATGCAGGGAAATGAGAGAACATGCGAGGACTGACGAAATGAAAGTGACCATAATTCTATGCAAACCCTCTGAGGTATCTTTCAAATAATTTCCCACTTCAATTATTGAACAGCACGAGCGGTGCGTAGACCGAGACCGTCGCACAGGAAATATAAGTCATTCCACTTCTGACTTGAACTAAGCTGTAGGACTTAATGAATTAATCTCACAAACATGATTATCTACATGACCTAATAATGACTCTCCGAAAGCTATTTACGGAGTGAATTTTAAGACGATGATAAATATTGTATGCAGCGCTCCATAAGATGAGAATTTCATGTCACTGTGTTTGTTGAAGAAATTACTTTAAGTAAAAATATTTAAGGAATAATTAAATGATGCAGCAACCCACTTTTCTTCTTTCACAAAATGTTCAAAATATTTTTTCTTTAAACACACAGCCAGGTCACCTAAAAATGGTTAACATTACATATTCCAAATAAGGTAGCTGTATTATGACAATTTTGACACGCTTCCATAAAAGGCGCTTTGACACAGACATCATCTTTCAGAGGGGCAAAGTAGAGTTAAACAGCTCTAGTCATGTGACTATTTACAGCAGCCATGTAAAATCGTTCAGATCCAGTCTGTTCTTTCATTTAAAGCATACAGCTCTGTGCAGAACACGTGAACAGCTATTTCTTAGCCTGTTTAAATTCAAAAGTACATTTTGGTAATAATATTACCAAGTCCAGAATATAATTTAATATAACTAAATCAACCTGACTACATTAGTTGACACCAAATAAGTCATATAATAAGATAAGATAAGAAATACTTCCTCACGGTAACAAGTAGTACACCTTCTCACTTTTTACACTGTTCCATTCACCCTGATACAGCTTGTTTGTATAAATGCAGCATGTCATGTTTAACATCGCAGATTAGAACTATCTCCACTGCGCTGCGATAAACGAGTTAGATGTGATTGTGTCTTTGTTGCTGACGCGCGCTGGCAGAGCCCTTCTTCCCCGCTCGCTGCAACCAGGGGCGGCAGTAGCACGCACTCGGGGCTCGGTGATCGAGAGGCCGCGAACCGAGCTGATGCTCCCCTCGTCGTGAACTCCTGCACCCGGGGAGCAGACCACCAGATGAACCGCAGCTGAAGGTCGCGGGGTCTAGACGGGACGCGCGTGCTAATCGATTCATGCGCACTGTGGGAATGCGCGAGACAGCGGTTACGCACCAAACGAGGCCCCAAATATGACCACAAACATCAGCACAGTTGCAGAGTGACATAAAAGTTAGAAATAATAAGTTGTTTTTAAAAGTAAAATCTTACAAAACAATGCAATTAACTAAGCTTTGAGGCATTTCATGCTGTGTGGCGCATTGATCGACTGAATAGTGGAAACTCTTGACTCCTCACTATCTTGTTGATGTTATGCCATAGATATACATAATAATTTAGCGCTTTGTTGACATATTCCCACACTCAAAACAGCCCGAGGGCTGCTGACAGCGAACAAACTGGCGTTTTGCAAAGTGAAAGCATCGCAGCACACAGATCTCTGCCCTGTACTGAACCAGGCGGCAGTGGGTCGGGTCAAGTTTATTTAACGTTACATTGTCACGATCAAAGCGGTAGTCCTGACGCTCACGCCTCTTTAGATCAATGCATTGTCATATTATTCTTTATCTGCTCAAGTGCCACGTCTGTAACCTTCAGGGCAAACAAAAAAGGACATAGTGGCGGCTTAGTGATCCTTTGTCGGATCACAGCTGGAGATGAGAAAGCACCATCATATGACAGACCTGATGAATGACACAGACGGGACAGAGAGAGAGGGGGATCGGTCAACTTTAGCCAAACTCTATGCAACTCTCTGCCGAAATGCACGCGGATAAATAAAGCAAACGCCAATTTAGAGGAGCCAGACTGAAGTGTGCATTAGCGCAGATGTCGCTGTGGCAGTTTTAGGAGCATTCGCGTTTGTTTCGATGTGTTTTTGCGCCCGACGCGCGCTCCGCGGACTGTACGGTACCTGGCGCGGCTCTTGCTGCAGTTTCTCTAAGCGCCGCGGGCGAGTTTATGTCGCCTGCGTTCTCGTCCAGGTCTCCGTCGTTTTCTTCTTCTTCATCAAAATCTCCTTCCTCGGAATTAACCGCTGTGCCCTCATCTTCCTCACAAGAACGGAGAAGAGAGGACATTATATTCCCGTCGGTGACCCCGTTCCGCGAGATCCAAAAGTGTATTCCTTCCGAATTATGATATTTATTTAATATTCAAATCGACACAGAAAAAGTGGGGGGCGTTTTGGAATATTTTACACTACAAGGCAGAGAAACAAAGATGGCCGCCCTTATATTTATTTTTTAACAACCGCCCCCCCCAATAAGAAAAATCCCCTTACATAAAAATGGCTGACTATATTATTTCAGAACGCCCCCCCTCTTTCTCCTCCTCTCTCTCTCTCTCTCTCTTCAGACTCCCCTCCCTCCTTAAAAATAATCACATTGTTACTGGAGGGGGGCGTATAGCTGATTGCAACTTGTATTTCAACTCGTTTTATTGTGTGAGCTTTAACTCTCTGCTTCAGACTTGCCTGGTTACTGTCTGCTTTTTCCGAAAGCGCACGTAGTAACGCCCGCGCGCACTGTACGCAGCGCAACATGAATCTAACAAACATGGCCACCTTAATATTCTTTTAAGGCCCCCACCTTTGTAAAAACAAATCTAAAAAAAATAAAATAATGATAAATAAATAAATAATAAAATGTGGAGCGAAGGGGCTGATGTGAGGTTTGGCTAGAGGGGGGAGCGCTGCCGCAGCCATGCCCACACTTACATCATGTTGCATTGCTTAAAAATTAACTATTTGAGCTCAGGACAAAACAAAGCAAGTTATCAGAGCCGCCCAAAATAGAATAAATTATCAGGAAAATTAAATGGAATGGATAATTTTATATTTTTAGCTGCTGAATTACAATAATATTTTGCAAATGCACATATTGGATTGTGAAGTCCGGTGTGCCCACAAGCAAACCATTAAGTGGTACTGATGCAAAAAGGCTTTATCCATTTCTTCCTGCTTTAAATACAGTTTTTCATATTTAGTCTAATTTAGTTTTTTATTGTTTGGCTGGTATAATCTAAATCAGCGGATCTTAACCTTTGTGACTCTGAGGCCTCCAATTGTCAAAAACAATATTTGAAGTCACCTCAAGATATTTCCGGTACTTTTGCTGTGGAAAAAAAGATGCTAATTTCAAACTTTTTCATTTTAATTTATATATATATATATATATATATTAGAAGGTGCAATATAAATTAATTTACTTAAATATTAATATAAATAATCTAAATTATATTTATAATAGCAAGATTTTCTTTATAATATTTAAATAAAATATGATAATGTAATAAAATTCCAAAATGACAGGTGCAATAACTGAATGATCAATAACTGAATGTTTATCAGGACTTATATTACTATTAATGAATATACATGATTTACATTTTTTTTTTAAATTTTTGTATTTTTTTTCTTATTTTATTTACACACAAATAGTGATTTCTCAGCAGTTTCTACCTAATACTATAGTTTTTGAGCTTGGCAACTACAAAAATGTATATTTGTTATAGAAATGTCCATGACTTTTCCAGGTCTTGAAATCACACTTAAAATTCCACATAAATCCAGGTTTCTCAAGATCATAGAAACAGGTGTTGAGGGAATGAATTAAAACGAGAAATTTGACATCAGCTTACATCTTGCGTTTTAGCTGTTTGGTGCATATTTTGTCTTATTTTAAATCATTTTAAGCAATCTCAAGACCCCTGGTTGAGAACCACTGTTCTAGATGTTCTTTACTGTGCACACAGAACAAAAACGTTCCCAAAAAATTCATTAGACCAAGTACACGGTGCACAAGCAAATGAAACCGCTTACCAAAAAGATGCACGTTTGCAGACGTTAATGGCATAGTCTCATAAAGCAGTGATTAAATTGAAATGTTGGCTGCATTAAATAATTTCTGTGTACATGCATACATATATAATGCTACTTAGTTAGGGTTGAGAGCCCGCTGTGGCCTACAATACAGTAGCTGCTGCATTTCCTCCAAGCAATTACCATGGCAACCACCAGACTTTATGGTTCAGGGGTTTAATTATGTAGGCTGGCATTCATCTTTTTTATTCTGTTGCTCAGCATTTGATTGGATGAAGCTCACAGAGCTGCAATAAGATAACCACCGACAGGAATCGATGAAACACTGAACACATGAATAGTTGATGTGGCGTTCATGCTTCTCGCTCAAATTGGCTCGCAGTGGATGTGATATTCTAATTAATTATATGCCATTGTTCATATTAATAGCATGCGTTTTTAGAGTTCAGTGAGGTCGTCGTTGAAATACAGACATATGGATGGAGAGAAGAGGTCACAGTCTGGGCTTCCGCAGTAAAACTCGTCCTCTTCAGGGATGCCGTTTTCACTCAGGGTCTTGCTCATGTCCAAATTTACGCCATTGTGCTTCCAGGTGTAGCTTGCTGCATGGGAATTGTAGCGCAGGTATCGCTGGAGAATCTCATCCAGAGTCTCCTCAGAGCTAACCTGCTTAGAAAATAACAGCTTAGAACTATTCGGCTGCTCCAAATTAGGGTTGCAAAATTCCGGTATATTGAGGCCACACCCCCTGCATGCACCGTGGTTTCCTACAGAACATGAACAGATCATTTCTTAAATCCTGCGCACAAAATATCAAAATGGCCATCTTGGTAAGTATTCATGTAAATTACATGAATATTACAAAAAATTGTTTAACACTTCCATGTGCTGTGTGTTAATATACTGTGCAACTAAATTAGGCTATACCATTGTAAAAACAAACACACTGACTGAACAATTTTATACAGTAGCTAGCTAGCCAGTAAATCAAGATATGAAAAATCTAAGCGAGTTAGCATTATTTCATTGACAATTTATGAGGTATAAACTAGCACAAGCTGTGATGCTCTTTCTACCAGTTTTCTGTTATCATACAGAGGTACAGTACTGGTCAAAAGTTCGGAAACATTACTATTTTAATGTTTTAAACATTGCATATCTTTTGCTCATCAAGCCTTCATTTATTTGATCAAAAATGCAGAACAAAACAGTAATATTGCGCAGTATTACTGGTATTACAATTTAAAATAATGGTTTTCTGCTTTAATATACTTTAAAATATAATGTATTTCTGTGATGCAAAGCTGAATTTTAAACATCATTACTCCAGTCTTCAGTGTCATATGATTCTTCAGAAATCATTCTAATATGCTTATTTATAATCAATTTTGGTAACAGTTGTGCTGTTTAATATCTTTTTTTTTTTATTACCTGTGATTCTTTTTTCAGGATTCTTTGATGAATAAAGAGTTTAAAAAAAAGAAAAAAAAGAACAGCGTTTATTTAAAATAGAAATCCTTTTTAAAACTACACTACCATTCAAAAGTTTGGGGTCAGTATCTTTTCTTTAAATAAATTAATACTTTTATTCAACAAGGATGTGTTAAATTAATAAAAAGTAATAGTAAAGACTTATATTGTTAGAAAATATTTCTATTTTGAATAAACACCGTTCACAAGTTTTCATTCATCAGTAAATCCTGAAAAAAGCATCACAGATTCCCCCCAAAAAATCCAAAAATGTCATTTTTAAATTTGTATTAGTTTGCATGCATGTGAGCCTATGATCAAACAAAATGTTAATACTTATGTTTGTAGGCTATATATGATAGTTTTATAAATTTCCCCAAATTTCCAATTAATTCCCATAAATTCCAGTAAATTCCCGTAAATTCCTGGTAAATTTCAAACTTGGAATATTTCCAAAATTCCCCAGACGAAGTTCCCATGGAAAGTAATTTACCGGAAATTTTCCGCCCCTTTGCAACCCTACTCCAAATACATGTTTATTTTATGAATGCACAAGCATTCCTATAGAAAGACACAGGGCAGGAATTTGTCTCCGACAGGCCCATAGAAAGAAGAGAAAGAAGCATCTGGGCTGAATGAAAACTGCCAGATGGTTATTCAGCCCAGAGTTTAAGATGCAGCCTGGTGGACGCTGAAGCAAGAAGCAAGTGAATCAGTACGGTCAGTCTGAAAAATTGTGTAATGCCAGAGGCTTAACATTAGGTCCATTTCCTTCAAGCTGGAAAAGGATCAGATGCAAAGAGCGGGAGGGAGGACGAAATCAAAAGATGGAGAGGAGCTACAAAGCGATGGAGCAGTGCAACCCTGCCCTCTTCAGTATGCAGCAGTGCAGTGTAAGCGTGCAATTTGACAAGGAATGTGCTCTGTGCAGGCATTTTATCTCAGGAATGCTTAAAGGGGTCCTATTCTGCTCTTTTACAAAGTCTTGATTTTGTTTTGGGGGTGTACTAGAACAGGCTCTTATACTAGGTTGTTAGAAAAACACATTATTTTTCACATATTTTACATTATTACAACACCTCTCTCCGCAGTCTGGCACGAACGGCTCGAATAGTTCCTGTATCAAATGAAGGCCCGCCTTCTGAAATACGAAATGTGCTGTGATTGGTTAGCTGGGCCAGTGTGTGCTGTGATTGGTTAGCTGGGCCAGTGTGTGCTGTGATTGGTTAGCTGGGCCAGTGTGTGCTGTGATTGGTTAGCTGGGCCAGTGTGTGCTGTGATTGGTTAGCTGGGCCAGTGTGTGCTGTGATTGGTTAGCTGGGCCAGTGTGTGCTGTGATTGGTTAGCTGGGCCAGTGTGTGCTGTGATTGGTTAGCGTGTGTTGTGATTGGTTAGCTGGGTCAGTGTGTGTTGTGATTGGTTAGCTGGGTCAGTGTGTGTTGTGATTGGTTAGCTGGGCCAGTGTGTGTTGTGATTGGCAGCACTCGGCGCCTGGTCGGGAAATGTCATGCCCTTGCCATAGCCGCCTGCGAACTTCAGTGTAAATATTGCGTCAAAAGCAAATAAATTTGAGCGCGATTTAAACCCGGATGATTGTAACCACTCTAAGTTCGTCTGCCTTGGGAAAGCTAGCGTGTCTCCGACATAGTGATAACACTCGTTGCCTTCTCTAGTGCAGCTCAACCAGGTCTCGTCCCATTCGTTGATATTTGTGATATCACAAATCCCGGAAAATATGCGTTGTAGTCCAAACGAGTCGTTCGTTGTAGTTTTTGAAAAGTGATTTCTGTTCAATAAAATATCTCCTTTTGAAGTGGACTTTGAGCTTTGTAACTTTGCAGATCTTTTTTATGCTCAAACAGCAACATTACAGAATAACTAAAGTTGAAAAAGTGAAAAAGCATAATAGGACCCCTTTAAACAATTAATATGCACTTTTTGAGGCACAATCCTGAAATCATTTTGCAGATGAGTCAGCATCGACATTTTCTGCTCTCTACAAATCTATGCCAGGTTAATATTGGCCTACCTCCAGCCTCTGCTCTTGGGAGGTTAGAGTGTTGATAATGCGGATCCAGCGTGTTTTGGCAGACAGCAACCCAACCTCATAGCGGTTATCCTTCCACCACGGCTTCCCGAAGTCATTGGGCCAGTCAGTGCGAGGGCAGGGAGGGGGTGTGTGTAAAAAGCGCACCCTAGGGGTGTAGTATTTAATGCAGCCAGTCAATGGGTCAACATGGGTAAGAATCTAAAAAGGGAAAACACAACACTGAATCAACAAAAAACATCAGCTCCATAATCATGTAAAAAATGTTTGATCATTCAGAAGATTGTGCCCTTAAAGTCAGCATGAGATGATAATTGTGATTTTCTTTTCTTCCATTACTGTGAAGTATATCTGAGTGAAACACCTCTTCGAATGAGAAAATAATGTAAAGCTAGACTATTTTGTTTTTGGGAACTGACATTGTCATTTGCTAATTGCTGCATTTCTGCATTATTAGCATCTCTTGTGAGTGACAGGTTGCTGGTCCACATCTTATCAGAGAAGAGATCATTGCAACGAGAGGGGAAATTAATGTGTTTTTTTAATTTTTATTAAAGATTACAAGGGCACATTAAAGGGGTCATATGATGCGATTTCAAGTTTTCCTTTCTCTTTGGAGTGTTACAAGCTGATTGTGCATAGATAAGATCCCTGAAGTTGCAAAGACTAAAGTCTCAAAACCAAAGAGATATTCTTTATCAAAGTTAAGACTCTGCCACGCCCCCCTAAAACGGCTCATTCTAACACGCCCCCACATATCTACCACACTATATGGAAATATTTGCATAATGCCACCCAAATGTTCACGCA
>NW_015628684.1:321712-337222 GCF_001515625.1 Sinocyclocheilus rhinocerous | reverse complement strand
AAGGAGGGGGCTTTGTAGAAAACGAAGCGTTTGAGAGAGGCGGGGCATATAGGACCTACAATAATGTACAGTATTTGAAAAATAATGTGTTTTTTGAACATTAAAGCATGTCAACATATTCTGTTACACCAAATACACAAAATAATGATCTTTAAAAAAGCATCATATGACCCCTTTAAATAAAAATAATAATGTGCATTAGACATTTATAATAAATACTGCAATGTTCCATAAAAAAGTATTGTCAATTATAATTTCATGCTATCTTTAACAAAACAACTAGACAGCAATGCAGTTGCCTAGTTTGGTTTTGGTTATATTCTCAGGGTGGGAAAAACATACTTTTTTGAAATGAAGAAATGTTTTTTAAAAAGATACAGTACTCAAAGTTCTTATCTTTGAAATTATCATAAAACATATGAAAACATACTCGGAAAAAATACTAAAAGCAAATACTATATTTAAAAAAAAATGACAGATATTTGGAAAAATTACGAGTTCTTTGTATGTGCCCTATAGGAGTCCTTGGTTTTGCAAAATTACATGAAAAATATTTTACAAATGTTATTACAGTGGCTTACATTTTTTGTCTTTGGGTCAAACCAGTGACTGATGTCCTTTCCTGCACACTCTGTGATAGGTTTCAATAACACATCACCTATAAGAGAAAGAGAGTCTTTGTTACAATGCTCTTAATACCGTAATCAGTTAATACGTGGCACATTTAAAAAGTTTGGGGACAAAATCTTTCTTCCTTTTCATTTTTTAATGATATGGTGACTTGCCTTTATATTCCTCCAGCAGCGGTGTCAGATCGTACACTTTGCCCAGGTACGACACCCATATATCTTTGAGAGTGTTGTGAACGGACACCTCCTTCGGCGTGAAATACTTTGGGCGCCGCATTCTAACAAACTTACTGTTTTGGAGAAATAAAACGGTTTACTCAATTTATGAGTATTCAGTCACTGTACAAAACGATTGTTGTTACACTGGCCACAGAAGCGCCACAAGCTCACTGGTTGCTGTGGTAACCGAAGCACACAGGGACAGGAGCGCGCGACCTACGGAAGCCATGGAAAAAGTGGCGCTAGTTTTTTTCATAATTAGTTTAGTAAAACTTCATAATGACGCCACGTTCGTTGATGTATTAGTTAGTTTACATTAGCTCAGGTCCATTAAATTATATTAAGAGATAAAATTTTCGATTTTAATAATCTTTTAGTAAATGTTAAAATTAACATTAAATGCTTTAAAGTAACTTAATTTTCCTGATAACTAATAGATCCTTATTATAAAGTGTAACCATTATTTTTTTATGCTTTGCTTAAAAGTACTATTGTGATATTTTTGGCATTTTTTACATCATATTTTTTCCACCCTTCGGATAAAAAAAAAAATAAAAAAAAAAGAACCTCTAACCCTTAAATAAAAGTAATTGTGATGCTTGCCTTTACCTTCAAGTCCACCAATTAATCCTAGAAAAAAAGACACTTGACAAATGAGTCTTCAATACTCTTTCTTAAATACAGTATAATCTTGGAGACTTTCATGAATTTGTTTAGCTTAAAACAAATGAAAAACAAGCATAAAACATTAGGAAGACCTATGTCCTTAACATCAGTAAGGTCATTGCATTGGCATGTCAGCACAAACTAACAAGCATACACCCAAAAAACCTGCAAACCTTTTAAATTACTTTTGCCACATTTCATAAATCTTCAAATATTGCTTCTTTTTTTTTCCCCCAATAGCTAGTGATCTCTTAAGTGGTTGACCTTCAACTCGAAAGTGCAGAGGTAACTCCTTAAGTTTACATAAAGCTTTGTTGTGGGACATTGACCTGTTGATATATTAAGAGAAAAAAACTTCAACCAAATAAAGACTGCTTCATAGCCTTTCATCTGATTTATCATCTGCAACAGCTGTCGAATGATCATACACATTCTGTCACGTAAACTTTTAGCAAAGATTTCAGTAAAAAAAAAAAAAAAAAAACTTGTGCAAACTGGTATCAGATCAAAGGTGTCAGGCTTTGAAGCAGTTATAAAGCATGTTCATATCTGGTAGTTTTATGCAGTTGGGTTAAAAAAATTAAATAAAAATGAGACAAAGATATGAGAAAAGGTACCTCCTTTGCCAAAAAGCGTGCAATACAGTTTTATCTATTTCAAGACTGCCGGCATGTCAGCGCTGAATCTTTAAGAACGCAAATATGACATACTGGTGTCAGAAGTACATGGCACAGTCTAAAAGAAACCACAACCCTAAATTCTGGAGTGTTATTCAAAGAAAACAAACACAAGCAGCAGAAAAAAGAGAATGAGCAAGACAAAGTGATGTTAAAGATGGCACATATGTCAAAGAAAGATCAACATTTTTGAGCCAAAATGACTCCAGTTAAGACTCCAAGTTCAACTAGACTCCATTTTTACGTATTGAAGGACAGGAAATCAAACACCAAACTAGTAGTGTTTGCCCGATCAAGTAATTTGCTCCTGGAGAAGTCCAAAACAGCCTGTGGATTCAAGTCTCAACAACAACAACAAAAACTCCCTGTTTGATAAGTTTCCTCCAAAGTTCAGTTTGGATAAAGCAGGTTCTCTAGCCAGGTTTCTTAGTCCAAATCATTGTCCGTTTATACTGCATCAGCCTCTCTGTTATCAGTTGTAGTGGAACTTGAAGTGAAAGTTTCCGCCCTCAAAGGGGTTGAAGCCAAAGGGCCATTCTCTGCCTCCTCCACCCTGCTGATTCTCAGGGTCCAGAGGGTCCTCGCCCGAATCAAATTTCTGACGCATTTCTGAACAGAAAACAACAAAGAAGAATGCATCGATTTGAAGACACTTAATAATTAGGATTTTAATGTTTTTGAAAGAAGCCTCGTATTCTCACCAAAGCTAGATATACAGTATTTGACCAAAAATACAGTAAAAATATAAACATTGTGAAATATTATAATTTAAAATAACAGCTTTTTTATTGCAATACATTTTAGAATGCCTGTGAAAGCAAAGCTGAATTTCCAGCATCATTACTCCAGTCTTCAGTGTCACACGATCCTTCAGAAGTCATTCTAATATGCTGATTTGTTGCTCATTTAATAATAATGATTCTTATTGTTATCAATTTTGAAGACCAGGATCAGGATTCTATGAATTTAAAAATCAAAACAAGAAATCCCTTGTAACATTATAAATGTCTTTCCATTTGGCTTTGATCAATTTAATGCATCTTTAATGAATAAAAGTATTAATTAATTTCTCTTTTTTCTAATCTTATTTACGCCAAACTTTTGAATGGTACTCCATCATGGTTTGCACAAACATGTTAAGCAGCACAACTGGTTTCAGTACTGATGGGATTTTTTTTACTAGAAAAATAGAATACAAAAATGTAAAATAATCTTTTAAATTATAATAATATTTCACACCATTACTGTAGTTTTTATTAAATAAATCCAGCCATGGTAAGCATAAGACACTTCAGACAAAAACATTTAAAAAACTTAATGTTTTGTTAAATGTTACAAAAAATTGACCGACAACAGAAATGTTCAATAACAGAGGACTGAAAATCATTTGTATTCATGCTTAATTTAGTTTTTGCTGTCATCTGACATTTTCCTACCTGGATCTGTGAGCACTTCCTTTGCGGATGCGATATCGATAAACTTTTTCTCTGCCTCTTTCTTGTCTGCTTCAGACTGGAAATTATCAGGATGCCACTGCTGAGCCAGCTTTCTATACGCTTTTATGATTTCCTGTTTGTTGGCACTCCTAAAAACAAGTGAAAAGAAACAAGCATTTCAGTCAAACAATCTACTTTCATTGTTACTACCGCAGGTGCCCCAGAAACAACCTTTGACCATTTCTGCATTATTATCATCATAAAACAGCACAGAAACAGTTAAGGAAGTAACACTCTCTGCAACATTTTAAGGCAGGATTTTGCCTTACCTGCTGACCCCCAGGATCTTGTAATAGTCTCTCTTGTGAGACTGCTTGAGGAGCTTCTGTGCTCGGTCAAGACCTTCACGAATCTCCTGGTTGTCCTGATCAAACTCCCGTGCCTCCTGATAGTCTTCCACAGCTGAGAAGAGGAACAGAGGAAGAAACGTGAGTTTATGCAAACGAAATGAAAAGGGTAGAAAATTCAGTACATTTTATAGTAGTCAGAGAGAGTTGAACTACCTTTCTCATATTCCTGCAGTAAGATGTAGGCCTCCGCTCGGTCCCGGAGGATGTGGATATTCTGAGGTTCTCTCTGGTGGGCTTCTGAACAAATGTCTACGGCCTCCTCAGCACTCTTCATCTGGAGGAGCCAAAAGAGGGAGTGAGAGAAAAACAGAACCAGTGAGGCTAGACACCAGAACCAGACTCTTGATGTTCTTATTCTTATTAACCTCTAACGATGTGAAAGTGAACATACCATATAAATGGTGATTACTAGGACAGCTGGACTAGAAGGGGTTTCATCCCCTTAAAAAGCTGTAAAATAACTAAACTACATTTAGTAAAGGAACATACTTTGACTAAGCAGAAGCAGATCCTCTCCTTTGCTTTATTAGTGTAGAATGCCACGTTCGGCTCTGTTCGCATCACAGATTCATACTTCTCAGTGGCCTCCTGATACCTGTCATTCAAGTAAACATAAAACAAAAGAATTAATAAACCATTAGAACTGAAAAACCTGAAATAATCAAAATGATGTCAAATTTGACACTGATGGAGACATAAAACCCATTCAAAACCAAATCAGTAAGATTTTTTAAAATACATTATTATTTTTATTCAGCAAGTACGCATTAAATTGACTTTCTATTTCAAATAAATGCTGTTCTTTTTAACCTTTCTGTTCATCAAATGAACCTAAAATAAAAATGTATGACCGTTTCCACAAAAATATTAAGCTGCACAACTGGTTTCAATAATCAGAAATGTTTCTTGAGCAGCAAAGCAGCATATCAATATTATTTCTGAAGGATCATGTGACACTGAAGACTGGAGTAATGATGCTGAAAATTCAGCTTTACCATCACAGAAATTAGTTATATTTTCATAAATGTTAAAAAAAATTATACTTTACAACATTACTGTTTTGACTGATACATTGATAAAGACTTTCAAGAGAATTCCAAACCTTTCAACGGTAGTGTATAGAATACGTGACAAAATAAATAATAAGATATAGCTATAAATAAAATGATACATTTATAAAATAAATTATAATATAACACATCTCAAAGGCCAAAAATGAATTAGAGTGAGGTAAGCTAAGCCTAGACCTGAATTAAAAGGCCAATTTTCTAGAAGTGACAGGGAAGGGATGTTTTCAGCACCTCTGTTCTGAGATCAGCTCTTCTGCAGAGTCCAGCTGCTTGCTGAGCTTCTTGGCCTGTTTGTAGTGAGCGAAACACTCCTTATCATCCTGATCCAGCTTCAGACACTCACGGACCTGACTGAAAACAGAAACAAAGAGGGAAACACACAGTGAACAGCAGCAAAAAAGAGAGACAACTCTCCTTTTGAACATCACATGAGATTGGAGTGTTATTATTACAACTACTGTACATGCACACAGTCAGTGTGTGGGATTGACAAGTGTATTTACTAAAAGGTATGACTCATGATTTAATAACCAAAGAATGTGGCTGTCATTCATACTGAATGACATACTTAAGCGAGTCGTGATGATCTCCTAAACTGTAATGGAGTTGGCTGAGTTTGAGGAAGGCTGCTCGGTTGTCCGCACGGAGACGTGTGGCTGGTGTCAGGTCCATAATGGCCTTCCGTGGATCCCCGAGTCGGATGTAGCACTCGGCTCGTAGTTCTCGAGACTCTGGATCCCAAGGAGAGAGCTGGAAAACAAATAAAAGTTTTTGAATCACCAGAGACATGCGAAGCTTAAACTGCAACATTTGATTTGTTATTTGTTTTTGTATTTTATTTGTAGGGCCACTCATTTCAACAGCTCAAATTAGAGAAAGTGGGATAAAGAAAGTCATAAAGTGATACGAAATAAAAATTCATAAAGAATACTTCACCTAAACATAATCCAAAACTTTCATACGGTATTATCAGTGAATAGAGACTTTTATTCATAAGGAATGCATTAAATTGATCAAAAGTTACAGTAAAGGCATGTATAAAGTTACATTTCTATTTTTAAATGAATGCAGGTCTTCTGAACTTTCTATTTATCAGAGAATCCTATTTTAAAAAATGTTTCCACAGTTTCCACAGAAAGTATTAAGCAGCACATCTGCTTTCAACATTGAATATGAGAAGTTTTTCTTGAGCACCAAATCAGATTTCTAAAGGATCATGGGACACTAAAGACTGGAGTAATGGATGCTGAAAATTCTGATTTGCCATCACAGAAATAAATTCAATTATTTTTTACATTTTTATAGTTTTAAATTGTAATACTATTTCACATATTACTGTTTTTACTGTATTTTTTTGGCCAAATAAATGCAGCCTTGGTGAACCTGGTGAAGAGACTTCTTTCAAAAACATTAAAAAAATGTAATGTGCTGTCAAACGATTAATCACGATTAATTGCATCCAAATTCCAAAATAAAAGTTAGTTTACATAAAATATGTGTGTATACTGTGTATATTTATTATGAATATATAAATACAAACACATGCATATATATTTAAGAAACATATGCCATGTTTATATATATATTAAACATATTTATATATTATATATAAGAATATAAATATATAAATGTATATACATGTAAATATTTTCAAAATATATACTGTATGTGTGTATTTAAATATACATAATAAATATATACAGTACATATATTATGTAAACAAAAACTTTTATTTTGGATGCGATTAATCACGATTAATCATTTGACAGCACTAAGTTTTACCAACCCCAAACATTTCCACAATAGTGTAAATCTCAGTTTCTAACTCAAACGAAGCTACTGTGTGTATTCAGAATAGCACACAAGTTCTAGAGATGACTTTTATGATAATTTTTGGGTCCTTTTTTAAGCTTGACAGTATACATTACATAACACTTCTGTTTTACGAAAAAGATTCTAGAATCTGAAAATAATCGTATTTTGTGTTTCACTGAGGAAGAAAAAAAAAAGCCAAATGGTTAATGATAAATGATGTTAATGATGGTTAAGGATAAATAAATAACATCTTTTTAATTTTTTGGGTGAACAATCCCTTTAATATTACTATTAACACATGTAGCAATAAACAAACAACACCAGTTGCTGCATGTGCATTTTTGATCTCCAGACTAACTCACCTCTATGACTTTCTCCAGCACCTGGACAGTAGTGCTGTAGTCTCCACGGTGATGGGCCTCATGTGCCTCTTCCTGGAGTAACTCCAGCTCCTCGGCCTTGCGGAGCTGATCATGTGCTTCCTCATGATTCGGGGAACGCTTCAGCTGCAAAGGAGAAACGTTAACAGAGCAGGAGACAGGAAATAGAACAAAATGGAGCAAAACGTGATCTGGTTTGAGAATGAAGTTGGCAGGTTTTAAAGGAATAAGGGAATTGTTTCACTCACTACTGCTTGGAAGTCTTCTCT
Source organism: Sinocyclocheilus rhinocerous (assembly GCF_001515625.1). Classification (NCBI taxonomy): domain Eukaryota; kingdom Metazoa; phylum Chordata; class Actinopteri; order Cypriniformes; family Cyprinidae; genus Sinocyclocheilus; species Sinocyclocheilus rhinocerous. The sequence goes on along the minus strand of NW_015628684.1, from coordinate 329,651 downwards.
AGCCTCTTGAGTACTTCCCTGTTTCAGTAGAATATTAGCCCTCTGCAGTCTGGCCTGAAAACACATACACACCATAAACATGTATATACGGTACTGCCACCTAGAACTTAGTTTGATATCACAACCACAAAAATGAACTCACCGCAAGGAAGTCTGGCTTGAGCTGTATGGCCTGGGACAGGTCAGGCAGAGCTGACTTGGACTTTCCCATAGCCAGGAAAACAGCGGCCCGTTTGTAGTATGTCAGGTAGTTCTTAGAGTCACCCTCTGTTTAAGACATTTGCATTGGTTAATGAACTGCATCTTTTCTTTAAATTACCTACGTACACTGAATGTAATTGCATTTTAATACTAATTAGCGTCAAATAAAACAACAAAATTAAACTGGTCTGTACATTTTTTTTTTAAGTCTCATATGCTGACCAAAGCTTTGAACAAAAATACAGTAAAAACTGTAATATTGTGAAATTATTATTTTTTTTTTATATATTTAAACATTTATTTTATTCCTCAGATGGCAAAGCTGAATTTTCAGTATCATTTCTCCAGTCTTCAGTATCACATGTGACATGATCCTTCAGAAATAATTCTAATATGCTGATTTGGTGCTTAAGAAACTATTCTTATCATCAATGTTGCAAATAGTTGTGCTGCTAAATATTTTTGAGGATTCAAAAAGTATAAATGTCTCTAAACATCAATCCATATGTCACTGTGTTTGTGTATATATATATATATATATATATATATGTCTTACCCACAGCTGAATGATAGTGAGACAGGGCCTCAGCCAGCTGTCCGGCTGCCAGCAGCTTACGGCCCATTTCCAGATGATGCTCAATCTCAACAGGTGTTGCTCCTAACACACCTGGAATAAAGAGACAGGTGACTTACACATGACACCTGCTCAATTTCATAATGAGGCAGCTTTGAAAACCCTCAATCTGCCTGATGGGACTGAGTTTACATACCTTAAACTTACATACCCAAACAACAAGTGTTTCTATCACGTCATAATAACGAAACTCCTTAAAGGGAATTCAACATGGCATTCCACTGCATTTATGTTTCGATTAACAATGACAGCACAAAAAGTGAAACCATGCAAACAGCACCCTGCCTTGTAGTTGTTACGGAAAACAAAACTAAAGTAAAACTAAAATCACCATCTCTACTTAACTCTAGAACGGCTTCTGTTTCAACATTAACCAATAAAGATCTTTAAAAGCTTTAAATGTATGATATTAAGTTAACAACTCCTAGGTATAAGGTAGATGGCCATTATATGTTTAGTTGTCACAATAATGCATACATTAATTAAAAAACGAACTACAACCTCTAGATCTCATTAAAGGTGCAATAGGTGATTGTCTTCAGAAACATTTTTTGTTATGCTGGTTGAAAGTCTCTTCACATCCCGATAGCAATCATTAAGTTAAGTGGTCTAAATGTATTTGTCTGTATTTATATATTCTGTGGAAGGTGTAGGATCAAGAAATGTTCGTCTAATCAAAACGTTCAGTCCGAGCGTTTTAATATGCTTTCCTACCTGCCTGTCAACGTATGTATTAGCATACCTCTGCGCACCGGGTTCGCGCAGACAGGATACGTCATCAGCGCGTTCACGCACGCTGTGCAGACAGAGCGAGGATGGCAGGCAAACATCAACAAGCCGATCTTCCTTCCTGGTATTGTAGTACTTTTAAAGATTTCTCACAGGTGAATGACACATGATGTAGCCCAGCGGTTAATCCAGTCCTCGCGCCAGCTCGTTAGAAGTGAGCTACGTGCATGAACTGTGTTCCGATCGATATGATCCCTACACAGAGTTCATTGCTCCCTACTCCCTGAGCAGGGGAAATCCGTTGAAGTTTACTTCACTTCGGAACATGGGCTGGAATTGGGAACCTGATGTAGCCTATTGTAGTAATGTTGTCTCTGGTCTGTGAGAGTAAATGCGTTCAGGGGGCGTGGCTTTGGACGGCGATTGCAGGAAGGGTGGGACGTTCGCTTTCAGTGCTATCAGGCTAAAGTTAGCATTTTCCAAGATCTCCTATTGTACCTTTAAGTACATCAAATAAATCATGGTTTATGTCCATAAACATGGCGTTACCATATTAAATGTCCAAATAATAACACGGTAGTGCTATGGTTAGGCCTGTCGCAATAATCAATATATTGACTTATCGCGCAATATATGTACATGACCTCAAGAATTTTTGGTGACGCAATATATCGGCCATCATATTTATTTAAATTAATGTCACACATCTGAGTGCTGAGAAGTGATTGTGTTTTTCAACAATAGTGTGCACCCTTAATTTACAGAGAAAAGAAGGTCAGGGACAAATCTGTAGATGGAAAAATCTCCATACAAGTTTTTCTTTGTGCATTTTTCTTTTTTTCTACTTGTTACTTTAGAAAATGTTTATTTACTATTTATTCAGTTTTTTTAAGGTATCTAATATTTTGATACTTATTTTCCATGATCTAAATATTCTTAAAAATTAAAAGTTTGTTGTCATTTGGAAGTGTGTGGGCCTTCTTGCATTATTATGCTGTTACATTATGATTATATATTCAGTGACATAAAATGGTCTTTAAAATGACAATAATATCACTTATCGCAATTATTTCTGGGGCAATATATCACACAACAAAAAGTTGTTATCGTGACAGGCCTAGCTATGGTGCTTTTCTGTTTGACCAAAATCAGATTCTAAAGTGAGAGAAATTGAAAAATGCGACTGTGCTGTCAACCTACACAGTATCAGATTACATCAAAATGCTGTCTAGATAGGAATCTTACTAAGTTTTAAAAGTCAATATGATTTTTATTCTACTTCTATTTGAAAGACTTCTTCCTTGACACTTCCTGTTGAGCACCTGTGGAGGTACCATGGTAGAATGACAGTGTCAGATGGTGGAATCATGTTATTCTGATACAGATTTCATTATTACCATATCCCTGTACCATGATTTTAAGTGATACTTCAAAGAATACCATAGTATTACCATGATCCTTGTCCAAAAACATGGTAATACTATGGTACTCCCAGAGACAGGGAGGACAGGACACTGCTCAAACCTCTCCGCCGTCCCGGCTCCATGATGACATTTATCACCCCCCCGATATACAACCGTGTGTCTTTCCACTGGGGCTCACAACGCAGTAGGTCAATAGGACAGAAAGAGTATTTACACTCAGATCATCCTAACAGCGACATATCCGACATAGAATGCGATGTTTCTGTTGTCCGGATTATAAATATGTCCGAGTGGAATAAAGGAATGCGAAACTCTAGTTCCGTGTGTCTCTCTGCTGAGGTTAAAACGTGTCTTGTAATTTATAGGGAGGTGTTTCTTAGCCCCAGTGTGACAGTGAGTGACCGTGCACAATAGCTGTCGGCCACGTACTTTAGGAAGTCTCCTCTTGATGAACCTCCTGGCTGGGTGTACAATTCAAATCGCCCTACATTTCAGCGCGGCGACTGGCTGCTCACTTCCGTGTTTGCCGACCAACGTGGTCCCGTCCCATTGGCCGAATTATGTTAGCGCACTGGACGGACACGCCCACGTCCTGCAATGGACTGATAGCTGATATGACCCATCATTACTTGGGAGGAAAAGTCTATTCTCGCCTGGCCTTTAGTAAAGGAAACCGTCGTTACCATGGTAAATATTCTATTCTATTCTATTCTATTCTATTCTATGCATTATGTTCTTAGAGCATTATACAACACAACAGAAAAGAATAGGACTTTATAAAATGTCCCATGTTAACCTTCCACCAAAATACCACACTGCACTTAAGTTTTACTATTATATTTTATAAAATACTAATAAATTAAATCAGTGTAGGAACAGTGAGATTTTCAAATGTGTACCATGTTAAACATGGTTATTATTTGAGTTGTGGCGTTTCATGGTTTGTTTAATGCATTTGGATTATATTATACTCTGTTCTGTTATGAATATATGCTGTTTTATAGCATTACGGAACAGAATGCAGCTTAAAAGAACAGAATAGAAATGGTAACAATGGTTTCGACCAAAATGCCATACTGCACTTAAGTTATCATTATTACTGAAAATAAAATAAATAGATAAAAATAAACAAATAAATAAAATAATGTGACCTACTTCAAACTAAAAAGCTTGAATAAAATAGAATTGAATAGAATAGACCCCATCAAATATTTACCGTGGTTTCTATTACTAAAATTAATTGCTATTGTTAATATGTATAATCAGAATAAATTAATATAGGATTTTATTAGTGTAAATTTGTTTTGTAAGAATAGAGAATAAAATGAATTGTGATATATTGTATTGTTGTTATTGTATAAACTGTGTTGAACAATAAAACATTCCCAAATACATAATGGCATTTTTAATGTCATGTTCTTTTTTCATTTATAATTATTACTTTACTTAGTACTAACATTTGAAATAAATTAATCTGGGACGCTCTTTAAACAATGTAAGAAGCTTAAAAATAGAATAGAATAGACCCTTTCAAGTATTTACCATGGTAACCATGGCTTCCATGCTATTATTACTGATATGCAAAACCAGAATAAAATACTATAGGATTTTATTTAATAGTGTAAACGATAAAGTTTTGTAAGAATACAATAAAATATGAAATGTTGTATTATTGTAATTAGTGTGTTGGGTCAAACAATAAAATATCCCCAATACATAATGCCCTTTTTAATGTCGTGTTTGTTTATTGCTTGTATAAAACATCATATAAAACAGGGTCATTTGTACAAATAAGTGGAGACAAGATAATTAACATACTATAAATCTTTTTTTCAAATCTTGATTCACGTAACGGCAACAAAATTCTAAATTCTAAACAAAATTGAATTTCAACTCTTTCATTCTGTATAATGTTCTCTGAGGTGTTTTTGCACAGCAAAACTGACATGGTAACATTTTACTTGATTAATGACTTATCCTTAGGTGGCCACAAAACCACCTGTGCGTTTGGTACTGTATACATATTTACATAATTGCACTGATAAAACATCACTAGACAGAATATTAACAGTCAACTATTACCGTAATGTAATGTAATATAATGTTGTTTGGCCATGAAATTGACCAGAATTGCTTCATTCAGACATAGGCATTTCTTCCATAAGTGCTCTGAGCGTCTCTCCTGGATGCGGACGCTGAGTAAACTGTTTCACGTGTGGGCTGGTAATAACTGCAAGAGAAGATGCAGAATGTAAGAAACATGCTCCCAAACACAAGCGCAAATGCATAAAATAACAAGAATGGGCCAAATGTTTTATATGAAAAAATGAGAAGTGAGAAAGTATGTGAAAGAGAAGTGTGTGAGTGAGTTTAAGCGATTGTGACAAAGAAACTCACGCCTTCTCCTTTGTGCCTAATTTGCAGGAGAACATGAGACAAGCTCCACCACAGATGGCAAGAACACCAGAGGCCCAGCCGATGTATAAAGCCTCTCCAATCTCATACCTATAACACACCACAAAAATAACATGTTCAGTCTAACGTGCATAGGTTTCACTCAAACTAAATTTAGTCAAACTTTACACAAACACAGGAGTTTCTATCATTCACTCTCAGAAAAAAAGGTACAAAGGCTGTCACTGGGATACCCTTCCAAAAGGCACACATTTGTACCTTATTTCCACCTAAATCATGCACATTCGTACCTTAATGGTAAATATTTGTACCTTTTGAAAAGGTACCACCACTGTGACAGCTTTTGTACTTTTTTCTGAGAGTGTTCAAATACATGTAGGCCTATAGTAAAGCACAGCCGAGGTCATTCAGTTATAGTCGGCAGTTTAATTCTTACTTTAATGCTTCATAAAACTGTGTGTGAGCACCACCAACAGCTGTTCGATGAGAGCAGTAAATGAGTATTAAATAAAACAGCAGGAGGCAGCATTTCCCTTTTAATTTCCAGTAGAGTGCTTACTTTTGGCCAGGGTAAAGCGGGTTGAAGAACTCTTGAGTGATGTTGGCCGCGTACCAGGACACTGATATCATCGTGCACAAACCTTTGGATGGGATTAAAAACATAAAGATTAACAGTTACAATAGCAATAAAGCTTTCGGAGTGTGAATCTGATAAGAACTCTTAAAAGACAGCCTGAAAAGCACATTCAGTCATGGTTGAGTTTAATTAGTAATGCGCCTTAGGCCTACCCTGCAGCAGGAAAAATACGCCTCCGGTTCCGGCGATTCTGCCTTTCAGTACGTAATTGTCACCGGCGGCCTTCGAGCACTGCATGCCGATGAGGGTGGCCACCATGCCGAATGAGCCGGCCACCACTGCCGCGATCATAAGAGCGCGGGACGCCTGGATATAACCTGGGGAAACAGAAAGATTTACTATTATATTACAATATTAACAAACCTACTAAAAGATCTGAATACAGTATTTAAAAAAAAAAAAAAGGATTATATATAAATCAATAACCACACGAAATAAACAGCATAAAGAAAGTCAAATAGATATAAAAAAATAATTATTTAGTAAATAAGTAAATAAAAGAATGACAAAGAAAATACATAAATAATAAATAGCAGTAAACAAACAAATGAACAAAAATAAAATATTGAAAGGATAAATAAAAGAAAGAAGGAAGGAAGGAAAGTCAACTGAATTTAAAAGTAGGCTATAAAATAGTTATTGGACGGAAAAAAATACATTGTACATTTGCGACATTGTATATTTTAAATAAATAAATAAATAAGACATAAATACATTTATAAGACAAATAGCCTAAATCAGACTGACAAAGAAAATAAATAAATAGTAAATAGCAGTAAACAAATAAATTAACAAAAATAAAATATTGAAAGAAAGAAAGAATTTCTTTAAATTATTCCAAAACACAAAGTTGTGAGAAAAATAATAATAATGGTAACCACATTTCCGCCTAAATCAAATTTATTTATAGTGGTGGCTGATATCACATTGCTACAACTGATAATGAAATTATTAGTAAAGTAAAGTATGGTGATTTTTGTCCTACCAGACAGGGCCAGTAGAGAGGGAAATTCGCGGCAGTTGTGCACTCCCGTTGAGTCCGTGGCGCAGGACATCCACAGATTCTCGTAAAGGGTTGAGGTGGTGATCACTGTCCCGTCTAACGAGGATACTTTCCAGTAACGGTTCGGGATTGTGACGCCAACCATTATCCAACTCACAAAGCCTAGGATCAAAGCAACGACTTCAATAACCGGATCCATGGCTGCTTTAGATTATACAGGCGCCAAAGTCATCCACAATCGGCGTTAGTATTTCTTATGAGTTTCTCTGCTTTATGTAGTTGTTTTCCAAATGTGTTCAGCGTTGGCTGAAAAGTTATGAGAAATATCCAGATTTTATTAATTTCTCGAGCTGAGCCAGTTTTTCCATGGAGATCGAGATTACAGCAGTGTGACATATAAAATGTGTTGTTAAAAGGAGCTATGGGTCATTTATAGGCTCTGTTTGCCCTCCCCTCTCGTGTGGTGCATGTATTTTACACCCCGAAACTCAACAGGTGGTTATCACTAAAGTCCAATGGTCGTTCCCTGACCTTCACTGGCAGTGCATCCGTTATGTTTCATGGACTCAAACACATTGCACACTGTAAAATAGGGCTGGGTAAAAAATATCCATATCTCGATATTAATCGATTCTCATTTTTACGGAACGATATCGATTCTTAAATCCCAAGAATCGATTAGTCTAGCCTGTTTTCAGTTAAAGGCAGAGTAAGTGATTTCTGGTAGCCAATGTTGATATTTGAAATCACCAAAACAAACACGCCCCTACCCCAAAAGGGTCTTGCCCCTATTTTGATAGCTCTGCCCCACATATACGTACGCAACCCAGGCAACGATTAGTTCTGTGAAACAAAGCAAAACCAATGTTACACCGTGTCTACGGACGTGAGCGGCG
>NW_015628684.1:319099-321582 GCF_001515625.1 Sinocyclocheilus rhinocerous | reverse complement strand
CGATTCTTAAATCCCAAGAATCGATTAGTCTAGCCTGTTTTCAGTTAATGGACGGAACGTTGAAGGGCACTTCCCATCCAATATATCGCAATAAGCATTGTGCTTTGGTACTTTTAATATGAAACAAAGTCTCAGATTTCAAATGCTGTCCATTGCATTGCAGTATTCAAACAATAAATCAAATGCAGCGCGAGGCGCACGTGAACTGATGAAAGTTTCAGCACATAAACAATAAACATGACTAAACATCCGAAGGTAAGTTAAAAGAAAGTACAACTTTACAATCCGTATCCTGTCTCATGTAATCGCTCAATCAGTGTTTCCTCAGCGCAAAGACATCAATATAAAGTCTTGTAAACAATGTCAAGTCACATTTACCTCATTAATCAGATAGAAAAAAAAATGTAGTGAGGGACATTTTGCTAAATATATGCACCATATAAAATATTCATTATACATTTGACTGTTCTTCAATGTTTAATTTATGTTTGAATAAATCCATCAAGTTTTTATGACAGCTACCATTATGTTTATATTTAAAAAAAAGAATTGAAGTAGAAATATTATTATGCAATTGTAACTTTATTATTTTAAAAACTTCATTAAGTGTAATTTTAACAAATCAGTCAATTTTAACCTTCAGTATTATTGTAATGTAGTACCAACTGACTCTCATGTATATTTTAGAGCATTAGTTGAGAGATTTTTTTTTTCCTTGAGAAAATTTGGCATGTATATATCCAAAATAATCAATATTGAATCGAATCGAATCGCAAGCTTGTGAATGAGAATCGAATCGTGAAATTTGTCAAAACCCAGCCCTACTGTAAAATGTGATATTAGTTGACTTCACCTAAACAAAGTGAGAATATCCGGTGCCACAGAAAATGTTAAAAAGCTTCTCTCCAAATTAAAAATATTTGTTGTCTATATCTGAAATAACTATCCATGTTCAAAACTTTGGGGTTGGTAAGTGATTATTCCTGTGGTGGCTAAGCTGAATTTCCAGCAGCATTACTCCAGTCTCAGTGTCACATGATCCTTCAGAAATCTGGTGCTCAAGAAAGATTTATTATTATCATTGCTGAAAACATTTTGTGCGCTGCTTATAATAATTTTGTGGAAGCCTCATACATTTCAAGATTTGTGATGAATGTAAAGTTAAGAAAAACGGCATTTATTTGCAGCATTTTTCCTCCATAAAATGCATGCACACATCTGAATATTTAGGTTGAAGTGTTCTGGAACAGTGTTGTAAATACAACTTAACCACTGATTTCTAGTCGTGTCCTCTTTTGGAAGACCAAACAAAGTAGTTTTGCTTTCACAACGAAACACACAGCGTCACACACCACGGCCTAGAGTATGCGGAGGCCGGCTTGAGTGAGCAGCGGCCGGTGGGCTTGAGAACAGCACGGAGCGTGAACATTTGGGCGGTGTTATGCAAATCTTCCCACATAGTGAGGTAGAAATGTGTGGGCGTGTTAGAACGAGCCGTTTTAGGTAGGTGTGGCTGACTCTTAACTTTTTTAAAGAATATCTCTTTGGATTTGAGACTTTAGTCTTCGCAACTTTACAGATCTTCTTTATGCACCAAGAGCTTGTAACACTCCAAAGAGAAAGGAAAAATTGAAATCGCATCATATGACCCCTTTAAATAAAATAAAAAGTACGATTTCTTTAAAGTTAAAAAAAATACTGACCTCACACTTTTGAATGGTAACCATAAATGAATAGCTATAAAGACCAAAACAACTGGTATTGGGACAAATAAGAGACAGCTAATAGTAAAACTGAGTGCTTTTATGTTACAAAGTATATGGAACATGTCAATTAAACAAGCAGTGACTAAACCAAATTTCTGAAACCCTTTCAAACATTAATCTGGCCTATTAATAACAGATTTTAGTGGTTTTAGTGGATTTTAATAGGCTACTAGAAGTTTAGCAAAATGTTTTGGAATTGTCTTCAGAGGACACTATCAGAAGAGGGAAAGGGGAACTACTGGGTGCAGTGATTAAATGAACAACTGAAGAAGCTGTTGACAGTGTTTATCTGCTGCCTTTATCTGCTTTATCTGAAAAGCTTGTGAGGAGACTTAAACACAGTACAGACACATATACGTAATTAAACATTTTGCATGTAAACAAAGGTCAATAAAAATAAAGTGAAGATAAACTCATTGTGACATGATTAGGTAAATGGTGAACAACTCCTTCACTGCTCTGGTTGAAAAAAAGATAAACATTGTGTTCAACTTAAAGGGTTAGTTCACCCAAAAATGAAAATTCTGTCATTAATTACTCACCCTCGTGTTGTTCCAAACCCGTAAGACCTTCGTTCATCTTTGGAACACAATTTAAGATATTTTTGATGAAATCTCTTTGACCCTCCCATAGACAGCAAGGTAACTACCACGTTCAAGGTCCAGAAAAGTACCAAGATGATCGACAAAGTAATCCATGTGACATCAGTGGTTCAAC
>NW_015628684.1:283220-299822 GCF_001515625.1 Sinocyclocheilus rhinocerous | reverse complement strand
CTCTTTGACCCTCCCATAGACAGCAAGGTAACTACCACGTTCAAGGTCCAGAAAAGTAACAAGATGATCGACAAAGTAGTCCGTGTGACATCAGTGGTTCAACTGTAAAGTTACGAAGCTACGAGAATACTTTTTTGCGCAAAGAAAACAAAAATAACGACTTTATTCCACATGTTCGTCTCTACTGCGTCACTTGTGGACGCGCGTATGTCGTGTGTGGCGGCGCCAGCGCTGACCCAGATCCGGCGTGATGACGTCATTACGCCGGATCTGGGTCAGCACTGCCACACGCTCGCGTCATGATACATGATACTTCCTCACGAAGATGAACGAAGGTCTTACGGGTTTGGAACAACACGAGGGTGAGTAATTAATGACAGAATTGTCATTTTTGGGTGAACTAACCCATTAATACACATGATATATATTTAAAAAAAAAAATTTTTTTTATTAGATTTAAAAAAAAACAACACACACACAAAAATAAATAAATAAAACCAGAGCCGAACAAAACATAAATAAGAAACAAAAATACTGTCAGCACTACATATAAGATGAATACTTACATGACATAGTAATACCCTAGATATGAGTACTTCACAATTCTAAGGAGATACATCTTACTACCCAATGAATCGGTCACAAATAGATTCTACAACTCTTTATACACATGATATATTCAAACAATTTATTACAAAAAGATTACTATAACTGCAGACAATATTTTAAAACAAGTATTGCATTATATGTCAACATTAACAAGAAATAGAATTTAGTCACATGATGACATCACAGAAATGCCTACAAAGATCAAATAACTTCGACAAGTTTAAATAAAACGTCACATGACATGCAATTCTTCCATTAATGTTTAATGGCTTAATGAAAAATTAGCCATCTGTGAAGAAAAAATGTTAACAAAATATGACACACCAGAGGCTGAAGTTCATGTGGCAATAACTAAAACTTTCAGATTTGACAATAAGTATCCAGATAATTCTGAAATCCCTCTGAACAACACATAGCCTACTGATTTTAAGCATCAAACACCATTAATAGCCAGATAACTATCACTTATCCTTACTGTACAAAGACCTATAAGTGATTAACTTATTTTATTGACGTGAGACTAACATATTTTGAGTGAACAGTACTGGAAATAGGCAAAATGGCAAACCGTATCTTAGGTTAACATGCTTATTCTCAAATCGATTCCCAGTAAAAGGAATTTTGGAATTGTCTTCAGAGTACACTATCAAAAGAGGGAAAAGGGGAACTACTGGGTACAGTGATTAAATGAACAACTGAAGAAGCTGTTGACGGTGTTTATCTACTGCCATTATCCCTTGTCTCATTATCTGGCTCACTACGTCAGACATCCTCATATATATCTGCTGGCCTACAGATCAACACGTTCACAGTCACCAAATGAAACCTCACTTCAGGAGTCACCATGATGGTTAAATTTGTTTAGTGGTTAAAATAGTTTATTTGTCATTCACACTTCTTATACAAGATTCACATGAGCACTGAAAAGCATGTGAGACTTAAACAAAGTGCAGATGAGAAGTAAGAACACATTTTGCATGTAACCACAAAGGTAAATAAAAATAAAGTGAAGAAAAATTCATTATGACATGATTAAATTGTAAATGGTGCACACCTTCACTGCCCCTGGTTGAAAAAAGAGAACCATTGTGTTCAACGTATAATGCATGATATATTAAAACAATATATTAAAAAAGATTACTATAACAGACAATATTTTTAAACAAATATTGCATTATATTCCTGCCACCCACCTAGCCAATGTCTTAGATTAAGAGTGTCAACATTCACAAGATATAGGATTTAGTCACTGATGAATATCGCAGAAAAGACCAAATGTCTTTGACAAGTTTAAATAAAACGTAACATGACATGCAAATATTTCATTAATGTTTAATGACTTAGAAGGAAAAATTAGCCATCTCTGTAAAAAAGATGATGTTAACAAAATATGACACACCAGAGGCTGAAGTTCATGTGGCAATAACTAAAACTTTCAGATTTGACAATAAGTATCCAGATAATTCTGAAATCCCTCTGAACAACACATAGCCTACTGATTTTAAGCATCAAACACCATTAATAGCCAGATAACTATCACTTATCCTTACTGTACAAAGACCTATAAGTGATTAACTTATTTTATTGACGTGAGACTAAGATATTTTGAGTGAACAGTACTGGAAATAGGCAAAATGGCAAACCGTATCTTAGGTTAACATGCTGATTCTCAAATCGATTCCCAGTAAAAGGAAGTAAGTATGTTGCAATACATAGCTTTGTAAATTATGTAGGAAGAAAGGATCAAATGCAGTAAATTCATCTATATGTGTAGAGGCCACTGCCATTAGGAAACACCTGGTATATGTGGTCTGCAATAATCAAAAAACATGTCAAAGTAACATCCACATAAACGCTAGGATCCAAGCTTTCACGCAGGAGAATATTGCCCAGAGCAATCCACCAATCTGCTTTCTTCTCATCCTGTTGTCATCTCTTCCCCAGGTAAACAACACATGTACCTGACCACCAACCTGATCTAAACACGATTCATCAGACCAGGCTACTTTATTCAATTGCTTCAGACATTGTTTACAGGTGTCCTTCCTTGCACCAGTTTAGGTACTAACTACATACCGGTAACTCCATCCATCCATCCATCCATACATACATACATACATAATAATAATACATTAAATAACAAACACCTGTGCATTGACTGATTCTAAAATGCCCCTACATGTTTCAATCTTCAAAGTTTGGATTTGCTGTAATAAACAAATGCATCGATATAACTTTTTCTTCTCCATTTACTATATAAAAATCAATATGAAAAACACATGAAATACAAGAATTGACAGTTCACTTGCTGCCTAATATATCCCACCCCTTGACAGGTGCCATTGTAAGTCTGTCTATCTATCTATCTATCTATCTATACACATAAATGATGCATTAAAATACATCATCATCTACAATTTGATTTCATTGCTTTTTTATAATGTGTTAATGTAACAAATATATGTTGATAATAAAGAATGTTTAACTCTTTCACATGTAACGTGAGCAATGAGAGGACAAAAGTTAGACTAGGTGCTGCCGCTGTTGAATTGTTTGCGTGTGATAAGCAGATGATTGTTCTCGGTTTTAAAGGTCAGGTTTATGACTAGCTTGCTTGACTATTGCTATAAGTCAACTTTAATGGTTCCTTAACAAACACAATAGTTTTCCCACATGGTTATGCATCTCCTAAAACCGATGATGACACTTTCAATGATCTGACATTTATGGGGACCATAAAAAGAGCTCATAAAATAGTTCTGTTAGAAAGCAGACTTTTTGCAGTGATGCTGAATCCTGAACGTGGAGATCTATACTCAGTTCAAACCCTGCTTAACATATACAGCAAACTCGGCAGGGTTAATTCAGCTCTCACTCTCAGAAAAAAAAAAAAAGTAAAAAATCTGTCACTGGGGCAGTACCTTTTCAAAACGTACACCTTTGTACCTAAAGGGTCCATATTGGTAACTTAAAGGTAGATATTAGTACCTAAAGTGTGCATATTAGTACCTAAACGGAACAAAAGTATACCTTTTGAAAAGGTTCCGCCCCAATGACAGCTTTGTACCTTTTTTTTTCTGAGAGTAGGATCCTTGCCAAGTTTGCTGTGTTTAAATAAGATTGTGTAATTGTCATAGTGTCATGTAAAATCTAACACATTAGACTACCTGGTAAAAATATGTTTGTTGTCTCTGTAGGAAGGCTGATTTTCAGGAGCAGGATTGAGTCATGGGTGTAATTTGGGTACACTGTAAAAAATGATTGTGATTTTAACAGTAAAAGACTGTAAAAATGCTACAGTAAAAACCTGTTAATTGGTTATCAGTAAGTTTCCATAATATATTCGGTGAATAAATGTAATTACATTTAACATAATTTTACAGTGAAATGCTGTTAAAAATAGTAATTGTATAATTTACAGTGAAAAACCGTAAATTGACACTCCCAGAATACCGTGCATGACACTTCATATTTAGTTTTTTCGTTAAAATAACTGTTTCTTCTTCGTTTTTTCTTATCAGTTGTGTACATTAGGGTTTAATCTTACATCTAATGTTGTTAAATGAATGTTTATTGCATTATTTCAGTATCATGTGTGTCACCATGATGGGGTTTAGTGTTTGTGTGAATGACACTGTGCACCTTCTATATATAAGTATTGCCCTCCTTTTGCATTTGATTGGGTTGTGAAAAGTGGTCATTAGATCCTATAAAGTGAGTCAGTAAAAAAAAGGTTTGATGATATCAGCTAAAAAGGAATGTTGTATCAGAGAACAAGCAAAGAATGCATCATGATTTGGCAGGCAGAGGGTCTCCACGTGATGGAATTAGTATTATTTTAGTACTATTAGTATTAAATATAATTCAACTCAAGCACATTAAACAATTTAAAGTATGATGGTTCACAGTGTTTATATGTCTTCATAGCACACAGCAGACAAATTAGCTAGTGACTAAGGCTTAAAACCTCTAGACGTAACCCATCTCATACTGTGGACTTTAGAGTCTGCATAAGGCTGAGTTAAGAGTGATTCAACTAGTCGTAACCCTTTGATTTGTGTTTGCTGTAGGATTGTAAAGAGTGCATATGCCTCTTAAAATAGCAAGCTGAAGACCAAAACAACACAAAGACACAACAGCAATCACTGGAATTTCACACATGACGCCAGCAGTCACAAATCCAATGACAGACCGGATGACCTCAGAGACGTCACCGGAACATCACTACTAGCAGTGTAAAAACAGAGAAAATTCTATTTATACAATCCCAATCCTAAACCATTTTCTACACTGTAAAAAATTATTGTGATTTTAACAGTAAAAGACTGTAAAAATGCTACAGTAAAAACCTGTTAATTGGTTAACAGTAAGTTTCCATACTATATTCGGTGAATAAATGTAATTACATTTGATGTAATTTTACAGTAAAATACTGTTAAAAATACGGTTTTTGGAAGTGAAAAAGAAAAAGTCATTGTATAATTTACAGTGACAAACCGTAAATTGACACTCCCAGAATTCCCTGCATGACACTTCATATTTGATGGGTTTTTTTTGTTGTTGAAATAACTGTTTCTTAGTTTTTTTTCTTATCAGTTGTGTACATTAGGGTTTAATCTTACATCTAATGTTGTTAAATTAATGTTTATTGCATTATTTCAGTATCAAGTGTGTCACCGTGATGGGGTTTAGTGTTAGTGTGAATGACACTGTGCACCTTCTATATATAAGTATTGCCCTCCTTAGCTCATAGAAAAGCTGTTTATGATGAGCTTTGGTTTATCATGTGACTTTCTCATCACCACCTGTTTTTGGTGGTTATCAGTGCATTACAATGGTTCAAAAGAGATATTAGTACTTCAATGTGTTGGTTTATTAACATTACATCAGTTAATGAAATACGGTATTTTATTGTGAATTTAAGTTAAGTCTGTAAAACCTGAAATGTTGCTACCATATTTTTTACAGTGAAGTTCTGGCAACCACAGCTGCCGGTATTTTACCGTAAAAAATGTTTTATTACAGTGACATGGTAGTGGACAAGACAAATATAATAGATATGTGTAAACAAGAATAAACTGTGGGGATATTTAATTGACTATTGTACACAGAGAGTGTTGTGTAATTGCTTTAAGCAAATTTGTAATGTGTAAACAAGGAAAGGAAGAAAATTATGATTGAGCTCTGAACCCAGGCTGTTGTAAATCTTTTTTATGATCTCTTTAACATCAAGAGGTGAGCCGAATCAAAAACTATTATTAAATAACAAGGAAAAACCTGTGCATTGATATTGTTTGACTGATACTAAAATGCCCCTACATGTTTCAATCAAACTTGCACTGTTGAATTGGGCTACTTGGATTTGCTGTAATAAACAAATGCATCAATAGAATATTTATTCTATTCTCTATTTACTATATCAAAATCAATATGAGAAATGACAACCGATCATATGTACAAAACAAATGTGACTTTCATGGGATGAAATGCACTATCATGCACTATTACTATAAGCTGTAACTGAGGCAGTATCAAAAGCTACAACCTTGTTCCTTATTAACCACTAAATGCTAAATATGAGTACCTTAAAGTACATATTAGCATCTAAAGTGTACACATTAGTAACTTTTAAAAGGGTACCGCCCCAGTGACAGTTTTGCACATTTTTTCTGAGTCCGAGTCTGAGCTTGACTTGAATCTTTGTTTTTCTCACATCTCAATTCACTAGTTTGTTCTCCCTTTTATTTTAGTGCTAATTACAATTAGTCTCAACAAAGTTTGGAAACATCCAATAGAACAAAGCACCAGCAAAGTCCCACACACAGGCAAATAGGAGAAAGAATAGCCTGTGCATCAGACTCCTTTTCATCATTTGCTTTACCGGTTAATTAGTAACCACAATATTGTGTTATAAAATGATGGTACTAATGGCAACCATAAAGCCAGCATTGTAAAGCTGAGATGATGTGCGTAAGTCCCTTATTAATAATTAATTAGTCCCTTAGTTGAATAATGTGGGAAGTACAAATTGTACCCAACATTAAATTGATTGCCATTATCAGCTATTATTATACTTTCAAGGCCTGATAGTTGTTGACTTAAATCAGCGTTGGAGATACTCCCACATCTGAGAGCGTCTGAGCTAATGATGCACGGAGGACAACGACTTTGTGAGTGACTATTTAACCAGCAGCTTCAGACCGTATTCAAAATTAAAGTAATTATGTTCTTCTCACCTTGATTCCCAGATATTTTGACTAAAGAATTTTAAGACTTGCATGATGCATATCCAACTAAAAAATAAAAAAAATTCAAAAATCTTTGACTTGACTCCAGTTTCTTGTTCATCTTAATGTGTGGAGGACAAAGAAAATACTGGGAAAAAGTGCTTTTTCTTTGCAAATGTTTCAGTATAAAATGAGCATAGATTACAAAAAGTCACACAGAGAAACACACAAGGAAGGGAAGATGAAACGCTTGACAGCACATGTTAACCCCTGGGTAATAAACAAGGTGCTGACAACGATGACTTGTAAGAAAAAGCATTACAAGGCTGGTCGTGCATGACACTTCCAAATCAAACGTGCAACGCATGTAAACACACCTTACAAGTTCAGTAAGCACAAATTTTAATTTATTAACAGTTTTAATGTAGTTTATCAAAAATGTTCCATATTGATTATCTATAGTGTAAGTAGATTGATATATTTAATTAAAAAAGAGAAAACCCCAAAAGTGCATACTAATACAATACATCTTATTCTGTACTGCAAATCCTTGGCAAACCTCTGTAGTTGAATTTCCTTTGAAAAATGAAGTTTCAGAGGAAAAACATACTTTTTTTTTTTTTTTACTTTATTCCAACCCCACATATCTATACATACCAGAAAGAGCTGGAGAATCATAAAGCAAAAGAAATGTGGTAAAATATGATAGCTCATTATGAAAATCATGGCAGAAAAATACAAAATAAAAAGGGACAGGCCACCTTATGGTTTTATGTGATTATAAGAAATCATTAAGTCTCTCTTCTGGAGAGGAACGGAATCAAAGTACGCTCGCCAGGAACTCCATATTAGGACTTTGCACCTTTGGCCACCGCCAAACCAATAAGACCAGCCAATCCGGCCACACCTAAACCGATACCGCCGACGATCGCCATGCCAACTAAGCCATCTGAAAAAGAACATGTAAAAAAAAAAAAATAATAATAATGATTTCTTTGTTGAGATGAATCCACTATTGCTTATGCTGTTATCACTTTGAGTTTTGTTTACATGCACATAAAATTCAGTTTAAGGCCTATATTTATGTTTAAACACATACAGACACTGGAATATTTCTATAAACGTGGTTGTTGCAGGTATGACAATATAAGCAGGTCTATAATTTAATAAGGACTCCTCCACTTCTCGCCTTTAAAAACACCTGAGAATAGGCCTGTCGCAATAATCAATATATTGATTTATCGCGCAATATATGTACATGACCTCAATAATTTTTAGTGACGCAATATATCGCCCATTATATTTACTTTAATTAATATCACCGTGTTTAGTACCTAAATATTCTTAAAATTAAAAGTTTGTTGTCATTTGGAAGCGTGTAGGCCTTCTTGCATTATTATGCTGTTACATTATGATTATATATTCAGTGACATAAAATGGTCTTTAAAATGACAATAATATCGCTTATCGCAATTATTTCTGGGGCAATATATCGCAAAACAAAACGTTGTTATCGTGACAGGCCTACCTGAGAACACCGTAATAAAATGGTAATAATCAGGCAATTGTCAAAAGGCAGGTGCAGTCATGTGGTGGTAACTCAGCAAAAGAAGAGATAGTGAATGCAAGTTTGCAGCAAGGACTGGTAGGAGAAAGCCGTGATGTTATAGCTTACAGATGTAGAATGGCAAAGCAATTTAAGAATGTTGAAACGCTCATTCCACAAAATCTGCAATCATGAAGAATGGGATGAAACCAGTTGCCATCAAATTGGGAGGTTTTGCGGCACAGACACATATACTTCCTTCACTGCAGTGGATTTTCTGAATAAGTTACATGCAACAAGTTTCTGATTAAAACTGGTTTATTCCTGGGGTGGGAATTGGAATTTGCGGAATCCAAAAATTGTCGTAAACAGAAAAACAGCAATATGATTGTGGCATTTACATGACTGAATACCAATCACTAAATTCTGATATGCATGCAAATGCAGTCATCATCTCAAGCTTTCTCATTCTAAATGGATCTTGAACAATTATTCTCTGTGACAAATGAAAGGCAGTGAATATAATTAAAACTGAAATGTATTCCTGTGATGGCAAATCTGAATATTCAGCAGCCATTACTTCAGTCTTCAGTGCCACATGATCTTTCAAAAATCATTCTAATATGCAGATTTTTTGCTCCAGAAACATTTCTGTTTATTATCAATGCTGAAAACAGTATACTGCTACTTACTATTTTTGTGGAAACAATTATAAAAAAATTTTAGGATTTGATGAATATAAAGTTCAAAACAAAATAATTTATTTTAAAATCGAAATTTATTTTAACAATGTGAAAATTCATGTTAATTGTCACTTTTGAACAATGAAATGAGTCCTTGCTAAATAAAAGTATACATTTTTTAAAAAACAAAATCGCACTGACCCCAAACTTTTAAACGGTAGTGTGTCACAAAATCCTAATTAATAAGACTACTGAATGTCTTTTTTTTCTGGTTCAAATGCTGTTGTATCTCACCTTTTCTTAGCGCATTGTTGATGAGTTTCTCCAGTTCCAGGGCCTGTTTATTCTGTGGTTCATTCTTCAGCAGTGAACGAATGTACTTCAGTGCTCTCTCGTACTCCTGAGAGGTGGTAAAGAGAGAGAGAGATTAAATGGAAACTAATTCAAAATGATCCAAGTATCTCTAAGCCCAGTTTATACTATATTTTTGATCAAACAAATGCAACATTGGTGAGCAAAAGAGAATTCTTTCAAAAACATTTTAAAAATATTACTGACCAAAACGTTCGAAAGGTAATGTATTTCAAACACGCATGCCCTTGATTTTGGGGTAAAATATGACTTGGACATGTACATGTTTTGTGAGATTCACCTCTGTACATTTACTTCATCTGGTATCCGTATTGAACCGTTTACACATTACACTTGTTTATATGGTGACGTGACAGTAAAGTTATTTAATTGATCTGATTTGATTTTGGAATTATGCAGTAAACTCCAATGTACCAGGGCTTCCAGGAACAGAGTTGAGAAACACTCTTTTAACTAGATGCCACAGATGGCTTCATGAAATAAAGAATGCTTATTAGCAGTGACAAAACCATCACATATCAAAATAAGAAAAATGTAAACCCACCTTAAGCCTGTAGTTTGCAACAGCAAGGTAGAAGAGGAAATCTCTCTGATCATCTTTTTTGCTTTTATGAACCAGTTCTGTTAAAAGAAAACGGAATCACTTTCAGAATTTTAAACCAAGAATAGGTCAAATAACAGATCGCAGTTATTTCTGGGGCAATATATCGCACAACAAAAAGTTGTTATCGTGACAGGCCTATGTCCAATAACAGCTGAAGCTCAAGAAGGTTGTAACTGACCAAAGACATGCTGAAGAACTGACCTTCTAATAGATGAATGCCTTTTACAATGTCATTTGTGTACTTGCTTCTGATCAAACACCAGGCATATTCAAAAGTCGTTTCTTTGGAAACGGGTCCTTTCACCAGCTCAGCGTTGTACTTCTTCTCAAACCTCTGAAAGACAACAATTCTTGTCAATAGATTGATGAGAGTCAGATTGACTCGAGATGGCTGGTGTCAGGATCACGTGCTCCCCCTGGCCGACAACCTTAGACTAACTTTTACAGCAGACAAACGGCCGATTCCATTCAAATAGTAGGCGAGATAATAGGATAACAATAATAAGTTGATCAAATAAGTGTATTTTATCCAAAAAGCAAAGGCGTATAACAGTAGGTCTACTCTATAAGTCTATGAGTTACAACAATACGGCATAATCAGTGTTGTTGTTTTGATTAAGTAATGTACAGTAGAAACGCGTCCGCCGAAAATCCCGATTAAAACCCGATATCGGTCATTTCACCACATACATCAATACGACATCGATGTCATTTTGGATTTACAGTCATGAAAGTAAAGGATAAAATGTTTTACCTTTAGATCTTCTGGTGCCACAAGATCTGACACAACAGCCTCCATGTTCGCGGAAAAACCCACACCAGCGCATTCACGAAATTGTCAAAGTAAAAGTCCGTGATTATGATGTACTCAACTTCAGTATTGTAATCGCAGCTGTATGTCTATGCTCCCAAGGGCAACGCAGCAGGTTTTGGTGTATTTTACTAAACATCCCTTACAGCGAATGCTGTGATGATACCATGTTAAAATGGTGGAGCCAAATACCATGGTATTTTGATATAGGCTACCAAGTAACTAAATGATAACCATGCTATATTTGGAATTTTTATATGTTTGAATGGTTATATATTTCTTTATATATATATATATGAAGACCACATAAAAAATAAAAAAAAACTTTAATAACTCAAATACCATCTATACATGTATTATTATTATTAGTGCTGTCAAACGATTAATCGCGATTGTGTATTTATGTATTTATATATACATAATAAATATACACAGTACACAAATATATTACATAAACAAAAACTTTTCTTTTGGATGCGATTAATCGCGATTAATCGTTTGACAGCACTAATAATTATTGTTGTTGTTGTTATTATTATTATTGTTGTTATTATTTTAAATGCATAGGCCTACATCATTGAAATGTTTATTGTGTGAAGATGATTGATGGTTTTTACACAAATTCTGAACCAAAGTGTGGTGTGTTTTCAATCATAATCAGAGTGTGGAGTTTCCATAATTGATTCTTTTGATGTCTTCCTGTTTATCTGCCTTGTCACAATTTGTCTACAATCTGTAAGATCTGTAAAATGTATATAAACAATCTGTATATATTTGTACAATCTATATAAAAAGTAGAATTAAAATAGAATAGAAAGTGTTAGAGTTAGAGGGTCAAATAAAGGTTATAACAAATGAAAGAAAAAATAAATAAATGTTATTTGACTTGGAGCAATAATTTTGCACTTAAAAAAAGAAGAAGTGCACCTGTTTACCAAGATGTCTAAATGAAGAGCTGTTATGAACTGAAAAAAGGATGTAAAGAGTGTGAACATGTTAATGAACTGTCTGTATTTAGGGTAAGCACAATGCTATGAAGTTAGTCTTAGCTAGATAAAGGAGTCAGCTATTTATTTAAAAAAAAAATGTTTGAAATGTTTTTTTTCCCACCACATGTGATAGTCTATAAAAATTTTGACATTTTGTAAAAAAACAACAAAAAAAAAAACAGAATTGCCCACTGATGAACACTGTTAATTAAATAAAACGGCGAGAGTGTGGAAATTGTTTAAAGTGTCTAAAGGTTGACATAGTTAAACAAATAAAAAAATAAAAATATATAATTATGCACAATTATTATGATAATTTACTTAAATGTGTTTTTGTTTGTTTGTGTATGTGTTTATTTATTTTAAATTATTGTTTCGGTCCACACACACTTAGTCATTGTGGCTTTTATTTTGTACAAATACACTTCCAGCAGTCGTTTCGAATCTTTCGATAGGGGTCGCTATCTTCACGCGCCTCTAAAAGCAACGCGACACTCTGGTCACGTGGTATGACCGAGTAGGACGGCCATCTTCCCTAAAACACAAACAACAAGAGCGTACTAGACATCAACACGCAACGACCATTGGAGAGGGAGAGAGAGCAAAAAACTGTAAAAAAAACGGAACACGATTCTCGAAGAGGAGCACAGAACACAAACAACTGCACATGCATCCAAAGTGAAGATCGTCGAGTTTGACGGGGCGACTGGACAGTAAAATCGCATCGACAGCTCCAGAAATACGGTCAGCAACTGTGTGCCTCTCTCTCCTTGAACGTCTGAAGCGTTCATGGCAGATGGGTGTTGCATTAAGTTTTATGCAAACTTGGAAGGGGAAGGGCAGCGTGTGTGCAAACAGTGAATGAATTTTAGCGCATGAGGAGCTTTAACTGGCCAGCGCTTGCGTGTGTGGTAATAAATTGTGCTGTTTTAAATTGTGAGGCTTTTTGTATGTTTGCTAAGGCAGTTGTGGCCGTGGGTTGAAGGCCAAAGGAAGCAGCGGAGTGGAGTTTGGAGGGGCGCCGCGTGCGCAGGGAGGGGGAGTGTGCAGGCAATGCACGCGCATGCACACTCCCCCTCCCTGTGCACGCGACGCCCCTCAAAACTCATCCAATCAATATTAAAACAACACCGAGCTGCTTCAGTGCTCATTTTCATTCCACGCGATAAATATTGAACGCCTACATTTTGCGTATGTTACCAAATGTATGTTTCTGGGATTACGTTTGCGTCACGCGCGAGGACACATCGAATAGAAATGGCCTAATGGCGAGTACTTTGTAGTTGTGTCCCATTCTGGAACGATTCGTTCTTTTGAGTCGAATCTTTTCAGTGAATCGATTGAACCGATTCACAAATGGGATCGGTTCATGAACCGGATTGAATCCGTCTGAACGGTTGTCGAGTCATCAGCTCACTGACTCACTGAATCGCTAACTGTCAGATTCGTAATGAGTCGAGAATCATAAGAGCATTTGGAGTGAATCGAGAATTTTACTCAAGTAAGTTGTTTAACTTTTTTTCGAAGTCAAGTTACTTTAAAAATACTTAACTGAATAGCGTAATTGTTTCAAATAAAATGTACTGGAAATATGAGACCCTGGACCACAAAACCAGTCATAACAAGGGTCAGATTTTATATTATTTATATTTGTTTATACATCATCTGAAAGCTGAATAAATAAGCTTACCGTTGATGTATGGTTTGTTAGGATAGGACAATATTTGGCTGCGATACAACTATTTGAAAAATTGCCTGAGGGTGCAAAAAAATCTAAATATTGAGAAAATCGCCTTTAAAGTTGTCCAAATGAAGTTCTTAGCAATGCATATTACTAATCAAAAAATAAGTTTTGATATATTTACGGTAGGAAATTTACAAAATATCTTCATGGAACATGATCTTTACTTAATATCCTAATGATTTTTTGGCATAAAGGAAAAATCTATAATTTTGACCCATACACTGTAGCCTATTGTTGGCTATTGCTACAAATATACCCGTGCTACTTAAGACTGGTTTTGTGGTCCAGGGTCACATATATGCACTAGTCAAAGCATTTTAAAACCAAGATATGTCAATTAATGTACACACAGATTGTATTGACTTTGTGAACTGAATCAAGACTACAACCAACTAAACCATGGCACATGAAATTACAATAAACGCCCTTATTAGTGGAACTTACATATTAGTATCATTATTAATAAAGTAAACATGCATTTGTGATTGTGTATGGCTTCATTAGTGCATTCAGTGTTTGTCAGGGATCACCTGATGACATAAAAAGTATTGCTGAATAATTTTTTAACTAATTATTTGAACCATTTCACCTCTTCATGCTTGAGCGGTTTGCTGTTATTTGGCAGCTGTTCACATGATGGCCAGTGCAAAGAGAAAGGAAAAATTTAAATCGCATCATATGACCCCTTTAAGTCCCGTGATGAATTATGAGCTCTCTCAGGCATACTGATGCATCTCTAAGTGCTTTTGAAGTTACAGGTGTCTTTAATTGTTCTTGAGATGACATAGATTCTAATGTAGTACTTTATGTTAAAGAGCCAGGCTCCCCCAGTGAATACTATTTATTCTCAACGGTTTGTTCTGTTGCTTAGATATTTCTGTTGCTATGACATCTGTGGGTGCTGTTGATTAAACCCCTGAGATGTTTCTTTTCCATCTCCATGCTATCCTGATTGCAATAACTCTTCTAGTTGTGCAGTGCAGATGCCAATCTAGAAAGATTTTCGCTTCAATCTATCTGCAAAACACACATTGTGCACAATTACCCTTTCCAAAATATAGTGTTCTGGTAAACTTTGCCACAAATTATCATTTTTTTACTATGTTTTTCCTAAGGCATGGTTTGTTTGTGGTCTCTTTTCTTAAAGAAAATATCTTTCAGGATATT
Source organism: Sinocyclocheilus rhinocerous (assembly GCF_001515625.1). Classification (NCBI taxonomy): domain Eukaryota; kingdom Metazoa; phylum Chordata; class Actinopteri; order Cypriniformes; family Cyprinidae; genus Sinocyclocheilus; species Sinocyclocheilus rhinocerous. The sequence goes on along the minus strand of NW_015628684.1, from coordinate 285,070 downwards.
TTAAAAAGGAGAGAGGTTATTTTCATGTACGCTTGGCCTTTAAATTGATAGGATACTGTTACAGGAGCATGTCGGGCAATGTGCGCTGCAGGATTGTTATAGTTAACTAAAGCTAGAACTAAAACTAGTAAAACATTTTTGTTCATTGAAGCAAAGCTGAAATAAAATAAAAACCTTAAACTCATTCTATTTAGCGTTTCTTATTTTCATTTAAAAATTTTCATTATTTTCATTTTATTTTGAAGCACTACAATGACTAACTGGCAATAAAAAAAAATTTAATATGTTGATATTAAACAAAAAGTAAATATGACTAAATCACATAACAACATTACTAAAAAAGTAACTAAAATTAAATTGAAAACTGAACATATAAAAATAAAAGCTAATTCATAATATTAATAAAATTTATAAAGGGCTAAATATATATATTTAGTCATTTAGCAGACTCTTTTATCCAAAGCGATTTACAAATGAGATGTGTGTGTGTGTGTATATATATATATATATATATATATATATATATCATATTATATATAATACTGAAATAACACTAGTGCTCCTTTTCTTGGTTTTAATGGTTTCAGTTATAGAGCTTGCATTAAGTCCACACTATTTTATATATAAAATGTTTGTATATATAATTTTAATATTTAGTTTTTTACATTTGATATTTTAGATTTTCTGATTATATATAAAATCAGTTCATATATATATATATATATATATATATATATATATATATATATCATATTATATATAATACTGAAATAACACTAGTGCTCCTTTTCTTGGTTTTAATGGTTTCAGTTATAGAGCTTGCATTAAGTCCACACTATTTTATAGGTTTGTGGTCATGTCTTGTTTTCTCCTGCAGATAAAGGAGGGAGAGGGATTGTCGGCGTGAGGAGGGGGTTACCAGCTGGGACCTGGTCCATACAGCATTGCCAGTACAACAGAAAGAGTTAGAAAGACACACACATATAGAGAAAGAGAGAAGCTTATTGGGGTCATAACTGCTTCTGGCAGCTGTATTATCAACAAGTTCGTCTCTTCTTTTTTTTCGTCTCTTTGTGTGTATTGTTTGTTTCCTGTAGTCGATCGACTTAAGACGTCAGTATCAAAGCTCTGCAGTTTTCGCAGTCCAACAGGTATTACTCATTTTAGGGGGGTTTGATTTCTTTTTTTTTTGTTTTCCATTTGTTTTTATTTGTTTGTTTTCATCGGCTGTGAACAAGAGAGCTCTTACCGTGTATGACCTTTTGTATTTCTGCTCTCCTGCACACACGCCCCGAATAAGGCAGCTATAACCCTACTCTCTCTTAAGTTGGCTACTTTGAAATACATACACATATAAACACACACACACACCTTTCAGCCCTCTCACCCAGACCTGGTCCAGCCTAGTCTTGCCTGCGCCACTCCCCCGGACAGGGTAAGAATAACACATGAACTGCTGTATTTACATATATAGATATGTCTGTCAGTCATGTGTGCGTTACTCTTAGGGCTGAACGATTAATTGCATTTGCGATTATATGGCGGTATGAAAAAACGTGATTTTTCAATCGCAGAGGCTGCGATTACACTCGGTCACGTGACACGCGAGAGTAAAGACGTGTGTTCGACTTGAAGATCGATCGGTGTATGACATCAAAGTACGGCGAGAGAAAGCATAAGGAGACGTCCGCGCTCTCTTATAGCTCTCGCAGTGCTTTGATGACACGCACTGATAAGCCTCTAAGCAGCGCTGCTTCAAGTCGAACACATCTAAGCAGTCTTGAGAGGAAGCATCAAGTTGGGCACGCTACAGTGTTGCCAAGTCCACGGTTTGGGGAACCCTTCCAAAA
>NW_015628684.1:281977-283185 GCF_001515625.1 Sinocyclocheilus rhinocerous | reverse complement strand
ACTAGGCTGCTAAATTCTGATTGGCTGCCTTGACAACCACTCACAACATTTCTTGCATTACCTCGACAGCAGAAGAGGAAAAATACTGTGCATGCATAATTATTATGCAAGTTGATATTCTGATTATAATTTTTCCCAGGCACATTTTACCAATTTCAAACAACATCAATCTTAATAACTACTATTAATCTTGTATTTAATCACTTATAATCTATATATTATTGTTCATGAAGGCTGGAAGTGAAAAACGTCTTATATTCAGGTGTGCATAATTATTAAGCAGGTTATCTTCTACAGATAAAATCTCGAGATGGACTAAAAATGAACTCCCAAAACTTACTTCCAGATTCTGGAAGATAAATTGTTCAAACAGTGGTACAAGAGGATGTGCTGGTCCTTCAGGAGTCACTCTCAACTTATCTGTCTATAAAGCCTATATATATATATAAATCAGTCTTCAAGTATTTTACTACACTTCAGTATGTGATTCTTATTAAGTAGGGGTAATTTTTTAGGATTCTATACTTAACCTAAGTCTCTGAGAACCTGACACCTTGTACTTCTGGAGACTCCAGGTAGGTTGCAGTTCTGGAAAATGGTGGCGCTGGAGACTAAATGGTTCCTGGTGATTTCACACCTAATTATTCACCTTAATTCCTAATTCTTTTGCAGTTAACATGCATCTTTTCTTCTCCACATGTTTTTGACTGACCCTGCTGACCCACTGAGCATTTTGCTGTCCAATGGTTATGCATTCACTTTGCAATTTCTAGTATTGTATTAGTTATTAATATTTCTCATGGGCATTTAATAATTTTTGCTTTCAGTCTGAGTTAAATCTCTTTTTTGGCTCATTTTATCTGTAAAAGAAAATCTGCTTAATAATTATGCACACCTGAATATAAGACATGTTTCACTTCTAGCCTTCATGAATAATTATATATCAATTATAAATGATTAAATACAAGATTAATAGTAGTTATTAAGATTGATGTCGTTTGGAATTGGTAAAATGTGCTTGGAAAAAAATATGATCAGAATATCAACTTGCATAATAATTATGCATGCACTGTATTTTTCCTCTTCTGCTGTCGAGGTAATGCAAGAAATGTTGTGATTGGTTGTCAAGACAGCCAATCAGAATTTAGCAGCCTCGACTCTGATTGGCTGGAATTATGGCATATTGTAACACTGGGTTGTGTTGAGCA
>NW_015628684.1:276241-280197 GCF_001515625.1 Sinocyclocheilus rhinocerous | reverse complement strand
CAAATATTATAAAGTTCTTAAAGGGATAGTTCACCCAAAAATTAAAACTGTCTTCATTTAGGCTACTCAGCATCATGTCATTCCAAACCTGTATTAATTTATTTCTTCTGTGGAACATAAAAGAAGATCATTTGAGAAATTCAAGAAATTCTTACCCATACAGTAGAAATCAAGGGAAAACAAAATGGTATGGGATTACATCTCTGCCACAATTTTGCGTGCGAAAGATCATATTTTGAGAGCACAAAAGTGCATTTTGCACGCGGGCGATCTGAGTTTTCTATAGAATCCTAAAAAATGAACTTACTTAATAAGAATAACATACTGAAGTAAAATACTTGAAGACTGATTTATATATATATATATATATATGCAGCCTCGTCTCTAATTGGCTGGAATTATGGTATATTGTAAGGCTGGGTTGTGTTGAGCAAGCGAGCTGTTGGCATTTAGAGAGGGCGGGCATCAGGTGAGCAAGCTAGTGAAACGTTGCATGCGCAAAAGAGAAGGTCTGCACACATCCAAAAACTTATTTTAAATGCAAAATTGATTTTCGTGCGCTCTAAATACTTTCTTCTTTGCGAGACAAACATTTTCTCCGCAAAACTCAGTTCGCGCGCATGCAAAACGCACTTTTGTGCACTCAAAATATTATCTTTCGCGTGCAGAATTGTGGCAGAGATGTAATCCCATAGGCTTCGACCTTAAAATAATATATATAACAAGGTAATATTCTTATTTATTTATTTAAAGTCTGTCTAAAGCAGTGGTTCTCAAAGTGTGGGGCACGCCCGCCAGGGGGGGCGCACACGCTTGAATGCTGCTGCCTGAACAAGAGACCTCCTTACTGAAGTGAAAGTGTTGACTGGTGTCATTATCTCGCGAACGCGCCGGCGGATCTCCACCAAATTCGGGGGATCCCTTCAGCTCGAGGAGCCCTCTCGAACGCCACCCTCCGCGCGTCGGTAGCCCCCCTAATGAAACCCACAAAAAATAAATAAACAAATAACAGGGAGAATAATAATAACAGTTATTCTCTCTATTTTTCAATGTTTCAAGTGATACAGGTGTTTTTTCCCCTGTAGTTTTTTTTTATTAAAAAAGCATTAATTTTTCATAATGTTTATACCATAATATATAAACATAATATACCATAATTATTTAGTAGTCTGAGATGGGATTCGGGAAAGGGGAGGGGGGGGGGACGCCAGATTTTTTTTTGTATATTTAAAGGGGAGCGCGACCAAAAAAGTTTGAGAACCACTGGTCTAAAGTTAACAGACAGTGTTTAAAAAGTGCAGTCCACATGTTTACATGTTTATTACAGTGTCTTTGAATGACTTTAAGTAGTGTGGTAAAGCAACAGATTTGTTTTTATAGTTCTGCAATCACATCGTGCCTGGCCTACAGAAAAGAACATTTATGTTTAATCTATCTAATATTGTATCATACTATACAATGATTTATAGCTTGTCTTTGTTTAATAATACAGCTTTAAAAAATAATTGCATATTAAATCGCAATCGCAATATTGGTAAAAAAAATACTCGCAATTAGATTATTTTCCAAAATTGTTCAGCCCTAATTACACTGCAATGTAATAAAAGAATCTGTGTGTGCTAATGAACAGAAGTATGCTTGCAGCATGTTTCAGTGTGTTGCATACTCTCATTCAGGTATTTCTGTTTGTAGACTTTCACCTCTGAGAAGGAAGGAAGAATATGACTGCTGAAACACTTAACTTTGGCCCAGAATGGTAAAATCCTTTCCTTTCTATTTCTGTGTCTCCTTCTCTTGTTGTCAGATCTCACTTCGTTTTCTTTCTCCTCTTTTCCTCGTAATTTTTTTTTTTTTATCACTGTCCTTTGACCGATTTTCTCTGTTCCATTCTTTGTCACTGTCGGAGAAATTAAATGCAAGAAGTACTATCTCACTACCTTTTCCGGTAGTAAGCTACTTTAGGCAAAGTATAGGGGGATAAGTGTTGTTATTTTTTGCCATGTTGTTTTGCTTGTGTAGCTCTGAGGCGATAGTCAAGCACTCTCATAGAATGTCTTTTTGCTCATACACTAGCACTCAAAAGATTGGGGTCGGTAAGATGTTTTTTTTTTTTTTGCAATAAATTAATACTTTTATTCAGCAAGGTAGCATTAAATTGATCAAAAGTGACAGTCAAGACATTTGTAATGTTCTTTTTTTTTGCCTTTTCAAAGAATCCTGAAAGAAAGAAAAAAAATCAGTTTCCTCAAATATTTAGCAGCACAGATGTTTTTAGCACTGATAATAATAATAATAATAATATTGCATGTTTTCCTTAGCACCAAATCAGCGTATTAGAATGATTTCTGAAGGTTCATGTGACACTGGAGTAATGGCTGCTGAAAATTACGGGAATAAATTGCATTTTAAAATGTATCAAAACAGAAAACAGTTACTTTAAATTGCAATAACATTTCACAATGTTACAGTTTTTACTGTGTTTTTGATCAAATAAATGCAGGTTTGGTAAGCATAAGAGACGTCTTTCAAAAACATAAAAAAAAAAAAATAAAATCTTACTGAACCCAAACTTTATGTCGGGTAGTATGTGTTGTATTGGAAATCCTGAACTAGTTATGTTTTTTTTTTAAAGAGTAATGTATTTAGTTAATTTAAAAAAAAAAGAACAATATTATCTTTTGTCACACAGCCCAAAGCTCTGTTTTTGAAAATATATTTCCTTCCTAAATCACTTCAATGTAGTGAGCTTCAAAATGGTATCTTACCATTCAGTTTATTCAATTTAAAGGACTTTTCCTCAGCACTGCTCTCTACTTTTACCGTGTTTCTGTAAGGTTATCTCTCTCATCCTGCCCTTCTTCCCAACCCCCTTCTCTCCCTGTATCTCCTCTTGGCACACACAAAATGATTATGCAGAAATTAAACCATTAGGCGTGGTCCTCTGCTGAACTAAGGCTCTAATGTGCATAGTTGGTCCTCGGCCAACAAAAGTGAATTCCTGAGTTTGACATGTACAATGCAGGGGTGGTATGTTTCCTCAAAGCCTTCTTCATCAGCTTATCTCAGCGGGGTATTATTTATGTAAAGTTTACAAAGCCACCCACAGCTCTGAAACCCCTTTTCCACCAGCAAGGTGCCTCAGCCGGTTCCGTTTCACATGTTTCCACCGCTGAAAAGTGGTTTCAGTCAGGAAAAACAACTTTGCACTGGCCCCTAAAAGCTGCTGGGCTCGAACCAGGAACTACTAACATCAGATGCCGGGGGCGAGACAATGTCAGCACCAAGTAAAGTTGTCAAAACAACTAACTGGTGATTCTGACACCCAACAAAACCAGATCACTCCCAGTATAATCAGTATAATCATAAATCAGAGTTATTTACACTATAAGCACAGTTGCTATATACAGTATCTGACACAGCAACTCCAGCCCCTTGATTTTCCTGTTTGTCTAAAATTAAATATTATATAAGTATAAACACTACTGTTCAAAAGTTTGGGGTCAGTAAGATTTGTTTTTGTTTTGAATTAACTGTTTTTTTTTGTTTTGTTTTTTTTTAAGAAAGTATTTTCAAATTTATTCCTGTGATGGCATTACTCCAGTCTTCAGTGTCACATGATCCTTCAGAAATCATTCTAATATGCTGATGTGCAACTTGAAAACATTTTTGTAATATTATCAATGTATTAAAGGGGTCATATGATGCGATTTCACGTTTTCCTTTCTCTTTGGAGTGTTACAAGCTGATTGTGCATAGATAAGATCCCTGAAGTTGCAAAGACTAAAGTCTCAAAACCAAAGAGATATTCTTTATCAAAGTTAAGACTCTGCCACGCCCCCCTAAAACGGCTCGTTCTATCTACCTCACTATGTGGAAATATTAGCATAATGCCGCCCAAATGTGCACGCAAACAAAGAAGGCATGGTTTCAGTAACCGCAGTTAGTGTAGAAGCAGC
>NW_015628684.1:272428-275897 GCF_001515625.1 Sinocyclocheilus rhinocerous | reverse complement strand
AAGGAGGGGGCTTTGTAGAAAACGAAGCGTTTGAGAGAGGCGGGGCGTAGAGGACCTACAATAATGTACAGTATTTGAAAAATAATGTGTTTTTTGAACATTAAAGCATGTCAACATATTCTGTTACACCAAATACACAAAATAATGATCTTTAAAAAAGCATCATATGACCCCTTTAACAGTTGTACTGCTAAATATTTTTGTGGAGAATAACTTTTTTCAGGATTCTTTGATGAATAGAAACTTGAACAGTAGTGTACATGTAAATTGATTGATATGGATTTATTGGGCATAACTTCTAGCTTTTTTAGTTCTTAAGAGTGTTTCCCCTACCCAAGCATCAGCCCACGCTTCAGCACCATTTCCTTGGAAAAGGGGAGTGAGAGATTCTAAATAAAGGAGGATGTAGAGTCGACATTGACAGGGCTGTCCTTGAATGGTAGCCAGAATTAGAGCATTTCTCAATGAAGCTTTCACATTGTTGCTGCTGTATCTCTTTTGATCTGATTTTTATCTCTCTCTCTCAGGCTCCGTGCACTTTCCAGTGGAGGCAGTGTGTCTTCCCCTCCTGCCTCTCCTGCTATGCCAAAGTACAAGTTGGCCGAGTACCGTTATGGCCGAGAGGAGATGCTAGCACTTTATGTCAAAGACAACAAGGTGGGAAAATGCCTAAAAACAATTCTGGGCTGTGTTGGTCTATTTTTAAGTCTAGGTGATATCTAAGCATTCGGTTTGCAATGATTGTACCTACACCTTTACCGCTTGACAATGACATTAGAGGGATTGATTAGACACAAAAAAAGTGCAGTTTTTTAGTCCAAGTGATCTGCCGGTAAATGGGCATTTTTAGATTATTTGCATCAGTTGTTGATGTCTGCTTGGTTGATTTCAATCTGCTGACAGCTGTGTTAGTTAATAAGTTTTCATTAGAGGAATTTTGTCTTCATCTCAATTGCTGGTGGTAAATTATGTTATACATTGGCTGTCGGTTGCTCTGGACTTTAGTATCTACATCAGCCACTGGAAAAACCCATATTGGTCAGTCATTTTTTTTTTTAAAGTCTATGTAATAACCCTTATGTTGCTCAAAACATGTTTTTGTTCTGTGGAACTCCATACTGATTTATCATTTGTCTTTGTGCATTTGTGCATACAATGGAAGTGGTAACGATACATACAAGTATAGAATTAAAGATGTTTCTGCCATTAATGACTTAAATTTAAGGTCAGTTTTTGACACAAAGCTTTAAATGTAACTCTCACAAATTTTATGGGCTACTTCTCTGTTCACGTCCATTAAATGGAAAAGAGCAGCCTGTACATTTAGCAAAATAGCTCTTTTTGATTATTTCCAAAGTACAAACATGAGTATTTTGAGTGACATTAGGCGAGTTGATCACAGAATTTTCATTTTTGGTTGAACAATTTTTTATTTTTGTAAATTAAATTTTTTATTTTAATTATTAGATATTTAGACAGTTAATCTTTCTGTGATGATTGTAGAATACAAACATTGTGTTTGTAAATGTCACACTATAAGTGTTTCGTGTGCTCAGCGAGTGCTGAGGGACCTTTAGCAGGTCCCTTAATGGACGTCTTTTGTGGCATTCATATGGCCTGAGGTTTAACATGCAATGTTTGTCTAGTACAAGTTTCCACTGGTCGACTTTAAAATGCAAACAATTTCTTACCAGTACTGACACAAGTCATAAAAGTTTCCACGGGCAACGGCAGCGGCAGAGCTCTTTTACAACAAAAATAGACTATAGAAACTGTGCCTTAAGATAATGATTTACCATGGTTTTTTATTGCAGAAGAAATATTCAGTGTGCACTAATCAAACATGGATATTTGTATGGAAGAAAAATAATGCCATATGTCTTTGAAACAAAAAATTTCACTTTCCAAATTCGCTTCCACAAATTCAGTGGTTAAAATTCGACAGAAAATTCGGCATTGCACATCCGGGAGCTGCAGGAATAGCAGTAGAGCACCAATGCATGATCTCCAGCTGCTGTCAGTCGCTCACCAGCAGGTGGCGCAAGCGGCTTTTTATGAAGACCAAAGCAACAGGTGGATCAAGTCATTCATTCACAAAAACTGATCTGCAGAAATGGAGCAAGCGCTAAGTAGAAGTTATGATTGGCTGAACCTGCGGTTGCTCCGTCTTAAAAGGGCGGCGCTCTTGGAAGATGGCGAACTCATTCTGGCGTTGGCCTTCTGGCGTGAGGAGCTCCGGATTCCTTCTCCCGTCAACAGATTCCAAACCACTTGTTTTCGTAAATGGTTTATATTTCTGTTGTGAAGTAATTTAATTAAGTTACTGCCTGCGCTTTAGGAGCATAGGGGTGTCCTGCCATTTAGTTTGACCTTGTTTGCGATTTGTTTATCTTGGGGAGTTAGGGAAGCTTATTGTATTTTTGTTTCTTTTGTTAGGACATTTATTTATGTTTTATTTGCATGTTATTTTGTTTGTTGTTTTGGCCTTGGGATACCCTGAAGCTATGGCTTCTTTATTTAATTCTTTTATTCCATTTCAATAAATTACTTGTGGATCTTACTTTTATGTCTGTGGTGATCTGTCGGCTGGGGTTGGTTTCCCGTTAATACTGCGGTTCCCCCTCATATGTCACACTCCAGGATTCCCCAACAACGCGTAACGTGCCTCAGTGAACTAATACAGTGATATAAGACCTCAGATCTCATTATTATGCAAACTATATACAGGCAAGCAAATGCGGTCAGAAGAACGCAAATTTTCGAACGAAGAACGAATTTTCTTTAGAATTGCTTTCCCTTACCACTGATCTATACAGTAAATAGTCCTACAAAGATATCAATACCACGATTAGTTTTAACAATATGCATCCACTTTATATTGACATAAAAATAGGAGTTCAAAACTGCCTAGGTGTATTGTTGCTGCAAATTTAAACCGGAGAAAGCATTGACGCGCTATTGCACCCATGGGATCGTCTGACAATTTCACCGAATGGGTTAAAACTAGGGTTGGGTACCGAAACCCGGTACCAATATGGCACCGGTACCTATGTAACCGGTATGTACTAGAACCGAATCAGAACGCAGATTTCGGTGCCTCATTTCGGTGCCATGCCTGAGCGATCGATTTAAACATTTATCCTCTGGTTCTCCGAAACGGATGTAAGAAGCATCATCACCAGCACCGCATTTGAAAAATAATTTCCCGACTGAGAAAATGCACGTGAACTCAAGTCGGAAAGCTCTAATAATACAAGTCCAACAAATCTTTTTAGTAACGTGAGTGTCCATGTTGTTTTCACATTCCGACTTAAAAGCACAACTCGGGAAATGAGAGCATCTGAGGAGCGCGCTAAACATGCTTAAATTAAAATGCCTAAAGCTAAACCTCCCTTGTATTCACATTTCTAAACCTGTTGTCCAACAAAAGAGAACATTATAACCTTTTTACTCCACAACACCAGTCAAA
>NW_015628684.1:271556-272011 GCF_001515625.1 Sinocyclocheilus rhinocerous | reverse complement strand
GAGTGTCCATGTTGTTTTCACATTCCGACTTAAAAGCACAACTCGGGAAATGAGAGCATCCGAGGAGCGCGTGAATGCAGTAATTAATTACACTTGCTCTGATGGCAGCAGGTAGCCTTCCGTTAACTAAGCTAAACATGCTTAAATTAAAATGCCTAAAGCTAAACCTCCCTTGTATTCACATTTTTAAACCTGTTGTCCAACAAAAGAGAACATTATAACCTTTTTACTCCACAACACCAGTCAAATGCTTCCTTTTGTGATCTGATGTGGCTTCTTGTCACAGAATAAGGCAGAAAATATGTTCCATAGGCTACTTAAAAAATAATACATCGATTAGCAATTGATTATAAATATACTTAATTATTATGAAAATACTAGAGATGGCTTGAATAACATAGATAAACTATATCGTCGCAGTCGAGTGTTTATTGTCTTTGTTTTATCATTCAAAA
>NW_015628684.1:271128-271392 GCF_001515625.1 Sinocyclocheilus rhinocerous | reverse complement strand
TGGGTTAAAACGTCCAATGTATTTTAATTAAAATGACTTTTAACATTTAAAATAACATACTGTCAAATTGTAAAGCTCGTATTGCTCATAGTGATTTACTACAGGTGAGATTTTGCCAATACCTCCCTTTATATATGTACAGTACACAATTATTTACATATAAGATCCCTGGAAAGTGTTTATTCATGTTCCAACGGTTGTAGTACATTGCTAAATACAAGACTAACTTACTACAGGTTAGATTTTACCAATATCTCCCTCACA
>NW_015628684.1:269045-271087 GCF_001515625.1 Sinocyclocheilus rhinocerous | reverse complement strand
TTCATAATTATTTAAAACAAAAACCAAAAAATCTGTAAGACCCCAAAAGGGATGTTTCATGTTCCAAAGGTTGTAGTATAAAATATTGATGTATTTTATGTACAGTAAGGGAGGTATTAGCAAAATTTCACCTATAGTACGTCAGTCGAGTCACTAGGAATGTACTACAACCTTTGGAACATAAAAAAAACTTTATATGAATTACAGTAATTTCTTAAGTATCACTGTAATAGTTCACTGAGGCGCGTTACGCGTCGTTGGGGAATCCTGGAGTGTGAAATATGAGGGGGAACCGCAGTATTACAGCACAGTGTCACACAAGCCACGATACAAAGTTACGGAAACTAAGCAACCGAAAGCAACATGCCTTCCTCAGATGTAATGTTAGTTCTGTACTTCAGTGTTGGGTAAAATAGCATTATTATCTCCTTTGTGGTAGAGAAAGCTGTTTGCATGTAGGCCACGGGCAACAGCAAAGATGTTGGCTTAAACATACACAAGTGAATTCTGGAAGGTGAATGTGAATTATTGAATTTTTAATTATGAAAATGTGTGTGAAATATTTTGAATTGAAATATTCACAGCTTAAATAAACAACTATGTTAAATTTCAGGACCTAAAAATGCAAGCCCTGGAAATACAATGCATTATTTTTTCCAGTTAGTGCTATTCAACGTGCTTTTTTTTGTTTCAAATACGTATGGCATTATTTTTCTTCCATATTTGTTGTAATTACACTTTCAATGTGTTGGAAAAGTGTTTTCAAGAAATCCAGGCACTCAAAGTCCCCATGTAGGGCCACTATTGTGGAAATATTACAAATCTAAAAAGGGAACCTGAGATGTTTTTAACATTTTTTTATATATATATATATATATAGGCAAGATGATTTGATTGTTACTTCTAAAAGTTGACCAGTTAATATCTGTTGTAAGAAGCCACGTCAGCATTACGCAAACTTAACCCTTAAATAGTCACAGTTCCTTAGGGCAGAAATTAGGGCAGAAGCTAAATTAAAGGGTGATTTCCATTTAAAAGTCAGCATTACCTCTGAACATTTTGTGTTTCTTGAGCAGCAAATCAGCATATTAGAATGATTTCTGATGGATCATGTCACACTGAAGACTGGAGTAATGGCTGCTGAAAATTCCGCTTAGCCATCATAGGATAGAAAAAATAACATTTTAAAATAAATTCAAATAGAAAACAGTACTTATTGTAATATTTCACAACATTACTGATTCTGCTGTATTTTTGATCAGATGCAACCTGAGTGGGCAGACCTGAGTGAAAGACTTCAGAAACATAAAAAAAATTCCCAAAACCTTTGAGCCTATAAGAAGGGACATTGGTGAAGGGATAGAGTTGCTCAATTTTTGTAGCATCCCCTATGGTGGAGTGCCCTTATAAGGGTGCAAAAATTCTTTTTGGAATTTACCCAAAATGTGCTGAAGAATGTTGATGGGTTTAAGCCTGACTCAGATCAGCACAGTCCAGACTTTGTATATTTAAAATGTTTCTCTGTCCTGATGTAAATTTCCTGATTTTGAGTCCATCATTTGCAACAGTAGAGTGAGTTACATTGTTGTGTGTGTTTTCAGGTCCCTGAAGAAATGCAGGATAAAGAGTTTGCTGCTATTCTGCAGGATGAGCCTCAACAGCCACTGGCACTGTTGCCTCTCACTGAAGAGGAGCAGGTGAGAGGCGCACACTTACACGTCTGGCATTCTGAGCTTGGGGCTGGTTTAGGGCTGTCGCGATTCGTCGATTTTATTCGACTATTAGATTTTTTAAAATCCTCGACTTCATTTTGCTTGCGTCGACTAACCGGTAAAATACCGGATGTGGCGCATTTCACAAACAAGAATGTATAAAACACATTATTAGTCTGTTTTCCAAGACTGCATGATATATTAAACCCATTTAAAAAAATCATAATTAAGCATAATTGTGAATTCACAAGCGCTACGATTTAATTAAATAATTATTTGCGATGCAGATCTAATACAGTATATGCGCTTTAATTATTTACATGCGTGTAG
>NW_015628684.1:263681-268949 GCF_001515625.1 Sinocyclocheilus rhinocerous | reverse complement strand
TTTTTTATTATAATTTTATTATTAGTACACTAGAACACTAGATATGTTGTCATTCTTACACTATAATACTGAACTTTGATTTCAGTGATTTGGACTATGAGATGGACACTTGCTTCTTGCACTCTATGTTGCACTTTACTTTTTTACTTTTGGATTTCATTTGGTTTAATGAAATATAGTTTAATAAAATATTCTTAAGTAAAATTGTTGATTTTTTTGTGTGGGAAATTAATCGCTTGGATTAATCGATAAATTAGTCGATAGATTAATCGAAATAAAAATAGTCATTAGTGGCAGCCCTAGGCTGATTAGACATGCATCACACACAAGTAACCTGAGGTGGGGCAAGCACATTTTTCAGAAACTGTAAACACTCTCTTATGTAAAAAAAAAACGCCTTTGGCAGTATAATGATTTTTATCTCCACCGATTTTGCGTTTTTTTGTGTGGTCCTGGTTTCACTCATGTGTTTTTTTTCTCTTTGCAGAGGAACTTCTCCATGTCTGTCAACAGTGTGGCTGTGCTGAGGCTTATGGGTAAGGGGGGCGGGGCCGCCCCTGCTGGAGTGAACCGAGGCAGAGGCATTGTGAGAGGCGGTCGAGGCAAGTTGATCTATTTATGTGTACATGCGTGTAAATTATTCATGTATTGGCTGAAGTTTATGTCACGCTGTGTGTTTAGGTCGAGGAAGAGGAGAGGGCGGTTTCTACCAAAGAAGCAGTGAGGAAGGAGAGGGCGGTTTTGGTCGTAGCGTTCGAGAGATCCATCGCAGTCAGAGCTGGGATGACAGGTATTCTTAATCGTTTTGTTTTATTTTATTTTATTTTAAATTATTTCTATAGTTTTGTAAGTCATTTGAATCTTTTAATTTAATTTTTTGTGGTACTTTTCCTATTGTGGTCTCAGTTTGTTGCTTTAGCTCTTGTCTCAATAAATATAAAATCCTTTTATCAGCATACAATCTAGATTTGGATGGCTGTTGAGGCAAATCAAAAGCTGTCTAAATAAGCCTTTGTCTCTTTTCATTCTGCAGAAGTGAGAGACGTTTTGAGAAACCTCTGCGGAGGGAAGGTGTGCGTCTTGGTTTTGAGGAGGGGGGTCCGGGTGGCAGAAAGGAGTTCATGCGCTCTGATAGCGACAACTGGCGCATGCTGAGAGAGGAGCAGGAGGAGGAGGACACAGGAGAGGCTGGTGGCAGCTGGAGACTCACCGGCTCACGAAGAGATGGTAACACAGTACACATTTACACTTGGCATATAAAAGGAAAAAAAGTATTTTATTTCATTTTATTTCACCACTAGTTAATATTAGATGTAAACAACCATCTGTTTTGGCTAAACGCTTTTTAGTGGATTACTTGAGGTGTACCATAAGTAAATGGAGCTTTTGTTAAACATGCGCTCGAAAGTTCCAAGAGTTTGGCGTCAGTAAGAGAAAAAAAAATTCATCAAGGATGCATTACATTCATACAGTGACAGAAAATGCATTTATAATGATAGAAAATATTTTTAATTATATTAAATGCTGTTCTTTTGAACAACTGTTTTCAACGCTGATAATGAGATGTTTTTTGAGCAGCAAATCCGCATATTTGCATGATTTCCAAAAGGATCACGTGATGCTGAAGATTGGAGTAATGACTGCTGAAAATAAAATATAAATTTAAAAAAAAAACAGTTATATTAACTTATATTTCTGTTTTACTGTATTTTACCACCCTCAGACTTTTGAACATTAGTGTATAAACTTGTGGTGCTTTTTCCTAGATGGTGGTCCTCGCTCCGCCGGTTGGCGCGAACACTCTGGCCCGGGTGAAGTTCGCCGCAGGAAGTTTGACTTCGACTTCCGGGATGGAGGAAATGAGGGAGGCAGACGGAGAGCAGGCAGCGAAGGAGCAGAGGAGGAGAGAGATGGTCTGCCAGAGTGGTGCACAGATGAGGAAGATGGAGAAATGGGAACTTTTGATTCTTCTGGAGCGTTTATGTCTATTAGGGTGAGACCATGAGATCTATTCTCTATTGATTTATAATCTATGGTTTTCTTTTCTTTACATTTTTCAACTCTTCTATTGTCTTAGAAGGGCCCGAAAGACCCCATTCCAGAAGAGGAGTTTGAGTTCCAGGGGTTGGAGGATGAGGAAGAGGACGGTGATAATCAAGAGAAGAAGAATGGCGCTGGTGCTGAAAAAAGCGAGAAAGGTGTGAACAAAAATGGAAAAAGTAGACGCTTAAAGCACAGTTCTTGCAAAAATGTATATGATTGCTTTGTGTGAGGATAATACAGAATTATTTTGTGCGCAAATACAATTTGAGCACTGCTGTGAAGTTGTCTGAGATTTACAAAAATCTTTGAAGTGCGTTTAATTAAAATATGATTTTAAACAAAGATATCGAACTTGCTTCAATTGATCTGATTACTCTCTCTTTTCTCTTTCTACAGATGTCACTGACTCTGCTCCAGTGTCTGAAACTGAAGTGAAACCGATTTCTCCTTCCCCTCCTTCTCCTCTCCCTCAGTCTCTTCCTGCTCTGGTCCCTGAGGCTGTGCCCTCTGCTGCCCCCTCTGGCCTGGAGGAGCCTCAGCCTGCCCCCTCCATTCCCAACAAACTACCAAGTGAAGGTAAATTTTTTTTTTATATAAATTGATTTTTCTATAGCTATATAGATGGATGATGCTTCACTTGTGTATTGTCTTTTCTGTAGTGTTATCAGAGGCCATGTTAGATTTGAGCCCCAGTGCCTCCTCCAGTCTGCCTTCATCGCCTCTCTCTTCATCCTCTGCTGCTACTGACCTCCCACCACCGGGGGGTGATATTGAGGATGATGAGGGCATGAAGCACCTGCAACAGGTACCACAGAAAAGGAGTTCTGAGAGTAACAGATACAATAACATTTGACTGAATTTAAAAGATGAAAGGTTCAGCTGCAAAAATGGGTCATTTAGAACATGTTATAATAATAATATCGTCCGCATATATTGATCGCATTGATTATATTAGTAGACACTCAGTATTCACCAACTTAGGGATGTCATTGTTAACTCTTTCATATGTGCAAAACAGTTAGCCAATCACAACAATGTTATTTATATGTACAATGTACAATAGTAAAAACCATCTGCTTAATTCTTAGTCAGAAAGAGGGTGGGGAAATTGTCTATTTATATTTTTGATGATAATTTATTTCTAATTATTTTTTGTTACTAAATAGACTAAATTATGACTAAATTAACTAACATTATTTATAATTATTTATGCATTTATTTATAATATTCTTTTGATCTAGAAATGTGGATTAACATTAAAATAGAGTAAATTATGACTACATTAAAACTAAATTGAGTTCTAATCTTTTTTATTGTAATAGCTCATTTATAATACATTGTTATTGTTCTAGAAACTTGGATTAACGAGTATACTTTCTATGAAAAATAAATGCTACTAAAAGTGTAGAATATGTCTCCTCTTTAAATAAATTACATTGCTTATAGCACACTTTCATTCTTTTAGTGGAAAAGAGTTTTTGATGGTGATTTATGTGTGTAGGAGGCAGAGAAGATGGTGGCAGCGCTCCAGGACACATCTCTAGAGGAAGAGTGTTTCACCCAGACTCTTCAGGAGAGCAGAAACACAGCCTCTGCTCTTCCTCTCTCCCATGACTCTGCTATGAAATGGTTTTACAAAGACCCACAAGGAGAGATTCAGGGTACGCACGCATTCTCTCATAGGAGGTCAACTCATGCATATGGAGCAGTGCTTTGAGTATAGTCCGTAAATACCATCTCTTTTTTGCCTGTTTTTTTTGTCTGTTCCGTCTCTCTCAGGCCCTTTCAGTACAGTGGAGATGTGTGAATGGTTTCAGGCGGGGTATTTCGCCATGAACCTGCTTGTTAAACGTGGTTGTGATGAGGGATTTCAGCCGCTGGGAGAAGTCATTAAGATGTGGGGGCGTGTGCCTTTCGCCCCTGGCCCCTCCCCTCCGCCCCTCCTGGTGAGGAAGCAAGCCGACCTTCGCCCTCACCCACCCCGGGGGGCAATCGTGAGTCTCTGGGTGGAAGGGTGAATGTTTGGGCATTATTTTCCATAGGGTTATTTGCATTCTGGGGAGTTTTTCCTCATCCATTAGTTTTCATATTAATTCAAAAGGGAATAAGCGTGTTTGTAAAGTTGTCTCTGTTTATCTCTGCGTGTATTTGTATAAATTTGCATATGTGTTAACGTGGAATGTGTGCAGTGTGTCTTAAAGAACTATTCAAATCTCTCTTTTCAAAATGGAAAACTATAAACATTTTGTAATTAGCAAAACAAAAAAGTCTTTAATGTTTCTGTAGGTCCTTCATTTGTTTACTGAAATGCTTTTATTATACTTTTACTAAAATAAATGCTCTAATGGTTTAATGTTTGAAATCAAAGAAATTAGGATAGCCATGAAGATTAGTATTTTCACTGTTTCTCTGTTAAAATAAAAGTATTTTTATTATTATTAATTTTTTTTAAATTTATTTTACAGTACAATAATATTGCTACTTTGGAGCATTAACAAATGTAAAAGCTTACATTTACATTTACATTTAGTCATTTTGCAGGCGCTTTTATCCAAAGCGACTTACAGTTGGGGACTTACAGCTAACAAATCATTCTGCATTGTTGTATACAATGTGAAATTTTGCCGTGTAAATTTTTGCTATAGACTGCATTTATCATAAGTAAATAAATACCATTAAGCTAAAAAAAATATTCTTTTAAGCCATCTTAGAGAAGATTATCAAAAAAAATTACCAGTATTTAATCACTAAATATGAAAAATATAAGAACGATTTTGTTAATTTGTTTAATTATATTGGTGTTTTTACAGTTTGCATAAACGTCTTGATGACTTAAATATAATTTCCTTAAACGTGTGGATATCTTGTTTGTAAATGTGCTTATGCTCCAAAGGAGAGTAGCGCGGGAGCTGTGTCGAGTTCCAATCATATGCAGATGTCCGTTCATACTACAGGACCGAAAGCGCGTGTTACGTGACCATTCATGCACACTTTAGCATCATGCTACATAAGACCAGGGTTTAAATTGGGCCGGGCCGTCTGGGGCTGAGGCCCGGCACATAGACTCCAGGGCTTGACATTAACGCTTCATTAACGCCAAACAAGTAACATGATTAAAACATCAGTAACCAAAAATAACTATGTAAACACCAAAACGCAATATTATTCTGATTTTATTACATTTAGAGTAAGTGGCGAATAGTGGATATCTAATGTATATAATGC
>NW_015628684.1:244517-262862 GCF_001515625.1 Sinocyclocheilus rhinocerous | reverse complement strand
GAACTATATCTTTATCGTTATCTTTATAGTTATCGTGCTTGGTGTGAACGGGCCTTAAATCAGTGGAAAATAAATAGAAATCATGATTCTGTCTGAGCTATGCGTTTTAAAACAAACACGCACTAGTGTAAATGTAGCTAACAGATGTGTAAACTGAAGACTATTTGAGCTTTATTAAAACTATTTTGCTCTGATTTATTGTGTTGGTTACATTTTGTTCCTTTGTGCAGTGGCTCAGGAGATGAGTCTTTGAGTCTGTATAAACACAAACAAGCTGAAAAATAAAACCTTTTTTTTAGATAATGTAATCTTGTTAAAATAGATTTCATAAAATTGGTATCGAAAAAAGTATCGTTCAGGAACCGGTATCGGTATCGATATTGAACATTTTTGAACGATTCCCAGCCCTACTTATGCGTGTCTCTTAGAGTCTCTCTCATGAATAAATGCATGAGATAAATCACTCTGTCATGGGTTGATGTGTGTTATTGACCTCTCTGTCTATCAGGGTAATATGGATCAGGAGCGGCTGAAGAAGCAGCAGGAATTAGCTGCCGCCAAGGCTCTTTACCAGCAACTCCAGCAACAGCAGCTGTTCCAACTCATCAACAGGTTAGTTTATGTTTGTGTGTCTTTTTGCAGTGTCACTGAGTATGCTTCATCTATTTAAGACTGTATTACAACCCTCTATGTGTGTTTTTTTTCTTGTAGGTGTGAAGAGCAGGGTATGATGCCTTCGTTAAACAGGTCGATGTCAGTGCCAGATACAGGGTCCATGTGGGACATGCATACCTCAGCCTCACAGCCAGCAGGTGCACACACAAAACACTTAAAAAGTCATCCTTTCTTTACTCGCTCACTTGCATCTGAAAACAAACTTTCTTTCACGCTCTCTCTTTTCCTTGAGCAGGCGGTGAGGCCAGTCTATGGGACTTAATGAATTCTTCAACTCAGGGTCCAATTCTAGAACAGCTTCAGAAGGTGAGAGGTGCCGCGGATGCCCTCTGCTGGTGATCTGAGGAAATGCACTGGACTCAAACTCCGGTTCTCATTGCACTGCACTGTATTGTGTTCCAGCTACATGAGAGAAGAGAAGCTGAACTCAGGGCCAAGCGTGAGGAAGAAATCTTTTTTTTTTTTTTTTTGCATTTGACACTCTCTCTAGAATAGAAATGAATTATGTAAAATTATATTAATATATCAATATTTCTGTTTTTTAATCAAATTAATGCAGTTGCATTAGAGATGTCTTTCGAAAACATAAAAATCTTACCAACTCCAAACTTTTGAATGGTAGTGTAAAATTAATTTTGTTTTAGTAGTTATTTAGTTGTATACTTTTCTCTCTCACACTCCATCTTTTTCTTCATATCTTGGTTTTTCTTTTTCCCAGCAGCAGGATTTGCTAATGAAGTTGCTCCAGCAGGCTCCACGCCAGGGTTCCTCAGGCTCCGGGTCGAGCTGGAGCGGAGGACCCATCCCTGGGCTGGGAAAGCAGACCAAGCCCCTCAACCTCCTGGATGTCCAGCAGGAGGCTGAAAGAATGCACAAACAACAGCACAGAGTCCAACAGCAGCAGAGGGTAAGACACACACACACACAAAAAATCACTGGTGTGCAGTCCTGAAAATCAAAATAAATACATTATGGGTGTCTCGCTCTACAGTGGGGTGATGCCTCTTCGTTGTGGGGAGCGGCTGGATCTTTGGATGGAAAGGTGGGTGGTGGCAGCCCCTCTGGAGGAGGGATGGGAGTCTGGGATGAGGCTCTCAAGAACCAGAGCACACTTCGCAACAACATGGGGCTGAAGAACAGCCGCAGCAGTCCCTCACTGAGGTAAACACAAACCACTAACAGCTTTTCAGTGGCATAGACCAATATCTAGTAATCACGAGATTCTGACGATGTGCGAAATCCAGATGGAGGGCAGGAAGTGAATAGCCGAATGGATGAGATGGAGGAAAGTCTGTACTGAACTGGTTTAGACACTATTAAATGAGAAAATTATAAACAGAAAATCACAACATATGTTGGATGTGATCCTTTATGCTATAAAGAGGAGGGATTTTTCAGCTAAATACTTGCCTGCCTTCGAGGTGGTGGATATAGGCCTAGCGACTAACCCTGGTTGCAAACAAGCTATTTCGAAAGTGAATCCCACATTTATGAGGGATGCGGGATATACTGTATGTCACTCCTGAAACTTTGCTGCATTTACAGGGTATGTGGACGTTGGTCCTGTTAGCAGCACGTAAAACAAAACTTCAAATTCGGAATTGATTATAGCCTAGAAAGCGAGCAAATAGCGGTTCAATATAATCACTAAAAAGCTGTCACTCACTTTAATTTATCGCAATCTCACAATGTTCCGTTGTATTCAATGAAGCTCTCTAAACTGCAAATATTATATCTTATTTACATCCACGTGTCTATGTGTGGCATTTAGCATTTAGTGAATTCTGACTGTCTCGCGCTGAATGCCTAAGAGTTGGCAGCCCTGTATCTGTTTATGTTTCTTTATTAATATCTTAATATATCATTATTATATATTATATTATCCATTTGCACACACAAGCATTATCCGACTCGGCTCCTCCCGACCGTGGATGCAGGTTTACAAGCCACTTTTAAAAAAAATCTCTTTACCATAATCATTAATGACCAGAAAGGTCATGGCAAAAATTTTCTTGTTTATATTTTAAAAAGTATATCAAACTGGTAATCAAACTCATGACCTTGGCATTGCTAGCAGCACTATGCTCAAACAATCCGAAGTGTTAGTTCTAGCTTAACCGTTTGTGTGTGTTTCTACAGTGAGCAGTACATGATGAGAGGCCGTAAACACACTGAGGAGGAGGAGGAGCGGCTGTTGAAGCTCCTGCAGGGGATGAAGTCTCAGGATGGCTTCACCACCTGGTGTGAACAGATGCTGCATGCGCTCAACACCTCCGCCAATAACTCCTCCTCTTCCCAGGATGGTAAGACATCTCTCGTTTAGGATTTGCATGCACCAGCTTTTGTCTCATTTGGGTCGCTTTGTATTAAAAAATAATCTGAAATACAAATTCTCTTTTGACAACATCTGCCGAAGCTGACGATTATGGTGGAAAGTAATTTAGACTCGTCCCTCAGGTTGTAAAAACAAACAGAAGACATGTGTACAGTAAACACACACTTGTTAGCCCAGCAGGCCCGAGAGTTTCTAAAGCAAAAATGTGAGCGTGTGTGTTCACAGTGCCTACCATTGTGGCGTACCTGAAGGAGGTGGAGTCCCCGTATGAGGTGTTGAACTTTATCTGCTCCTACCTGGGCGACACTGTCGAAGCCAAAGAGTTTGCCAGACAGTTCCTGGAGCGCCGTGCCAAACAGAAAGCTAACCACCAGAGACAGCAGCAGCAGGTGTGTGTGACAGGAAGATATAGAGTCATTGTGTGGGGCTGTTTGCCTACTCCTAATAAAAAATCTGGGGCCTCTCTTATAGCTCTCCAAAGAGATGGCTGGACTTAGCATGAACAACTTCCCTCTGCAGGTATGAGTGAAATTCTAATTTGACACAGAGGGCAGAACCCAGTCTTAGTTGTCATTTATCAGATTTTGCCTCTCATTCTCACATTCTTTTTGTCTGTTAGGATACTGTACGAGGAATGAACCCCAGTGCCCTGCAGACAATGTTCCAGGCAGTGCATTCTGGGAAGGGGGGTGTGGTCTATGATCAGGCAGCAAAGCTGAAGAAGAAACAGCCCATGATGCTGCACTCTGACCCAAGCATCTTAGGTAACCTATTTTCCTCTTGTACTTACAGCATGAGCAGAGTAGTCTGATTCCTGAACAAATGACTCCTGTCAGCTGGTTATTCATGAACCACAATGGTTGTTTTTAGTAAACTTTAAAATTTTTTTGTGAACTTTTGAAAAACAATGACTTTTAGTGAATTAAACACATACAGCTTAGAACTTGCTGTGTAATGTTGTGCATAAGTCGTGCTGGGGGGGGAATGTTGTGGAGAAGTCGTGGCCTAATGGTTAAGAAGAAACAGCCCATGATGCTGCACTCTGACCCAAGCATCTTAGGTAACCTATTTTCCTCTTGTACTTACAGCATGAGCAGAGTAGTCTGATTCCTGAACAAATGACTCCTGTCAGCTGGTTATTCATGAACCACAATGGTTGTTTTTAGTAAACTTTAAAAATTTTTTGTGAACTTTTGAAAAACAATGACTTTTAGTGAATTAAACACATACAGCTTAGAACTTGCTGTGTAATGTTGTGCATAAGTCGTGCTGGTGGGGGGAATGTTGTGGAGAAGTCGTGGCCTAATGGTTAGAGAGTCGGACTCGTAACCCAAAGGTTGCGGGTTCGAGTCTCGTATCGGCAGGGATTGTAGGTGGGGGGAGTGAATGTACAGCACTCTCTCCCACCTTCAATACCACGACTGAGGTGCCCTTGAGCAAGGCACCGAACCCCCAACTGCTCCCCGGGCGCCGCAGCATAAATGGCTGCCCACTGCTCCGGGTGTGTGTTCACGGTGTGTGTGTGTGTTCACTGCTGTGTGTGTGCACTTTGGATGGGTTAAATGCAGAGCACTAATTCCAAGTATGGGTCACCATTTTTCCAAATATTTCTCACGCTATAAAAGAACATATAAGAGGAATCAGAAATTTTTTTTATGGTTTGTGCAAGGGTTTGATTTTTTGTGAAATGAAATTTTGCTCTGGAATGAAATGCTCCATTTAACTGTGAGAAGTTTAATGAAAACCTACACTACTATTCAATAGCTTGGGGTTGGGAAGGTTTTTTTTTTTTTAATTAAAAATACTTTTATTTGGCAGATGCATTTAATTCAAAAGTGACAGTGAACACTTCAAATCTGATAGAAAAGATTTCAATTTCAATTACATTAAAAAAAAAAAAAATTATAAAAAAAAAAGACATTTACCCTTCTATTCATCAAAGAATGCTGAATTGCTGACTCAAAATATTTAGCAGCACAACTGTTTTCAACATGGTTAATAAGAAATGTTTCTGGAGCACCAAATCAGCATATTAGAGTAATTTCTGACACTGAAGCCTGGACTAATGGCTGCTGAAAATTCAGCGTTGCCATCACAGGAATGAATTCTATTTCAAAATATATTTAAATAGAAAAATTATTTTAAATTGTAATAATATTTCACAATGTTACCCTTTGTTTTTTCTGTGTTTTTGACCAAATAATTTCAGCCTTGGTGATCATAAGAGACTTCTTTATAAAAAAAAATATATATATATATATATATCTTAACACCAAACTTTTGAATGGTAGTGCACTTTTAATTCATTATAAGCTGTTTGATTTGTTGATAATTTGCCATGCATCCCCTAGAGAACCTCTACAAAAACTTTCTACTGTATTTGAAATTGAATTTGTTTTCCTCTCCCTTTCTCTTTAGGTTACTCATTCCATGGTGGCCCTGATCGGTATGGTCTAAACGAGATGGAGATGGTGGAGGATTACTGAATCCACAGCAATAGCTACACGAGGCCTTTAAACCCGCGGGTCCACCTAATCAGACTCCGCAAGTCGAATGTGCACTGCTTTGAGGGAGAGGGGTTTGGGGATAAGCCAGGAGTAAGGTATCGGTTTAGGGGTGGGTGGGTTTTGCTCTGGGAATAGAAGAATGTAATTCAACAGGGAAGGGAACAGGTGTGAATTTATTTTTGTGTGTGTGTGTTTTCGGGGGATGGGGGGTGATAAAGTTCTGGCACTTACAGCATTAAGCACCTTACACTCAGACTAATGCACTTTATTAAGATTTTTTTTCGAGAAGATTTACTTGTATATTTATGTGGTATGCTTCAGAAATGTTACCACATATATATATATACTGTGTGTGTGTGTTGAAACAGAACTGGAGTTTGTGCTGGGAGGAAATGGTGGCGATTGGGGGACCATTGCGCGTTTCAGTTCAGACATTATCAGAAAAACAAATCCTCTCTTTAAAGACAAACACTGTTGTTTTTTTATATACATATATATAAAGTTTCTATTAAAAAATTTAAAGCTATTATAAAAAAAACTTTGATTATAAAACTTGAAGATTTGCACTCACATAAAATGCAAGTTAAAAAGATAAAAAAAAAAATGCGTTAGATATTAGAGATGAATATTTTTGTGATTGTGTGCCTGTGTGTGTAGAATGAATGAATGAAAGAAAGACAGAGAGAAGGGGGGGCATCGGCACAACACATCCTCTTTCACCAGCCCTTCAATTCCCCAACAAAGAAAGACCTCTAGCTTCAAACACAAAAGCTTTAGCCCATTTTACGCCAACCAGCACTCTTAGTTTTCATGGTAGGGAGTGCAAGAGACGTCTTTTCCTGCCTCCGCTGCCTCATCTTTGCCTCTGTGAGGTTTAAGAACATGTCATTAGCAGCATTGTTTTGTTTGTGTGTTGTTGAAGAGCTCAATCTTGTATACCTTTAGGAAATGGTTACTTGTGGTACGTACGTTGCTTCATGTGTGTGTGGTGTTTTTCTGTCCCCACATGTGTGCCTAAGAACTAAAGGGCGAATGATTAGACTTCATTGCTGCCATTGAGACATTATTTTTTTAGCAAAGGGGCGTGGTTTCCTTTGGAAGGCTCCGCCCCCACATGCCTCCCATGCTTATGAACCAAGAGCCTATCTCTGTACAGTTCTATTGTAGCCTGGGGATGCTTGGATGAAAAATGTTTGATATTTGGAGGATGTGACCTAACATTGCCTTTCTGTCCACTCTCTTGCTCTCGAGTGACTGAGGTTTTGACTATTTCTGGCTGAAAAAAAAAAAAAAGATCGCAACAAACTGTGCAAGTGCACTCAGCAGTGCACAAAATGTTTGTATATTTTGTTACTTGTTCATTGTTGTTGTCGACGACAATGATGGCGATTTATTTTTTCTTTTAATGTTATATATGATTATATATGAATCTATGAATATAAACAAAGTATTGGACTACAAAAGGAAGAGCACTTGGGGCTGCTACTATTTTTGTTCGTTTTGAAAATTTTCCTTGGATTCTTTTTTAGTTGCCACCATGTGAAGTGCATTTGTGTACTTTTTTCTTTCAATCTTAAAAAAAAAAAAAAATGTTGAATGTATTCCAAAAATGTAACTGTGTAGACGGAGTTGCTCAACACGGGATATTAAAGTGTAATCAGCAGGACATCATCAGGAGCGAAATCGAAAAGCTTAGACAAAAACACACTGCCTCTACAATCCTGTTCATACAGACTTTGACTATGAAAATGAGAACTTAAAAGATATTCTATTCCATACTGGAGTTTTGGTTGTTTACAAACCACACAGACGTTTGTGTGTGCTTTTCTCCCCTTTATTTTTGTGGTGATTAAATATGCGATTCTGCAGTTAAGAATCATTTTGTCGGGGGGGAATTTAATGGCATGACGTCAGACCCTTCCTTTGCATGTGGATATGAGCGCAGCCTATATAACTTGCTGACTGAAACAAACTTGGATCGCTGGAACACAAGTAATGGAATTACATCAAAGATTTCTTCATGTACCTTTATCTCACGGATGGGGTGTGTTTTTAAGAATCATAAAGGCGACCATATTTGTTTAGCGAACTTCTGTTCGTTTGTTTACCTTTGACTAATCTTTCTTTGTAATGGAATCAAATTGATCATCAAGACAGAAGAAATGCTTTATGTACCTGGAAAGAAGGCAAAAATCAAGACAGCACAGATGACCTCTTGGTACTGTAAGATGCATATTGAATGCTTTAACATTTGTCCCTTTTACCCAATCATTTTTTGGCTTGTGGATTATTTTGGATGGACATATCTGTGATGGATGTTGATGAGAAGAACAACAAAAGAACATATGTATGACCTCAGATCTGCCAGATAATTCCTTGGACAGTGTGATCGTGTTTTTTGTTGTTGTATTCTTCCCCTTCTCTCTGAGTGGGGACAGGGTGTCATGGCCATCATCTTCATAAAGATAACAAAGGGACTAGCACTGCCCTGATACCCTCACTATGCACTTTTCCTTTGCTTAAAACTGTGAGGAACTTTCACTTGGGCTCGGAGAGTGCAGACGGAACGCAAGATGCCCGCTTTCTGTCAGCAGATGGACGCTTCGAGAGATTTTGACGCCCTTGCATGAGACTCGTTTTCCTTAAGGTGGTTGTTTCTCAGTCTGCTTGAGAACGCCACCACGCAAGCTTTAACCGTAAATGGATAAGGGACGTTTCAGACACATTAGGACTTGGGGAAAAATCCTTGGAATTTTCCCATGGAGGATTTTCACTGAGCAATGTTGATATTTAAGACTATACCAAACTTGGTTACAATGTGGAGATTCAGAACAGATTCACTCAACAGTGTTCTCCGTTATGTAAAAAGGATTCAACTGCTCGGTCCAGGGTGCTAGCCAACGCAAATTTTTTTTTTTTTTTTTGTGGACTGGAATTGATTATTTCGTTGATGACTGAAAAATACTTAAAAAAAAAAAAAGACTGGAGGACAGTTTTTTTTGTGTTGGAGATAAAGAGCCAATAAGCTCCATCAGCTTTATCGCCACCTGCTGACTGCATGGCTGAAGTTCACCTTTGGCTTGAAGTGGTTACTGTGCTGCAAGACCGTCTGTTTGGTAATGACATTCATTTGTTTGGTTATATATGTTCATTCATTTATTGTTTCATCCATTTATTGATTTTCCTTCCCCTATTCCTTTCAAACGTAATAACTGTTGAGCCACTTTACGTTAAGGTTTGTTCTACTAGCAAGAAAAGACTTTGCAACTCCCTGAACATCCTAGCCAAAAACAGTATTTTTAAAGTTTTTACACTTAAAAAAACACTTAGATCTACTCCTGATTTTTTTTCTTCTTAAATGATGTTATGTTCCTCACATTGTTTTAAAAAAAAAAATTATTCTTCCTCCTTTTCTCTGTTTTGATTAGATCTTTGCTGTACCAGATCTTCTGATGAAGACGGAGGCTCTCCAGTGCTTCGTGTTGCATCGGAGCGAAATCGAAAAGCTTAGACAAAAACACACTGCCTTTACAATCCTGTTCATACAGACTTTGACTATGAAAAAGAGAACTTTTATTCCATACTGGAGTTTTGGTTGTTTACAAACCACACAGACGTTTGTGTGTGCTTTTCTCCCCTTTATTTTTGTGGTGATTAAATATGCGATTCTGCAGTTAAGAATCATTTTGTCGGGGGGGAATTTAATGGCATGACGTCAGACCCTTCCTTTGCATGTGGATATGAGCGCAGCCTATATAACTTGCTGACTGAAACAAACTTGGATCGCTGGAACACAAGTAATGGAATTACATCAAAGATTTCTTCATGTACCTTTATCTCACGGATGGGGTGTGTTTTTAAGAATCATAAAGGCGACCATATTTGTTTAGCGAACTTCTGTTCGTTTGTTTACCTTTGACTAATCTTTCTTTGTAATGGAATCAAATTGATCATCAAGACAGAAGAAATGCTTTATGTACCTGGAAAGAAGGCAAAAATCAAGACAGCACAGATGACCTCTTGGTACTGTAAGATGCATATTGAATGCTTTAACATTTGTCCCTTTTACCCAATCATTTTTTGGCTTGTGGATTATTTTGGATGGACATATCTGTGATGGATGTTGATGAGAAGAACAACAAAAGAACATATGTATGACCTCAGATCTGCCAGATAATTCCTTGGACAGTGTGATCGTGTTTTTTGTTGTTGTATTCTTCCCCTTCTCTCTGAGTGGGGACGGGGTGTCATGGCCATCATCTTCATAAAGATAACAAAGGGACTAGCACTGCCCTGATACCCTCACTATGCACTTTTCCTTTGCTTAAAACTGTGAGGAACTTTCACTTGGGCTCGGAGAGTGCAGACGGAACGCAAGATGCCCGCTTTCTGTCAGCAGATGGACGCTTCGAGAGATTTTGACGCCCTTGCATGAGACTCGTTTTCCTTAAGGTGGTTGTTTCTCAGTCTGCTTGAGAACGCCACCACGCAAGCTTTAACCGTAAATGGATAAGGGACGTTTCAGACACATTAGGACTTGGGGAAAAATCCTTGGAATTTTCCCATGGAGGATTTTCACTGAGCAATGTTGATATTTAAGACTATACCAAACTTGGTTACAATGTGGAGATTCAGAACAGATTCACTCAACAGTGTTCTCCGTTATGTAAAAAGGATTCAACTGCTCGGTCCAGGGTGCTAGCCAACGCAAATTTTTTTTTTTTTTTTGTGGACTGGAATTGATTATTTCGTTGATGACTGAAAAATACTTAAAAAAAAAAAAAGACTGGAGGACAGTTTTTTTTGTGTTGGAGATAAAGAGCCAATAAGCTCCATCAGCTTTATCGCCACCTGCTGACTGCATGGCTGAAGTTCACCTTTGGCTTGAAGTGGTTACTGTGCTGCAAGACCGTCTGTTTGGTAATGACATTCATTTGTTTGGTTATATATGTTCATTCATTTATTGTTTCATCCATTTATTGATTTTCCTTCCCCTATTCCTTTCAAACGTAATAACTGTTGAGCCACTTTACGTTAAGGTTTGTTCTACTAGCAAGAAAAGACTTTGCAACTCCCTGAACATCCTAGCCAAAAACAGTATTTTTTAAGTTTTTACACTTAAAAAAACACTTAGATCTACTCCTGATTTTTTTTCTTCTTAAATGATGTTATGTTCCTCACATTGTTTTAAAAAAAAAAATTATTCTTCCTCCTTTTCTCTGTTTTGATTAGATCTTTGCTGTACCAGATCTTCTGATGAAGACGGAGGCTCTCCAGTGCTTCGTGTTGCATCTCCACCTCCCCTTAATTCCTGTCCTCATCCTTCAGAGAAAGATCCCAAGGTCAGGAATTTCAAACAGCACGTGAAATGATGACTGCATGACAAGAACTAAAAGCCCCGGAAGAAGTGGAGGCCTGCAGTTTCAATGCACCATATTCGGACTACTCGGAGGAACGTGTTTCCTTGCTAGGAGGAGGGAGTGAACTGTGAATGCTGGAACAGCGAACTATGAGATCTAGAACCTGCATAGAATAGTTCTGCTCGAGTGCAGCCAGGGTCAAACACTGCACACACATTAATAACTGAAATACACCTGCATACACACACGTCCAAAAAATGAATTGTTGATCACACACACACACACACATACACACTCGCTGACATGGCTTAACACAGTTCTACTACACTTCATCTCTGGCTGCCATGTAAACAATGTATATAACCCTAACCCTTTTCCCTTTCTCTGTTGGGTTTCAGTTTTGTTTGATTTTTTTTCTTTTCTTCTCTTTTATGACATGCCTTAACAGTTCAGTTTTGCCTGTTAAGGCACACTTAAGATGAGTAAAACAAACAAAAAAAGTGTTAACAGTCAGCGAGACTAGCTCTGTGACATAATAGCGTGTGATTTTATTTAAGAAACCCTTGAAACATTATGAACCTGCGAAATTATTTATATAACATTACAAATGATCCCCACAAAAGACGTGTAATTAATTCGTGGTTGTAACTGGGCAAGTATGATGATACACCCTAATGTTTGTGTTTTCAATACTCGAAGGCAGCAAAAAAGTTTCCAGGTCAGAATTGTGTGTCAAATGTCTTCATTTTTGAGCTCAAAATAGACGTGGCTGTGTAGAAGTACTTTTACTAACACATGCTTGAGTGTCAGCTTCAGCTGTTACTGAGCTAAAGAGCAGAAAGGATGTGATTTGTTGGTGGAGGTGCTGCACATGTCACTCTCTTGAGTATGGTATTGCCCTTTTAAGATGATTAATTGTGTAATAGATAAACATCAAATTTTCATTTTTGGGTGAACTATCCCTTTAAAGTAAGTAGTAAAATACTGATTATTGGAATTCAAAGTTGGATTTCTGTCCAAAACGTCCTATCTGTGTAGAAGCGGAGTACGACGCAAATATCGCGAGAGTCAGGTGACCTGGCAACGCATACTATGCAGGCATGGCGGCGCCCTTGCGCTTACAAACACGACGCGTGAGTTCCTGTGTTGTAGGTTGAACGCGACGCGCTTATGGTTGAGCTGCTCGGAAACTGTCATCTGAATTTAGTAAAACACATACACTGAGGAATTTTGTCGTGATTTGTAAGATCCAGAGCACAAGACACGACTGATACGAATTAAAGAAACAACAGGTAGAGTGACTCTTTTTGGCTAGACGAGTCAAAATGCTGTTACACTGAAAAACATTCGTAATTTTAAGAATGCAGCCGCAAAAACCTGAAAACTTTCTACATATTACAATATGTATATTAGTTTTATTAGGACAGTAGCTCCATGTAATCTAGCAGCTGTGGTTTCTGGAGGTAAAAACGAATTACCTTGTACCGGTATATATAGGCTATATATAAAATGATGCATTATATATGTCTGTGTGTAGAAATAACTTACTGTAAAAAAAACTCTTATTATAGACAACAATACATAGTTCTTTACAATATATACGTTATATATTGTTTATATTAAATGTGTTTTGTATGTAAAGTGTTTTGTAAAATTGTGTAATCTTGTAGTAAACATAATTATATATACACACACACCGTAAAAGAAAATTCCCTGCCTGACACATCACTATTCATTATCGTTTATAAATTATACATTATTTTGTTGATCAAAAGGTAAAGGATTCCTAAGGTAGGATTTTCTGCCTATTTTCTTTTGAAACTTTGATATGCATATAGCAGAAACTATTAATTTAGTAAGGAATTTATGGGTTTCATAAATGAGTTATATATAATTATAAGTGATTTCACTGTTTTTACTGATTCTAATGTAAATAATACGGTTTACAACAAAATACAAAGTACTGTGTATCTTATTGCACATTGTTGTCAGATAGTTAAACGCTCACTGCCACTGTATGTAATCTGTATGTGAAATCCATGACTGAAATGATATGATTTGTGCATGTTCTACAGGCCACTAAACACAGAGATGTCCGGTGCAGCTCAGAGCAGTGATGGTGGTGCAGGGCAGGACGCAGAAGCTGATGGGGAACCTCCTCATGAGGGAGAGGTGGAAGGAGAAGAGGAAGCACCACCAGCAGCAAAACAGCCTCGGCTGGAGCAGGAAGATGTAGGTCTTGATTTACAAATGATACAGATGGCTGTGGTGCCTTCAGCAGACACATGTGGGAGCCAAGGTGCAGCTGCGACTTTAGAGGAAGGTGAGGCCGTTGTCTTAACGTCTGATTTACAGCGTCCTGTTTGGCACGCTGTCAATATGCCCCTCTGATGTCTTAATATGCGATATAAACTCCATACGTGGTACTCCTGCTGCCATATTTAAAGAATTACATGGATCTTGTCCTTTAGTTTTTCATATGCATCCAATTTTGTAGTTAGGCAGCACTTTGCAAGTGAACTGCTGGTTCCTTCCAAAAATTTGGATGTGATGTTATTTTTCTTGGATCTGAAATAAAATGTGATTGAACAGTTCAGGGTTCATTTTTTTAACATGGTTCGTCAAGTGAATGCCATTGAATGTTGTTCACATGTCCAGTATAGCTGCCTTTAATCACAGATAGTCAGCAGGTAACATTAAAGTAGTGAATAGTGCCTCAATTGCCTCCAGGGAACAAGCCATGGTCGACTGGTGCATACATGTGTAAATATATGTATATAACTGGATTTGGTTGTGCAGTTTTTAACCCCCAGAGGAAATAATTTTATTCAGCTAGGTTTTTAGTAAAGATGGATCTTAAGAATCTTTCTTTTTTTTTACAATATACAATATGAGGTGACCTGCTTTATGTAAAACATAACAGATTTTATAAATCCACTAATATGACTGAGATCTACATCATGTGAGTGGACATAATATGAAATATTTTTTAAAACAATTTCTGTTTTCAAAACATTTAAATCGGGACATTACTTATACATTAAATTAGAAATACTGGAAAAATGAATGTACTCCACTCTTATTATAGTCAACAATACATACAGTGGGTACATATATATGTTATATATTGTTTATATTAAATGTGTTTTGTATGTAAAGTGTTTTGTAAAATTGTGTAATCTTGTAGTAAACAAAACATTTAAATCGGGACATTACTTAATACATTAAATTAGAAATACTGGAAAAATGAATGTACCCATTCTTACAAACAACAAAAAAAGGGTATGTTTACTTATTTAGTTCCTGGGATTCACTAAAAACTGACGCTATTACCAGCATGCAAGTTAATATTTGGCTTATGTTTAATTAAATGAAATTAGTAAAGTGTTTTAAGGGGAAAAAAATTATATAATATAAATTAAGTTTTGGACAACAGATACTTGACACAAAAATGTACGTTTTGTCACAATAAAATAAAAAATTACAGCATTAAGTTCTATATGTTCATACTATATTGTGCACCTTTTAAGGAATAGTTCATGCAAAAACAAAAATGTCATTAATAAAAAGTTATGAAATTTCAAACCTGTACTGAAATGTATTCGTATCTCTTTTCCCTGCCATCTCAATGAATAGAGAAATGGAGCTTTGCAGCTTCAGAGAAGATTGTTTTAGAACTTCAAAAGAATTCAAATTCACCCAAGCCATATTTTGTGATGCTTTTGGAGCTTAAAAAGCCTCATTCCCCATT
Source organism: Sinocyclocheilus rhinocerous (assembly GCF_001515625.1). Taxonomy (NCBI): domain Eukaryota; kingdom Metazoa; phylum Chordata; class Actinopteri; order Cypriniformes; family Cyprinidae; genus Sinocyclocheilus; species Sinocyclocheilus rhinocerous. The sequence goes on along the minus strand of NW_015628684.1, from coordinate 248,234 downwards.
TATTGTAATTGTTTGGAAAAGAGCCATCATTAAGCTATATCATGCAACATGCTTCATTTTCTTATCTATGGAAGAAGAAGGTCAAATGTGTTTAGATCAACAAAGGTGAGGAAATGTTGACAGATTTTTTTAGTGTATTTTCCTTTTATCTAATTTAAAGTCCATCTGAAATGCACTTTTCTAAATTCTGTAAATAAAGTACCACACATTAGCATCTTACTTTACTTGTCAACTAAGGTGTCTGTGTTATTTTGATTCTGTCAGTTGCCTGTCATCAGACTGATGAAACAGGACAGGCTATGGGGCCTGAGGAAGTTGAAGGAGATGTGGAATGGCATCAAAACGGAGCAGAGAACAGAGAAACACTCGGACCGACTGAGGAGGACAGAGCAGATGAGCCTGAGAAGAATGATTCAGAAGACAAGTCTGCTGAGCAGCGCTAGTAAGTGTACCGCTCATCATAAGCTATTGTGAAAGAGAACATGGTAGGAACAAATGCGTTGTGACACAGTTGCAGTGGGACAGGGGTATTTTCAGCTGGTCGTTGTGTGGCTGCTCAATGCTGTCTCTTTGCCGTGTTCACAGTCAAGGCCTCGACTTCAGCCAGAACCCTCAAATGCTGACAGGCTCCTGGGCCGAGTACACTCACACCGCTGAGAATTACCTCAGAGGCTGCAAATGGTGACCACTGATAAAAGCAAGCTGTTTATGATGGCTGTATAGTGTAAACTGTATCACAGAGATGCTAATGTGCTGTCTATCTCTCTTTATGACGTCTCTCTGCAGGGCTCCGGATGGTTCCTGCATTGTCTCAAACAGCGTTGATAATGTTCTTCGTGTGTATAACCTCCCGCCTGAGCTGTACAGCAGCCACTGGGATATGCTTTCTGAAATGGTCAGCCTCTTCTAGAATATCTTGTCATATTTATGTGTACAAGTAAAAATACTAAGCTGAGATCAGTTCCCTTTGTTTGTAGAACTGATTTTAGGCCAGTGTTTAAGATGATGGCTTGTGACACAATTTAAATGTAGATTCTACTTAAAGGCATAGTTCACCCAAAAGTGAAAATTCTCTCATCATTTACTCACCCTCAAGTTAGTCCAAACCTGTATGAGTTTCGTTTTTCTGTTGAGCTCAAAAGAAGATATTTTGAAGAATGTGGGTAGCCAAGCAGTTGATGGTCCCTATTGACTTCCATAGTAAGAAAAATACTGTGGAAGTCAATGGGGACCATCAGCTTTGTTTTTTTTGTTTTTTGTGTTCAACAGAATAAATAAACCTATATAGGGTTGACGCAACTTGAAGGTGAGTAAATGATGACAGGATTTTCATTTTTGGGTGAATTTGGGTGAATTAAACTATCCCTTTAATACCAGCATCTTCATTTTGAAAGTCTTGGAGTGAAAGGATCACTTTTTTTTTTACTGTATTTCCAAACCCTTGATATGCATGTAAATCTGTAAACAGTCTGTGTAAGCAGTCTGATTTTCTGTATGCAGGATATGAGCCCATAATGCTGTTTTTGTTTGTGTGCACTCAGAGTCCAGTGCTGAAGATGGCAGAAGGAGACACCATCTATGACTACTGCTGGTTCCCTAAGATGACTTCTATGGACCCAGACACATGCTTGTGAGTTTTTCTGTCTGTCCTATTTCAAGGTATCCTAAATCAGCCGTTAAAAGCATCTAGACAAGTTTTATTTTTTTAAACATTATGAATTATGAGTCTATCTGAGATTTTTTCTTTTAAATTAGTATTTTTATCAGGCTTCTATGAAAATATAATTGGACATTTTTGAAAATAAAGCATTTTAATAATTTAAAATAAAGCATTTTAATAACTGACTAATAACCTTTTTATTGCACTTTAAGTGGAAAAAAAAGAATTGTCACAGCAATAAAGCAAAAACTGCAACATTGTGTAATGTTATTGCAATTTAAAGTAACATTGTTTTATTTTTATTAAATATATAATATATAGCTGTTTTAATGTATCCTAAAATTAAATTTTCAGCAGCCATGACTCCTGTCTTCAGTGTCACATGATCCTTCAGAAATCAACGCAAAATTCTAATATAATATAATTTTGTGTAAACTGAAAAATTACATACATATCATACACAAACATATCATTTTTTTCAGGCTTTTTTGATGAATGGAAAGCTCTAAAGAACAGAATTTTATTGAAGTTGAATGTTTTTGTAACAATATAACAATCTTTACTGTTACTTTTGATTATTTAAGTGTGTTTTTGCTAAATAAAAGTTTTAATTTATTTAAAAAAATCTTACTGACCCCAGACTTTTGAACTCTAGTGTAGCTATTTACAAAATATTAGTTTTGGTAATGTCTGTTGCCTTTGGGTTAAGAGTGTTAAGAACAGGCCTCTCCCTTAATTATGCTGTTTGGAGAATTACTGTCATTGTGGTCTGTGTGTGGAATGTTAAGGACTGTGTTTGCTGGGTGGTTTGAACCCCTCATTAATACTGGTCATTTTGTATTTATCTCAATAGTTGCTTTGAAAGCTAGCAGGCGAGGGAAAAAGCAGAACAAACTGCAGGCTATTATCCATTCTGCAGTTCTGCTGACAAAGTCGGACCTGTGTAACAGTGTCCAAATTGATATGCAACTTGTGATTGCTTTATTGTGTTTGTGCTGTAGAGAATAATTGTGTTTGGCTTCTCATTCAGCTCGTAATAAAATGAAACAGGCTCTACATGCCAATGTTTGTGACCCCTGATCTAGAGGAAGATCAGAAGAAGCTCTTTCCAATATTTCTGGTGCTTTTCACTTTAAAAAAACTACACTGATACTTAGTGAAGACTAATGTGATATTCATGGCTATCAGGAAAGGTTAGACAAAGGTTTTAAAGGAATAGTTCAGCCAAAAGATTGACATTCTCTGATTAACCATGGTCAAGTTTCAATCACTGCTGATGTCCACACTCACATTTTTCACAATCTCCATTGCCTGGTTTACAAAGTGGCCCAGTTAATTCTTTCCAGAGACATGGCACGTCTTTAAAGAGATTGTGTTTTGTTTAATTAAGCTGCTATTGTTCTGGATCAGCTTTGCTGTGTTTCCCTTCTGTTATGATCAGTGCTGATGAGCCTTGTCTCCTCCTCTGGCGGAGATTGTTAGATTCAACCCAGAATGTAAATTTCAAGGCTTGTATTTATTGAGGCTGCTCACATTTCCTGTACCTTCTGCGAAACCCTCTGGAGCGACTGAGTGGTTTTGATTGCATCCATTTATAAAACTGTTAGTTCTGGCTCTGAAATATGACTGATCTTTGCACCATACCTAACAACATCCATTTTGTACTGAAAATGTGTGTGTGTGTGTGTGTGTGTGTATAAACGGCAAATTATCAGGTGTTTTATTATTTATTAACATTTGCAGAAAATAAAAAATTCATAACTTTTAAGTGATCTTAAAACAATATTAACATAAACCCATTATAATATGTGACCCTGGACCACAAAACCAGTCATAAGTAGCACGGGTATATTTGTAGCAATAGCCAACAACAATACATTGTATGGGTAAAAATTACCGATTTTTCTTTTATGCCAAAAATCATTAGGATATTAAGTAAAGATCATGTTCCATGAAGATATTTTGTAAATTTCCTACCGTAAATATATCAAAACTTAACTTTTGATTAGTAATATGCATTGCTAAGAACTTCATTTGGACAACTTTAAAGATGATTT
>NW_015628684.1:243240-243816 GCF_001515625.1 Sinocyclocheilus rhinocerous | reverse complement strand
TAGGGCTGTCAAAATGGCTGAAAAACTAAATTCGAATTTTGTACTTAAATATTATCTAAATTCGAATTATATTCGAATTTAAAATGCATAATTTCAGTTAGGGTGAAGAAAAGCTTTTGGCTTCTCTCCTGAGGCAACAAGAGGGCTCATCGAGCAAAATATTACTAATGCACGTTTATTAAAAGCATAAGATAGCATGACTATCTGTGAAAAAAAGTGCATAATGTTTAAAATAATGTTTATAAACCAATTATAATTAATTAAGTTGCTTAAACAACTATAAACAAAACAGAATCATGTATGTATGCATAGTTTAATACAAAGGGCGGAAAACCAATCACACAGAGTACATTTTTCATTTAAAAACATGAGATGCAGTGGGATGGGGGAAAAACCTGCCATAAAGTCTCGAGATTGCATTAATTTTACATGGCTTTCTAAACATGTGGCTCTTTTGTGCGAGACGCGAGTGCAACGGTGATAGATGTCCTTCTAGAAAATGCGCGAAATATGCATTCTGTGTGAACAGTTTGGTTTCAGTTTTGATGTAAACAAGATCTTCTCCGCATTGATGTT
>NW_015628684.1:234729-242640 GCF_001515625.1 Sinocyclocheilus rhinocerous | reverse complement strand
GCTACGCTGCTGCTGCTGCGGCAGAGCAAGTACCGAGACTTGCTACTGCCAATACATCCACAACATGCTGCTGCGAGCATGTAAGAAATATTGCTGCTGCAAATATAACATACATGAAATAACCCCATACAGCATACATTAATAACCCCGTAGCAGATCTATACAGGTGGAGCTGAGGAAGGTGGAGGGTTTCTGAAGTGGGCTGCAAACTACTACAGCAAACAAAAGCCAGGTATTTGAATACTGAGCAGTAAGCTCATTGGCTACCGATACAGGAGAGAACCAATCAGCTGCAATGTGACAATGATGTCGCCAGGTCAGATTGAGCCAGACCTATCAGACTGCGCCATCTAGAGTTTCATGCCAGAACTCTGTATTTATTTAGCTTTCAGATGATGTATAAATCTCAATTTCAAAAAATTGACCCTTATGACTGGTTTTGTGGTCCAGGGTCACAAATGTGCCTCTGTCAGAGTTCGGTCAGCTCTCTGTCAGTTAATTTTTTCCCATTCATTGATTTTGTGCATTCATTTTCGCAATTAATACAGTAAGTGTGATCATATACTGTTACTCTAGTGCAAGGTTGTGAAAAAAAGACATTAGCATAGCTACCTCAGGAGGTGAAAATTGATGCAGTGCTAATAATTTCACAGAAATTGACATGTTATTTTTCCCAGCTCTCTCTCTATGTAAATAACTATGTGTGTGTTAGGGTTTACTAAAAGTAGTGCTAGAATTGTTTAGGGAGGAAGTAAGTGGCCTCTTATTCTTCCTCTCCAGTCCTCTTGTCGCTTCAGTTCTCGTTTAATGATGTACTCCTGATGGTTATGTTTTTGTGGGACAAAAGGCAATGGAACAGAAATCAGTCCAAATCAATGCCAGTCGTCACGGATAGCTGCGGCAGGTTACTAACAAGGGCTCGTTAACTGTGGCATGTGCTGTTTCACCCACACGCAGCGTCAGTTCTGATCAAACGTTGTTTGGGATTACAGAATCCGCCCTGCAGCGACCGAAAATGACAAAGAAAATGAAGGAATGACAAGTCGTGGGTCAAGGACGAAACTGTAACTTCATAAAGAACTCCTAAAGATGAAGAGGATGAGGTTAAAGAAGTCAGACGAGACATGCTCAGTAATAATCTGTCATCTTGTGTCTGGTTGTAGTGATATTATTTACAGGTATTTTTGAAGCATTATGAAACGCAGCAGTTTCCGAGCAAAGTTCTTCTAGGCATTCGTAGCGTAATGTTCTGACTGCTGCCATTGGCTGAAGAGCAGCTTGAATGTCCACAGGGGTTGATCATTATCTCTGACTTATGATTGGCCGTTCCCTCCAGGGGAGGTGCTTAGTATTCAGGTCATTTACTTCCTCCATCTCGACTCAAGTCATTTTGGTGTCGTTTCTCATTATACACTTTTAAACTATGTTGCCCTCCTGTTGAGACAGAACGACGGATCTGTACTTAAGGAAATGGTTCACCCAGAAATAGAAGTTCTGACTTCATTTTCTCACCCTCATGTCATTCCGAACCCATTTGACATTATTCTGTGAAACACAAGTGGAGATCATTTAATAAATACCCGGTCGAGTAGACTGAATTCAATGGCAGTATATGGTGATGACTTACTTTAACGCTTAATAAAGTACCTAAAGGTGCAGTGACACTTACCGCTGTTCAGTGAATTTTCACACACGAAATCAAATCATTTCAATAGGAATTCTTACAATTGGGAATACGAATGGACTTACTTTGCCTTAAATGTGTGGTCACATTAGCAAAATTTAGACATAAAAGGTCTGTTGTCGATAATGTAGTGATGTATAAAGCACAGCACACATAAGTTACTTTCAAAACAAGCAGCTTTCAATTCACATGATAAACTTGAACTTGATCAAAATCTGCACAAGGAAGTTTTTCGCACTCAAGCAAAACTTATTGGAATGATTGGATTTTGTCTGCAAAATTTTGTCGCGCATTAATTAATGTGACCACACTGTAAGAATGTGAGCAAAAAATTCATGTGACTTGCTGATCATTTTCCACGTGTTCCATTGAATTTAGTGAACCCCCCCATAATTTATCAGTTTTACAGTAAAATAGTAGCATCGTATTTAAACATTGTATTATCTAAGTGTTCACATGAGAACTTGCATTGTTTTATTCCATCCCAAAGCACAGAGATGATTTATAAACAGGATTTTTCTAGTATTTTTCAGTGTTCTGAAAACTTGAATTTAGGTAAAAAAAACTGTTTTAATACGTTGTATTGTCCCCTTATCAATGCAAAGTCATCACAAAATAATAAAGATTCATGCTGATATACCAAAACCTCTTGTATAGGGATTTTCCAGACTTTTGAATGGCATGTACTCATATGCCTCCTTTTTTTTATCTAGCAGTAGACATCGTCTTTCACTTCAAATTGTTTAGCTCTTCATTTGTTAGATTATCTATTGTGAATGGGTCTTTTGTGTTGTGAGTTTGAAAGAAAGCCAGTCTTACTGTCAAGTCTGATGTTGCAATCTCTTGTTTTTCCCAAAACAATAGATTTCATTGGGGAAAGTTTTAAGATTTTGCAATATATTCCCGTTTTCTTCTTTTCTTTTCCCTTCAGCATTGCCAGCAGTAGCCGAGACAACCCCGTCCACATATGGGACGCGTTTTACGGGGACCTCCGAGCATCTTTTCGACCCTACAACCACCTGGATGAGCTGACAGCGGCCCATTCGCTGTGTTTCTCTCCTGACGGCTCTCAGCTCTACTGTGGCTTTGACAAAATCGTCAGGGTCTTCCACACCGACCGTCCTGGGAGAGACTGCGAGCAGAGGCCCACCATGGGTGAGGGTCCCTCTTGTAGAAGAATAACCACTACATCAATCACTCTCACTCTTCAAACGCTTCTTAATTGGGGTCATTAAGACGGCTGGCTGGCTGGTATGGGTGTGGAATGCCTGTAATCCTATTTCATTTCTTTTTGTTTGTTAGGGTGGATTTGTTCCAAACACATTCATGGCGGGAAACACATATTTGGCTTGATTAAGCTAACACGGCATGCATGCCTCTGATCTAGACAGTAGCTGTGGATATAATTATCTTAGCATGTTTGTAGTGACTGACTCATTCATAGTGTTTCAACACTGCTATTGTAATTAATTAATGGTCTGGATTTTACATAAAAGATCTTTGTTCAGACTGATGAAAGATGCCGCCTACTATTTATATTATATTATATTATATATTTTTTGTTTGTTTTTTAAAATTGGATGCAAATGAAAAGAGACTTTTTTTTTCATAAAACATCTGGCTTGATTAGATAAAAACCTTCAAAATATGTAACATTTTATTTACAAAAAAAGACTCAAAAATGATATTGTAAAATTGATAATGTAGTTCCATGTTTACATACCAAGTTGTCATGGAGCAGCTGATATACATATTCTACCGTAGGTACAGAAATTTTTTTTTTTTAAATAAATTAATACTGTACTGTACTTTATTCAATAAGGATGCACTCAATTGATCAAAAGTGACAGTAAATACATTTATAATGTTACAAATGATTGATGATAAATGCTGTTCTTTTGAACTTTCTATTCATCAAAAAATCTCAATCAAAAATGTTTTAGTAGTAGTAGTAGCACAACTCTTTTTCATCAATGATAATAAAAAAAAATGTTTCCTGAACTCCAAATCAGCATATTAGAATGATTTCTGAAGGATCATGTGACACTAAAGATAGCTGCTGAAAATTTAGCTTTGCCATAGCAGGAATACACTACATTAAAATATATTCAAATAGAAAACAGTAATTTTAAATTGTAATAATATTTTATATTATTCATGTTTTTACTGTTTTTTTTTTTTTTATCAAATAAATGCAGGCTTGGTGAACATAAAAGGCTTCTTTCAAAAACATCAACTCCAAACTTTTGAACAGTAGTGATTGCACATCAGACGAATTCTATTTTAATTGTTCTATATTAATTCTATATTCTATATTAATTAGTTGTTAGCTTTGACTAAGTAAAGTCAGCTTTTCCTTGTCTGGAAAAAATTATTCCTTGTCTGGACACTTCGTTTTGTAGTTTCTCATTATTCAATGATTTTTCTTGGTTTTCTAATATGAAACCAAACTGATTACAAGTAACTGTTGTTCCTGTTTTTCTTCCCGCTCATTTCATACCTTTTTTAAGTCAAGAAACAGGGTCAGACTGGCATTATCTCCTGTATTGCCTTCAGTTCGTGCCAGTCCATGTACGCCTGTGGGTCGTACTCCCGTTCGGCCGGCCTCTACTCCTGTGAGGACGGTTCTCTGCTGGCTCTGCTGCCCACTCGACACCGCGGAGGCCTTACACACCTGCTGTTCTCACCCAACGGCTATCACCTGTACACGGGCGGCCGCAAGGTCAGTGGGCTCATATGTGCTGTACTTCTGTCCCTAACAGGTTTATATAGCCAAATTTAGTATGACGGATACATCCACCAATCAGACGTGCTGTTATTTGGTTGCATGTTTTGAATTGTCCAGCTAATGTTATGTGTCACTGCTTTCAGGATTCAGAGATCCTGTGCTGGGACCTTAGAGATCTGGGACAAGTTCTGTTCTCCATGCACAGGAACGTCAATACAAACCAGCGTATCTACTTTGACCTGGACCAGTAAGATAAAGATATACCAGTTTACTTATTAGATCCATTTATGCTTTGCTGATGTTGATATTTGTGTGTCTGAAATAGATCTGGCCGATATCTACTGAGTGGGGACACAGATGGTGTGGTGTCAGTGTGGGACACCCTCACAGCGCCACCTGATGGGAACGAGGAGCCACTACAACCTCTGCTGCAGTTTCAGGCGCACACTGATTGTACTAATGGCATCAGGTATAATTTAAATAACATTTATAAAATGTATGAAATTAAAAACTTAGTGATATATAAAATGTAAAGTTCATAAACTCTTTAAAAATCATAGCTTTTATGGATAATCACTTCACCTTTTTATTGTGGCTCTGTAATTCATTTTCCTAATTTCTCTATTTTGGGTTTGTCCCTTACCCAGCCTTTAGTCTTCTCTGAAATACATTTATTAAAATTAGAGATATTATAATTTGTACTTTTTACTAAGAACTTAAAAAGCATATTTTCAATTCATGTGGTATTCATGCACTACCGTTGAAAAAAAGGGGATCAGTAAGGTTTTTAAACATTTTTGAAAGAAGTCTCTTACGCTCACAGAGGCTGCATTAATTTTGCGAAATATTATTAGTTTAAAAATAACTGTTTTCCATTACTCCAAGATCCTTTAGAAATTGTAATATGCTTATCTGAAGCTCAAAAAATTATTATTATTACTGTTGAAAACAGTAGTGCTGCTTAATATTTTGTTATTTTTTTTAAGAATAGAAAGTAAAAAATGAAGAGCATTTGTTTGAAATCTTTTTTGTAGCAATGTAAACGTCTTTACAGACACTTACGATCAATTTGACAGCATCGCATCTTTAACACAACTGTGAAAACGTAAGCATCTGCTAAATAATTAAATGCAATTGAGTAAATATTGCTAATTTTACCCCCTTTTTTCTTACTCCCTCATCTCTACAGCGTGCACCCTTTCATGCCATTGGTGGCTTCGTCCAGTGGTCAGCGTAAGTTCTGTTGGCCGTCTGACAGTGAGGACTCTGAGTCTGATTCAGTTGAGGGGAATGTGATGTCATCAAACGGCGTTCGACAGGACAACGCTCTGGTGCTGTGGTGGGCCGGCCCATTGGGCTCAACCAATGAGAGAGGCCAGGAGGAGGAGCCAGCAGTTATTGAGAGCTAGATCTTTCGATTGTAAAACTGTATTCCTGACGACCCATAATCTACTGCCAAACCTATAATGATTGTTTAGGTGAAGAGTGGTAAGATTGTAATTCTGCATCTATTTTAATTGTAGAATAGTCCCTTTTTAAAATCCTCCAGGCTTTTTGTTCTTTGCATGTTGCTGGGTTTGTAAACCTCAATCAATGAATGTGTAAAAGTCAAGACTGAAATCCTCCAAAATCCATTGAATTTAAACCGGTTCTGACAGCAAATTATGATTCAGATCACCTGGGACACTGATCTGAAATATTAATAATTCATTCATAGATTTCATTTTGTTTGGACGGGTACCTAAATTGATGTTTAAGTTGTTTACCAGCAATGCTTTCAGGATGCCCTGTCGTCCCTGGAGTGTGATGCCTCTCAGGTTTCCGATGCAGCAGTGCAGCCTTTCCGATTTGCATTGGGTTTGTTTTCCTTTCACCATGTAAAGCCGGTTTTCAGGAAACACATTGAGCCTTGTCTGGGACTTACTTTAAGGACTGTCAGTGAACGCAGAAGAGTTATTTCAGGAGCAGGTTTAATCCCTGTATGTGATGATTTTGACTATGGGAAGGCCGTGTGTGATGGACTGAGACAGTTCATCTTATGTTAAATGTGCCATAGAGCTACAGTGGGCAGCTGTGAATATATTTTTGTAAGCCAGTAATCTGCTTCATTGTGTGTGAATGTGGTTGTTTTCCTGCCTCTCAGTGGGCCCCGTTGCTTTAGCTGAGACTGTGCATTCCCTTTTATAATAACCTGTGTTTGTTTGTTTGTGTATGTGTTGGAGAGAGAGAGCGTTTGCATATTCTACTGTTAGCTGTCATCTTGACACAATGGTGTGTGTTTTTACAAATGTACGCTTTTTACAGCTTTACCTTGTGTGTGTGTTTGTGCCTGTAATTTACTCTTTAAAGCAGTGGGTTTGAATGTTTCAGGCTTGCCAAACATGCTGTAGTCAGAGTGCTGAATATCTTATTACATTCACTGCTGAAAGCATCAGTTGTTTGTACAAATGCGTAATACAAACCTTTTTTGTACAGTTTCTCTGGATTGTAAGCCAAATCATTCAGGTCTGCTTGTGGTTTCTTCTACTCAGAGGAACCATTTGCAACCGGTAGATCACTGTGGCTGAAAAGATTAATAAACATGTTTACATAAAAAATGTCACAGGGTTTCTGACATTTATTGGTTTTTAAAGGAAGTAGTAATCACTATTACTATTGCTCAGGCTTAGGTGTGTAACTTCCTGTATTTGTGCTGTGTACATTAATGATATCGTGCAGATTTTCAAAGTAGTCATGGGCCTGATTCACAGAAGTCTTCTTAAAGGGGTCCTATGATGCGATTTCAAGTTTTCCTTTCTCTTTGGAGTGTTACAAGCTCTTGGTGCATAAAGAACATCTGTAAAGTTGCAAAGACTAAAGTCTCAAATCCAAAGAGATATTCGTTATAAAAGTTAAGAGTCAGCCACGCCTACCTAAAACGGCTCGTTCTAACACGCCCCCACATATCTACATCACTATGTGGAAATATTAGCATAATGCCGCCCAAATGTGCACGCAAAGAAAGAAGGCGTGGTTTCAGGAACAGCGATTGCTTGCGGTGTTCGGCCAATCACAATGTACTGGGTCAGCTGGCCAATGAGAGCAGACTGCGCTTGTCAAAGGAGGGGGCTTTGTTGAAAACGACGTGTTTGAGAGAGGCGGGGCATAGAGGACCTACAATAATGTACAGTATTTGAAAAATAATGTGTTTTTTGAACATTAAAGCATGTCAACATATTCTGTTACACCAAATACACAAAATAATGATCTTTAAAATAGAATCATATGACCCCTTTAAAGGGGTCATAGGATGCCCATTTTCTACAAATTGATATGATTCTTTAGGGTCTTAATGAAAAGTCTGTAACATAGTTTGGTTAAAATTTCTCAATGGTAGTGTAAAAAACACCTTTTTTACCCTGTCAAAAACAGCTCTTTTCAGAGCACGCATTTTTGTAGCATTTTCCTTTAAATGTTAATGAGCTCTGCTGACCCCGCCCCTCTCTTCCAAGCTGCTCTC
>NW_015628684.1:234010-234719 GCF_001515625.1 Sinocyclocheilus rhinocerous | reverse complement strand
CGGAGCTAAGGTAAGACACCAGTCCAGTCTGTGCTGGAACGCTACTGTCAATGAAACTATCGTGGGAGGGGCCTGTCTGTGTGACGTCACACAGACAGGCATCTGAGATTGGCTCGTTTTGAGAAAGGGGTAAAGATTTGAGCAGATTAAAAAAAAAAAAACTGGGTGGATTTTTATTATTTTAGGGTGGTTGTGTACACACACTGCCAACACACATTTCAGTTCAAACAACTTGTAAAAGTGCATGTAGCATCATATGACCCCTTTAAGAAAAAATGTGAGAAAGTTCTTAACACAAATTCTAAGAAATTTGTAAGGATGTTCCTAAGTGCATTTTTTTTCAAGCATTTTGCAAGTATTTTCTTAAGAGCAACATATTTTTTCACAGCATTGTATTACAACAAATTCAGTACAAATCTTAACAATGAAGTTCATTTAAATTTTTTTAATTATGCTTTCAACGTTTGTGTGAAGAACATTTTTAAAAAATTGAAAGATTAAAAAAGTTTTTAAATCTAAAAGTGAAATTGAAGTAACTCTAGATGTTTTCTTCTGTATTATGTACTATCTGATTGCAAATAGAATATTGGAAAAGAAAAATATGTAGGGCAGGGACTTTGTTGCTTATTGGATTATGTGGGGATTTCCTTCAAAAATTAATGCAAGCTTGCAGTCGATTGTGAAGGAGCAGGGTTTAAGGTTTTTTTTG
>NW_015628684.1:221797-233955 GCF_001515625.1 Sinocyclocheilus rhinocerous | reverse complement strand
ATATATATATATATAATTTTTTTTTTTTTTACTGAACTGAACTGAACTGAATCAACACTAAACTGACTTGCGCTCAATAATGACACTGTCTGCTTTTTTCATTTTTAAAGAAGTTTATCATTGTTGTTTTGCTGTTTATTACTGTGAAGCTGCTTTGAAACTGTATTGTATAAAGCATAAATGTGACTTGACTTGTACGTGGGTGCAAATAACAGGCAGTTGTTGAGTGTAATAAGGTTCTTTGCTTTTTGTGTGGGCGAAAAGAGAGAATGATGAGGTCTTGGCAAAGTTTGTTCTTCAAAGGAATGAACAGCATTTTTTTGATAAATTCAGCTTCACATGATGGGCATTCATCCAGGCATAAATACCAGATATGCAGTGATTCATGAGGATACCTGGTTGTTAGAGGTGAGGATAACTGGTTTGGTGTAAAGGGAGAATGAAAGTGGTTTAAGTACTGAGCCCTGTGGCACTCCAGTGGGTATTTGCCGTAGGGACAGCTAGCATCATGGCAGCAACTTTTGCATGGGCATGCAACAGTTATATTGTTTTTAGAAAATGTAAAAATTTAATTATATTTTAATTTATTATTATTGAAAATAATGTTTCTTTTAATGTACGTTTTAGCTTTTCGATTGATTTTTTATTTAATTTATTGTTCCAGAATATTTCTGTTACATCTCGTATGTTTTGGATTCAAAATATGTGTGAGCTTCCATTTTGGGCATTATATTCCATTTTGGGCTCTTCATGTTGCACAAAATGTGACCCACAAATGAGCATGAACCCTGAAGCAAAATATCTCAAATGACTAGCGCAGTGGGAGGCTGCTCATAAAACACTTCCACACAATCAAACACACATACACACACACGCTGGCAGGCATCTTGTCTCAAATCTCTTGGATCAAATAATTCTTGAATGCTAAGCAGCACAGTCTGTTGTTTTGTTGTCCATGTTGCTAAGCGACCATCAGCAAGTCAAAGGCTGAAAGAATAAACAAATCCCGAAAGAGAACGAGACGTGGTAGAGGGCAGGAAATTGCAAGTTTTTAAGAGCCAATCTCTGGTGCTTCTGTGTGGACCAAGGGTGCAGTGTTTGTGAAGACGAAATGTGGGACACAAGGTTTCTTGAGAAGATGGTGAACAGGACAACTCTAAGCACACAGAGAGTGCTCCACACACACATTCTGGGTGAGTGAAGCCTTAATACTACACAAACATATGGTCTCTTCAAGCCTTCATTAGAATGTACCAGGTCACATCTAGGTTCTCCTCCAGTAGTATAATCTGAATTTTTTCCGAAGGACAGCACAGAACATTCTCTGCCTTGGACAACCATAGCAAAACACAGAGCAATCAGCGCCATCAACCTCCCCACGTCCAGCCTAATGACTCTGGCATTTACTACCGCAGTGTCTGCTACTGGACTTTTGTCTAATAAATATCGAAAGAGATGTCAAAAATTATACTTGAGTTCATGCACAAGAAGAAAGATTATGTATTTGAGAGAAACAAAAAAATATATACTCACCCAAGGAAAGTCTACTTGCTTAGAAGTTGCTCTTTCAGAACTCGAAAATATATTTCGCTCAAAGTCTTAAACTTCCCTCAACTTGCATGACTTTGTTGTTCAAAAGCAAAAAAGCACTTGACCCCACTGACTTTGTGTGGATGAAAAAAAAAGTTTTCATAAATGTGTTCTTTAATATTCCACAGAAGAAAGAAAATCATTCAGGTTTGGAACGACATGACATTATTTTTATTCCTGGGTGAACTATCCCTATAAAGTTTTTGGTTATGTTTCATTAATGTATTAACTGTGTCTGATGCTTCTCCTGAAATTACTTAAAATAAATAAAAAGTTGCCACAAATATGACAGTTGTTGGCATTACGTGTATATATAACTATAAATGAATGTGGACAAAAAATCCTTACATACTGTAGTCTTGGAAGAATTTGATGAGAAATATTTCGAAAGATCTTGTTACATTGCTGCCTTTGGTATCTTGGCAAATCTGAGCACAGTTTGAAAGTTTTTTTTTTTTCTGAAACTCTAGAAGGAGAAATGTGGGTCTTTTTCCACAGGAGGGACATGTGGAAAGACTTAAACCAAAGTTTTCATTTGCTCTCCATTAAATCTTGTCAGTGTCCAGGATAAACGAGTGAGATATTATAGATAACATTTATGGTTTTTCTTTCCTGTGTGCATCTGATGCATAAGATCTTTCATTTATAACATATATTATTTAACAGCCATATATATTTTTTAAGATTACGATCAGTTGCCACCTGTTTCAACCATTGATTTTCATGCTTGAGCCATGTCTTCTTTCAGAACTAGGAGAACAGTTATGTCCATGGTCATCTCCCAATGCTAGAACAGATGACCACCTAAAATTGGCCACAAACTCGGTCAATTTACGGCCTGCGATTGGACGGGAGCAGCCTGACGCCCCCACCATGGAGGAATTTAAGCAGTTGAAAGAGAAGGAGAAACGCGCTGCCCTTAGACTCCAAGAGGAGGTGAATATTTGTAATCCTCAAGTGAACCATGTCAAAAAAGTAATTAATACAGACATTAGACTGTAACACTCTGTCTCCTGGAATTCAAAAAGCCATATTTCAGTCTCCAGGGGAGCAGTCCAGAGAGATTTTATTAGGACTTGATTAAAACTTTCTGATAAAAAAGAGTCGGCTTCTAATTCAACTTCTTTTCCCCTGTCTAGCAGCAGCAGCATAATCCTCAACTTCTCTCCTCGTTGCATCCGAGTGTCAGATTTAATGAATGATCCGGTTGCTACTCCAACGCCAGTAGCAGTCAAAGCTTTGCCATTGTGTCAGAGAAATGAGAAGAGCTTTTGTAATAGGGTGTAATTGCTTGTGTAATTGCTCTCCAGGGAAAGCAAGCAGCAGCCAAACTCAGAGATGACTCTCCTCTTCAAACGCCCAGTACAGTTGCACTGCCAACACTGATCATCCATCCTTTTCTTTCTCTCCCTCCCTAACGCCCGCTGTCTCCTTGTGTTCTCTCTATCTCTCCATCTCCCACTTTCCGGTTTCATCCCAATATCTTCATCACCTGTTCATCTCTCCCTTTTTCAATTCATCCTTCTCTGTCCTCCCCATTCGCTTTTATCCCTCTTCCTCTGTTTTCTTGCTGTTCTGCTCTGTCTTTATTTCTTCTCCATCACTTCTTCCCCAGAGTCTGCAGGCCAGTTTTCAAGAGGCCCTGCGAGCAAGGGACAGGCTGGAGGCTGAAATGAGGCGAGAACTCCAGGTCGAGCTGCAGGCCCAGTTCAGAGCTCATTGTGAAGACCTGAGGGCTCAGATGGAGGAAGAGAAGGTCCAGGCCGTAGGGGAGGCCTGCAGGAAGCTGCAAGGACAGCTGCACAAAGAAGCAGAGGAGACCAGAGACAAAATAATACACACTGTACGAGAAGAGACACAGGTGTGTGCGTCTGTGGTCTTGTTTGTCGCTATCATTATTATTGGACGTTTGCTTCCCACAATAGTTAAATCAGATAAACCTACATTGGGATGACCTACCTTAAGGCCAGATTCATAAAGGCATACTATAGTGGCAAAGAAAGCCAACTGTGTTGTCGCTTCACGTCTCCTGTGTCTGGGACAAATAGTTGTGCTTGAACACATTGCAAAGACTACAGCCAACAACGAACTGGCACTTACGATTTGTGCCTTCATGAGGAAATAACTGCCTATAGCAGCAGGTGGCAGTAGTCTATATTTGTCTTTTAAAAAGGGAACAGAATACAAAAGAAAACCAGCACAATGCTGAAAAGGGACGGAGTTCCATAAGGTCTATCCACCTTTTTCTTACGCCCCATGACACTTTGCGCAAATTATGGGAGTAACTTCCGTTTAAACTAAACAATCAGCAAAAGGTTCACTCTATGAACACAATAATAAGCATGATCAAAAACTGGGTACAATGAGGTGACATTATTTTACTCGCCCTTTAACCATCGATCATTAAAAGGAAATTTAAAAGTGTAAAAGCATTAACAAATTACTTTCAACATACCATGAATAACTCCCAAAGATCCTCCTTCTATCCGCAGCAATATAAACCTGGAAAGACATGAGGATTTGGGGAGAAAAATGAAATGTTCTTAGTGCATTCCAGGGAATTATTCATGGTCTATATCATAAATTAAGTTTGGAGAGCAGACCACAAATTTATAGTGTGTGTTGTCTTTTTTTCTTTTACTTACAATGGAATACAAAGGAAACATGAAAATAATCAAGAGGAAAATAATGCAGCAGGCTGAAAATAGCTATTATAGATATCGTTGTTACCCTATATCACGTCACATTTATATACCAAATGTAAAGTTATTATCCTAACTTCTCAAAAAATAGAAAATGAATGAAAATTTACAGCCAATTCAGTCAAAATGCCGGATAAGGATTAGTGCATACTAATGATTTGAAATGATTTGTTGCAGTCTTTTTGAGTGGAAGTTCCCCAAACCGGAAGTGCCTCCCATAATTTAAAACGCAGTAGCCTAATCAACCAATCAGAGTGATCTCTCTCTCTCCAGCTGCCCAACCATGATTCACCATGTTCAGTCAGCCTAAAAACACTAGCAACCACTCAGAACCCTGGCATAATTGAGTTGCACATCATGGGCCACTTTTTCAGACAATGTAAAAATGTAGTTATATGATAGGCCTAATGTATAATTATAGAATACAGAAATAATTTTTACAAGGTACAAGTCAATTTATTTAGCAATAATGACTGGCCGCTGATATTGTATGGTAATGTGGCTACCATACGAATAAATAAATAGGCGGATGTTTTTCAACACAATCTGTTTCACAACACAATGAACACTGTAACAGTAATGTATCAATATTAAAATTAAATTTGGCTGTGGTAAGATGGTGCCAGTTGCTTTTAAATAAAACGAGAGAGCGACGATGGTATCCTTTATTTTCAGTGGGAAATTGGCGGAAAGCGGCAAAAACACCCAAAATCTTGCTGCTTTCGCAAGAATGTACATCGAACTGATCATTAATCAAAGAACATTTCACTGAGCTAATATCGTAGGGCTGAAAATTGAGGAGGCAATCCTTTTTCATTTCGTTGAGTTTTCAGAATTGTATGCCCCCTCAAAAATCACATACAGACATTTATGCAAAATCAGAGCATGCATGACTTAGGTTGCCAGTTAAAACCAGTGTACAATATTAACTAAATTATGTGTGACATGGTAAACTATACTAGTCATACACCATACACAATAAAGAAGCATATTATATTTAATTCCCGGGTCAATATCACCATAGAGTGCCTTTCAACCCTCACAATACTCAAAAATGTTGGTTTTAATTAATTTCCCATTCACTTTATATCATGTCATAAATAGTACACACTCAAGTACTATAGAAACATATTAGTTGAGCTCCCGCGCATTTTTTTTTAGATAATTATGGGCCATTATTCCAAGCATAAACCATAAGATATGTCCACCCTGTCATGGACATATATCACTGTTAAGCTTTGGAAAAGCAAGTAAGCAAACTCATACGAAGAAAATTTGTCAGTTGAAAAGTCACCAGCTTACTCACTTCAGCCGTTGAAATTCCCGCCACTGAAGAGACAAAAAAATATCTGTTGTGCTGATGTCACTAAAGTGGATTGCCTTTTCTTAAAGGGGCGGATTTCCCAATATGACAGGGTGGACAACCATTCAAGGGACATGACCAAACTCTTCTTTTTTATTAAATAAAAATATTGTTTTTATTACCAAATGATCAATACACTCAAATTGAGTAATATCTTATTTAACAAAATATTAATAGGAGAACAACATTTTTTTAATGTTATGATTTGACAATATTCTACTATCATTCAAATTCAATGAGCAGTGCATGGGACATAACAAAATAACACGCATCCTTTTACAAAACAAAACAAATCTAGAAAATGTATCTAAAGCCAAGTAATGCTTTTGTTATGAACATAAAAACTTAGCTTAATATAACACACCCTTTCATAGTCATTTTTATGTTACGTTATCATGGCAAATGAGTTGTTAATGTACAGGACACCAAAAGGCACCCTACAGTGATATTGACCCTCCCATGAAGTTGTAAATAATGAATAGCATTGCATGGGTCAATGATGAGCATAGTGAAAATTTGCATCAGGTTCTGTTGTATGCAAATCAGACAGACAAATCAATAATGATTAACAGTTCCTACTGATTTGATTTAACTATATGTAAATAGCTGAAGAAACAAAATGTGCAAAGTTTAAAATCTGACCAATCAGCATCAAGTAGAGTTGTGAGTCATTCACCTTGCTCATTGCTTTCCTCTGTTTCTCAGGAGTGTGTGAGGAGGTGTGTGCAGGATGCCGAGAGAAGTATTCGTGAGGAGTGTGACCTGAAGTCAGAAAGAGAGAAACGGGCCCTACAGGACAGACATGAAGAGGAGATATCTGAGCTACAAAGCAGGTAAAAATACCCATGAAACACCCCTCCTGCTCACCCCAGCTTCCTGTTGTGATGCATCTCAGCTATTCTCTTTCTCTTTCCCACCTTTTGTAAATTTCATTAGTTTCCCTCTTTGCATCTCTCTGCTTTCTCCCTTTTCTACAAGAATCCTAGAATATATAGATTTTGTTATCTTCAATGGTTTCTCCACCACTTTCTTTCTTTCTTTCTTTTTTTTAAATAATGTTCTGAAATGGTGCACGACGGTGCATGTGTTTTAGGATACAGCAGCTGCAGGACAGTCTGGAGCAGGCCTGCAGGGAGCGCATTCAGTATGAAGCAGAGTTTAAGGTCAGCCCTTGTAATGAGGTCATCATGAATAAATGAACAGCTCTAAAAAGGGACCTGCTCAAATCCAGCATCTGCAACACCCTGCAACAAAATGACGGAATAACAGAACTTTCTCTTTTCCCGTGCCAGCACGTCCTCTGACGTTTGGTTCTTATTAAGCTTAGTTTGTTTCCCCCCATGAGTCTGTGTTCCTTCCTGTCTTAATAGACAACAGTATTGACATTTGACCTTTTGCTTGAAGACGTTTCCATCTTTGGTCATTATGATGATCCACCTGTCTAGCTAAAATTCAGTCAGCATGTTTGTGTGCTTCCATCTTCTTCCTGTCTTTCAGAAGGTGCAGGCCAGCTACAGGCGGTTTGTGGACTTGACTGATTCCTCCCTCCACTCTGATTACCTCTTAAAGCTGCGCAGACTGGGGACAGAGCCAGGTCTCATGGACACTGCGACACAGACTGATGAGATCACCTCCTAACTGTGATCTTGTGATGGCAGTGTTCTCACATCACAGCATCTGGGTATTTGACATGACATGTCACAGCAGTGTCCAGTACATGCTGTACTTGGTCTAAAATCATTTTTAAGCATTTGTCAAACATTTTCTAGAAACTATAGGAATATTTGTCATTTGATGCACAGCAGAATTATTTGAGTGCACCGCAAAAGCTTGAAAGTGGTTAAAAACTATGAAAAACATCTCAAATATACTTTCCTTCATGCGTTTATCTTCCTCAGTCCCAAGATTGAAAACTTTACAACCTATTTTTTAGTTATGAAATGTGTTGACAGTTGCATAATAAATAGGGAAAATGCATATATATTACTGTACTTTATAATGGTATATTAAAATGTAAATGTTTGCAGTTTTGTAAGATTAAAGTGAGTACAGCATGTTTTCTCTGTCTGCATGTAAAACTATGTTGAACTAATAGGTTTAACTAACAGATACAATTTTAATAAATAAATCTGAATATTTAATACCATTAATCTTATTTTACATTGTAGTGTAGTGATTGACACTACGGATGAACAACATATTAAATATTTAATAATGTCCTGGAGCAGCTTACACATTGTTACTGTTAGGCCTATTTGAATTACATTAACATGTATTGTGTGTATTGTTACCCACTGATCCAAATGTACAGTATACTAGATATTTTCACTGGAAATTGTTGTATGAAAAAATATATATATGTGCCCTTTCACAGCAAGATTCCATGATGACAAATAGGCACACATATTACAGGTAAAAAAACAAAACAAAACAATATTAAAAAAAAATATTGGTGCTGTTGCTAACTTGCTACACAAAGAATTTCCAAACAAAATGACCTAGTTTACTAGACGTTTGCCAGTCGTTAAAAAGCCTTGCTATTTATCAACTACCTGCTTTAAATACATTTTCAAAATGCCATTTAAAGTCTTTTGATGAATTGGGACTGCAGTAGAATATAAAATAAATGTGACATGAATGGATGAAATTTATGGATTAATCGTTTATAATTGTTATATTAATATTACATAAAATTATATTAATATTAGATCAAATTGATACGGCTGTCCAAAGGGGCGTCATCTAAAGAGTTGTGGGCTGTAGTAGCATTACTTCACCGCCGGGTGTCAGTGTAGGCAAGCTTTTACTCCTCCGCCTTAACGCCTTGGGTCCCATCAGCAGCGCTTAGTCCATAATACACTTCCTAATTGTAGTTTTCAGATGTAATAGACAGGCATACAAACACAATTAATTACCAATTTTTCACATACGCAGAACGCTGAAAATCATTGCAGTTTCAATTGGACGGTAGAGATATTTATTAAACAAGCTCTTTATCTGCTGCATATCTTACTAAGCTTGTCATTAGTGTCGTTACCACCAGCATGAAATGTTATTACATGCACCGTTACCAGCGAATGCACTGGGGGCGCTGTAGCTCCGTAAGCCGTCGCTTCTGAATGCACGGCGTTGATCGGTGTGATCGGGTGCCGGGGATCACGAGCATCATATCAAACGGAAAGAGAAGCAGTCACAAAAATTTACGTGCACTGAGACTGGTATTATTTATTTATGGATACAGAGAATCCTTTACATGAGCATTGGGAAATATGTTTGCATGGTATATGGATGTGTTCGTGACTGACGTGATTTAATAGCACCTCTACTACATGCGGAAAAACAAATCCCCCAAAGAAAAACCCGCTCCGTTAGTGCGCACTTCAGCCGGAAGATGGGATTTTTTTTATTCGAGCGCGCACATCTCCCCTTTCCCCCTCCCTCCTGCTCTCTTGCTCTCCCTCTCCCTCTTTCTCTCTTTCTCAAACAACTCAGTCTGTCAGTGTGCGCCGAGTGTTAGGAACAAGTCTCACTAGTCGGATTTGCAGCCAGAGAGAGAGACACATCGAGAGAATCCAAGCAGGGCAGACGAGAAATGAACTATCTAATGACTTGCCACATCCGAGCACATTCTCAAACACCCTGCAACCGAGACCCATGAATAAGGATTGCAATATTTTTTTCCCACCCTGGAAAATCTGGCAATAATTTTGTCGGTCTCGGCACATTTGTAAATTTGTGTCCATTTGATATGCTTGTTTTTCATTTGCATTGATTAGTTTCGTTTAGCTATCTTTGCGTTAATTATCCGGATTGCTTGCTGCCCAACATTTCGAGTGCATGCGGAATTATTGGAATCTCGGAGGCAAGCAGGAAAATCCAATTGGAGAACTAGAAGAGAGAAAGAGAAGCAGCGAGATCTGTCCAGCAGCATCAACATGTTCTTCTGAAGAGGCGAGGAAAAGCTCATTCCCAAACCATCATCCATCTACCATCACATTCCCGTCCTAATTCGTGGGGAAAACAGAATGAAGCGGGAGTGAAAAAGGGAATGGGAAAGATAGGTCCAGTCTGAAAGCCGCGGGAAAAAACAAAACAATATAAGCATCACGAAATACTGGAAAAGTAAACTCTTGCAAGAAAAATTGCAACAAAACGGCTGTGGGAATTGAAATTGCGCCGGAGTTTTGTCCACGAGCTACTTTTCCCTAAAGACATTTTTTGTGGAATTTGCTCCTTAAAATCCACACAGACTGCACCTTTGTTTAATCTGTCCTCCCGTGTGTGTGTGTGTTTTAGTTGATATCCATGCGGGCTCCCAAAACACGTTGTTCCAGATCACACTGACGGATTCACCTGAAGCACACAAGCTTTGTTCCGAGTCCAGAGATCTCCAACCTCTGGGAGAGTATCCCACACAGCTTTGATGGGAGTAAATAGACGGAATTCGGGATTTCAAATGGCGAGTCGGGGTTGTGAAAATGGATTGGGAATTCTCCTGATATTCTTAGTGGATTTACTCGGGATCACGGCGTCCAACATGGAGCCCATCTACTGGAATTCCTTGAACAAAAGGTAAGAGCCGCAACTAAAGGCATTGGGCACGGCATTTATTCCCCGGTTATTTAAGAAGAGCTTTGCGTTGGAGATAGTCAAACGCCTAGTATTTTCGCACAAATCGTTGAAGGACGGCTTTGAAACGTCTCTCGCAGGGGGAAAGAAAGCTGTTAAGCGCTATTACGCAGACAAGCCCCTTAGTGGATAATCACGAGTCTGCAGAAGTTACGAGCATCAATGTCGCCAGACTAATAAATGCCACATTTCATTGCCGGTGTGTGTTGAGGAATTTAGCCGCCACAGTTACCGCTGTTTATTGACGCTGCACTGTTTCACTGGCTCTCCTTCAGATACGCTCCAGTTAGATTGGCATGAATTCTAGTTGCTCAACACCAAGTATTTTTCCGTCTTAATGTCATTTAAACAATGTAACTTTTGTAAAACGTCCTTGCTTAACTTGTGGGAACGTGTAGAAGCCACCAAAGCTGCTTCAGTCACCAGCTCAACTTCTGTCAAACAAAAGAGATAGGCTAGTTCTGCCAAGGTGCGTACTTGAACATATCGTCGACACCTATGCACACCGGTCATGCAAAAACGTTTACATGAATTCAAAACCATTTGCACTTTTATTTATACGTGACAACTCTGTTAAATAGGCTACAACTCCAACTTTAAACGAAACTGAAAAATGAAAACTGGTAGAACCTTCTTGGGGACTAATATTAGTTAGCAACTTATCTGCGGTCATGACAGTACTTAAAATAAAAGAAGGTGTAAGCTTTCACTCTTAGTCGACACCTTACTGGACTAGTTAACGTGGAAACAGCTAAAGTGAAAAGTTTTACACGCAGGTGTTAACTTTAGATGGTCAATCAGTCCCATTTCACGCTACAACATTTATTACTCCAGTCACGGAGGTGACACGATTTTCCCATCGCAGGAAGCAATAGTGGGTAATTTACAGCTAGATTTCTCGTAGTATATATCTGTAAATAAGGGGGCGGTTTCTGCAACCCAGCATCTGTGAATTCATTTAGTGGGGAGCCAAAGAAACCCATGCAAACGGCGTGTCCGGCACATAAACGACGATTTATGGCCGAGCAGACCCCTTTCTTTCTTTCTTTCGCCCTTCTGTCATTACTGGGCTTGTTTAAATGGACACCCGGCGTCGTGGGAGCACTTGTGTGCCCGGTCTAAATCGGTATGTGGGTTATGAGGGGCTATTAGTGGTGCCACGAGCTCTTGAAAGACGAATAGGTTTTTAATGTGTCCATGTGGCGCATATACCGGGCTCTGCGCTTCAACAGATGCTGCTGGGGGGGATGGAGGGGGTTTATTCTGTCCCAGTGGCCGCTGGCAGACGCTCTTAATGAGGGTTCTTGTCGGTGTTGCTTGTGTTAATCTAGCAGGGGTTTGTGGGGACCTCATTTGAAACGGGAGCGCGGGTGGGGGGCATGACCGTGACCATGCGTTTTCTGCTTGACCTTTACCTGAGAAGGAGAGAAGGAGAGGAGCACCGATGACAATGGTTTTTAACTGATTCAATCACTTGAAATCGATGTAAGTCGATCAGCAGTGGGCGCTGGTTTTCTCACGGATTCTTCGCACTTTAAATTATCCGAATTTCGCTTAATTTCACAGTGGAAACGCTCACAATTAATACAACTTTGAAAATCTGGAATCTGAGGGTGCAAAAAAATCTGATTATTGAGAAAATCGCATTTAAGTTTGTCCAAATGAAGTTGTTAGCAATGTATATTACTAATCAAAAACTATATATTTACTGTAGGGAATTTACAAACGATCTTCATGGAACATGATCATTACTTAATACCCTAATGATTTTTGGCATAAAAGAAAAATCGATCATTTTGACCCACAATGTATTGTTGGCTATTGCTACAAATATACCCGTGCTACTTATGACTGGTTTCGTGGTCCAGGGTCAC
>NW_015628684.1:220760-221641 GCF_001515625.1 Sinocyclocheilus rhinocerous | reverse complement strand
TTAGTTAGTAACACTTGAAATTAACAAAAAAAGAAAACAAAAATGTGTTGTTTTTATGGGCAGCAGTGACGGGCTCCAGGATTTTTTTTTGTTGGGGGTGCTAAGGAGGGGCTTAACAGTTCAGAGAGGGTGCTAAAAAACTAATTAAATTGAGTAAAAGAAGTGAACATCTATAAACCTCAGCTATCTAAATAGCATGCAAATTCAGTCACCTTGTGGTTTTTATATACAGCAGCTTCGAAAAAGGCAAATTGTAGGTTACTTTTATTATTAAATTACATGAAATTATTGCCCCGCAATAATTTCAAAACGCATCACCGCATGAGGATAATTCAAGTTTAGGCTATTAGCTTACTTCTCATTGAAAATGTTTTTTTAAAAAAGGTCTATTCATTTATACAATGAATTATTAACACTGCAGTCATCAATGAAAATTAAGAGCTGCTTTATTTCGTGCACCGATTTTCAAAAACAACCTGTTTTCGTCTCATGTTTTTCACTATACGGGTAGTTTCGTCTCTCGTTGTTTCAGAGAATATGCGCCATTAATGTAGCCGTAGAAAGCTCCGTCAGTTTTTTTACTTTCACATTCTCTATAGTGAATTGACTGACGTTCACCGGCATAACTCTTGCGCACAGTTTGCGCGTTGCTTGACCCCTCCCCCATAATATTAATTGTTTATAGGCCACATATTAGGCACTTCTTTTTTTTAGGTTTTTTAATGTTTATTTTTCAATGTTAATGAAAGTGACACCAAAAATAAGGGAACATCATTAGGAAATCCTTGTTTCCTAATGAAGTTTCTGATGAGCCCCGTCAAGCCCCGCCCTAGCGCCGCCACTGATTAGCCTAATTCGTTTTGGCTTGTTTAGCAACTTAT
>NW_015628684.1:195792-219987 GCF_001515625.1 Sinocyclocheilus rhinocerous | reverse complement strand
ACTGACGTTCACCGGCATAACTCTTGCGCACAGTTTGCGCGTTGCTTGACCCCTCCCCCATAATATTAATTGTTTATAGGCCACATATTAGGCACTTCTTTTTTTTTATTTTTTAGGTTTTTAATGTTTATTTTTCAATGTTAATGAAAGTGACACCAAAAAACAGGAACATCATTAGGAAATCCTTGGGGGGGCTGTGCCGGGGCTAAGCAAGTTTCTGATGGGGCTATAGCCCTGTCAAGCCCCGCCCTAGCGCCGCCACTGATGGTCAGTCCATTGAATTGGCAAATGAAGCATGCATTGTTAATGGCTCACAATATCAAAATGGCAAGATATCGGCAGATTAATTTGCCTGGACAATCTGCCTTACGTGTTAAGCACCATACATTACATATGAATTCATGTTTGGTTGTATTAATCACTTATTATTGTGTCACATGTTAGCTTGAACACTGTAATGTAAAGTCTGGTTTCTTTACACAAACACAGCGTCGCCATATTCATATTTGATTTGAAAATACACTGTGCAGTGTAAATTTGGCTGCTCATGCAGACACACACTTACAAGACATCTGCACCGTGTGGTTTTGCTCCAGGCTACTGGAGTCTGCTCAGTTCGCACTAAAAGTAGCTGTACGCAGGTTACATTGTTGGCAGTGCTGTATATTTAATAGGGATCAGTGAACCTCTGCTCCTCAGTGCTTTGAAGATGAGGTCCTGCACCTGTAGAATGTTTTATTCACCCGCTCTATCCCATCACTCTCTCCGTCACTACTACTACTCCATCTCAGCCTCTCACGATGGCGCTGCCTTTCTCCTCCTTGTGCGAAATTAGAAACATGTGTAGACTTCAGAGGAGCGAAGAAACAGCTAAGAAGTGATGGGAGGAAAGAGGGATCGAGAGAAGAGGGAGGAACAGCAGGGCGCATCCTTAAATGTACAGAAATCAATATCTTCTAAGCCATGAATGTCAGTTTGAGTTAGGCTTAAGAAAATGCAAGTCCAGCACAAAGATCACCTTGAAATTGTCTGCTTAGGGTAAAAAAAATCTATAAAGCAGAAATCAATATCTTCTAAGCCATGAATGTCAGTTTGAGTTAGGCTTAAGAAAATGCACAAAGATCACCTTGAAATTGTCTGCTTAGGGTAAAAAAAATCTATAAAACAAAAATTGTGTTTGTTCTTAGACACTGCAGTTTAATGTAATTCCGGAATGTATATTTAATTAAGGGGGCGTAGATGAAAAATGGTTTCTTGAGATTGAATAGGCAGGCACGAAGCAGGACTTCGAGGGCTTTTTTTAGTAAACCGTAATGGTGTTTCTCAGTGAGCTGGCTTGTCTGTGAAGCGTCCTTCACCTTCTGACATTCACACCCCTTGATACATTGTTTACACACAAGTAAGACAAAGTGTGTTTGTGTGTCCTTGGTACCCGGCCCTCTCTGGATGAGCAAACACATCTCTGACTGATGTTCTGAGGGGTCAGTTAGGGCCGTGTAATTCTTCCAATTGACTATGTTGAGATGCTGGTTGGGTAATTTGATCCCAAACGGTTACTAACGGTTCAGAAGGTTTCTGTGTTCTTCTGTCTAAATCACTGTGCGTTTCGGTAATTGCGTTTCAGAGATTCAGATCCAGCTCAAACCTGTGGGGGGTTTTCCGATAATGAATTCAGACGAGCGATTGTGGGTAACTGTAAGGATTTGTGTGTTATCATAAATGTCACAGGGTCTGTGTGTGTACGCGTGATGGGCCTTTTGTATCGGCGCTCGCTCTCAAAGAAATATGTTACCCCCACTGGATTTTTAATAATTAATTTATCGCAGGCTAATTGGGATTGGATAAAAGCGCTAGTTAACCGATCTCAGGCTTAAGACGAGGCAAAGTACGAGGGAAATTTGGGAGGGAGGTCGTTGGGAGAAGGGATTAGAATAAGACCCGATCTCAATAGGTCACTGACATACATGGTTGTGTTCAGAAAGTCCGAATTTGTAAGTCGCCTTGCATAAACATCTGCTAAATGAATGTAAATGTATAAATAAACATAGAACGTTTTTTTGACATGCTCACAAATGGATTAGAGGATTGAATCTGTGTTAATTTGCTAAACTGGAGAGATCCATTTAAGCTTCCTGACTGGATTCACCTCCGTTGGTCAAGGAAAATTTGGTTTTATTCAGAGAGTTTAAATGCTCGACTGTGTGTGCAGCATCAGTGTTGTCTAAAAAAAAGAAAGGAAGAGAGAGTGTGTGTTTGTGTGTCAGCATATGCTGCTGAATGTTAGTGAAGTGCACGAGTATGTGCTTGTGTGAGTTTATGGGTTTAATTATCTATGTTTTGAGGGTGCAATTGTCCCCAGAAGTTAAATAAATATGTATTTATACACACACACACACACACACACACACACACACACACACTGTTTTTAAAGAAGTCTCTTATGCTCTGGAGTGAGAAATAGGGAAAATTGTGAGTGTTTGTGTGTGTGGTGCAGGGTCTGCTGGAGGCTTTACGAGCTCTCAGCAACAGGAGCTGTGAAAATGGCTCTCAGCTGATGTGGCAGAATAACTGCAGACCAGTCACACACACACAGGGCTATATAATGGGGAAACAAAGGCGCCTTCCCTGCGGAGACAGCCAGAAGTGTGTTCAGGGGCTGTGTGATGCAAATATAAGGAACACATGTTTACACAAACACACTTCTGTATGCTGAAATACATCCAGATGTTTGTGGGGTGTTAATTTAAACTATTTAGAAATAATTGAAAGTACGTTGATCGTCACACACACGGTTCGATTGTTAAACTTGTGCTGACGTGCGGGAAACGGTGTGTTCCTGAGAGCGGGCCCCCTGCAGCATGGTACGAGAGTGTGTGTGTGTGTGTGTGTGTGTGGTCTCACTCTGAACATCTCTCATCACTCTGTGTTTGTTTGAATCTGTGTATTTGTGTGTGCAGGTATGTGATGACAGTTCTCGGAAACTGGGCCTCCTCACTTAAGCCATAATATACGAACGCAGACCGAATATGAAACAGAGAATCAGTTCAGCTCATTCTCCGCCGTCTTCCTTGTGTTTTTTCTTTTAAGAGTAATAAAGCTGATCAGGGTCTGTGCTCACCTGCTGCTACAGATGTTAAGACCTTCACTTCTGTTTTCACTCTCTTTCTTTCTTGGCTAATTCCATTCACAGATTTAAAGGGTCACATGAGCGTTGGGCAGGAGGCTTTCCGTGTGTGTTTGTGTGTGTGTTTGTGTGTGATTTGGTTAGTTCTCACACAGACCGCCTTTACTAATCAGGATCATCCTCTTCTGCCGCTGTAAGGTCCAGCATGGGTCAAAGACACACGCACATACACATACCATCAGGTCTGGATTTGTCTAATGAGACTGGGAAGTGTTATGGATGGAATGGAATAACAGTTCACAATATTACTTTTTACTGAATTTCTGATCAAATAAATGCAGCCCTGGTGAGCCCAAAATTACCACATCCAAATTTTTGAATAGTATAGCATACGAGCAATATGTTTACAGACCAAAATGGGTGTTTTTGACACTTTTTGGCCAGTAAGCACCACACTGGCAACCACCGACAATGCCGTTGCACGATTAGAAGAATTTTCTTGTTGTTCTCTTCGGGCTTCCTCTTTCCCCAGAGTTGATTAGATGAATCGTAAACTTAATTAGCCTGAGGAAAACCTCCATACTATAGATTAGCCCATGCCACCCAGGCCTGCTTTTATTGACTTCCCCTGCCTCTCTGTCTGCCTTCTGATCTGGAATCAGTTCTGATATGGGAAACAAAGCAAAGGCACGTTTTACATGACTGATTCCAGATCTAAAGGTCTGGAGTAGAGGTCGACCGATGTATCGGTTTTGCCGATTAATCGGCACCGATAGTTGATTGCTGGAACTATCGGTTATTGGCAAAAATCCATGACAATTTGTGGTCCAACCTAGCTATCGGTATCGGCAAAATCCACTATCGGTCGACCTCTAGTCTGGAGGGTAAAATCTGTGTGAGATAGCACCGTTTACTCTATATTTCAGCTTTGAAATGTTTCTCTAGTGGTCAAAATCATAGGCGGTCAATATTAATCAGAGGATGCAGCCGGTTTGAAGTCAGTTTGGCCATCTGTACACTGTGATTAAGATCAGATATCTCTGTCTGTCTGTTCTGGGGTCGGTCTGTGGGTCTGTAATGGGGTCAGTGCCGCTGCTCGGGCCGAAGGTGACTGATCTCGGAGCTGTAAACGGAAGCTGCAGACAGACACACGGAGCCAGACTTCATTTGCATTGTCGTCTCTACAGTGAAGAACACAGGAGAGGAACAGCAGTTATCAGCGGAAACTGGGACATCTGCAGTTGTATTCAAAGTGCACACAATGTGCAAACCTTTCCTGTCCTCCATGGCTGACAGTGCTGTTGTAGTGATAAGTGTTGTCTGATTTTGACTGAGGCCCTATGATTTGTGTTAAGGCCTGTGCTAAAAATACAGTGTGTGTGTGTGGGTTAGGACATCTAAAGCCTTTATCTTTATGAAATCCTCCTGACCAGTTCAGTTAAAATGAAATATATCAGGAACAAATAAGAGTTTGTATGTTAGGAAAGGTCAGCTTATTACTGTTCAGAAGTTTGGGGTCAGTAATTTTCTTCAAGAAATGAAATACTTTTATTTAGCATGGATGAATTAAATTGATCAAAAGGGACAGTAGAGACATTTATAATGTTAAAAATATTTCTATAATGTAAAAAAAAAAGATTTCTGTTATTTAAAATAAATGCTGTTCTTTTGAACTTTCTGTTAATCAAAGAATCCCGTATCACAGTTTCCACAAAAACTATAAACAGCACAACAGTGTTCAATATTGATAATAATCAGAAATGTTTCTTGAGCAGCAAATCAGCATATTAGAATGATTTCTGAAGGATCATGTGACACTTAAGACTGCTAAAAATTCAGTTTTGCCATGACAGGAATAAATTACTTTATATCAAAAAATAAAACAGTAATTTTAAATTGTAAAAATGTTTTAAAATATTACTGTTTTTACTGTATTTCTGATCAAATAAGTGCAGCTTTGGTGTCCATAAGAAATGTTTTTCAATAACATAAATATCTTACCCCAAATTTTGAGCTTTGTATTATTGTATTGTATTTTTATTGTACTAATATATTATTTCATTTATAAATCGGGCACATGAAAATGTAACAAAATGTACAAAAATAGCACAGATTTGCCTCCTCCCCCGTCCACTCCTCTCAGTTGATTTATCAGTGGAGTGCTTGAGTAGACAAAATGACCAAAATGCCCTAGCATGACAGTTTGTAATTGTCAGTTAGGTGGCCTGGGGTTTGACGTGACCTACTTATAGAGTGTGAGAGATGGTCAATGGATCACGACCCTGAAGGTTTCCTGCCTCACACACACACACACACACACACACACAGTCTTCCCTTATAGAAAGCAGAACGCAGTACTCACAGTTGGTGACAGCGCTAGGGCCGTGTTCCAGCCTAACGAGAACGCATGGCCCTCCCACGACTTCTCTGCACACTTCAGCTTGAAGAATCCATCACGTTAGGAAACATAAACCAGTCCCACCAGCAGCGCTGTTTCCTGCTATTGTCATTGATCGCTTTTTACATGGACAAAACAAATGACAGAGACTACAATTACTACCATCAACAGTTGTAATCAGTGCTGAATCAGTTCCCTTAAAGAAATTGTTCATCCAAAAATGAACATTCTGTCATCAATTACTCACCCTCATGCCACTCAAAAACACATGTGACTTTTATTTCTTCATGGAACACCCAAGAAGATTCAGTATATTACAGAATTTTGAGAGTGCGCCTTTTAAAGGGATGCATAATATATCATCCAGGACCAGTGTTGGGTAAGTTACTCTAAAAAAGTAATTAATGACTAGTTACTAATTACATCTTCAACAGTGTAATTGGATTACTGTACAAATTACTCTCTCCAAAAAGTAATTAATTACTAATTACTTTCTAAATCCTATCAACCTCGACAAGTTAATGATACAAGGATAGACATGAAACGGTTCTTTTAATTCTTTTAATTCTTTACATAAATTATTCTGGTCACATTTTAGATTAGGGTACAATTCTCACTATTAACTAATTATTAACTATGACTTTTGCCTCAATATACTCCTATAACTGCTTATTAATATTTAGTAAAGTAGTTGTTAAGTTTAAGAATTGGGTAGGATTAAGGATTTAGAATAAGGTCTTGCAGAATAAGACATTATTATGTCCTATTTTAGTAATAATAAACAGCCAATATCCCAGTAATATTCATGCTAATAACCAACTAGTTAATAGTGAGAATTGGACACTAAAGTGTTACCAATATTCTTATTAACTCACCAAAGTATTTAAAGTGAGAAGGGGACATAAAAAGCATGCATTTAAGGTTAGATTTTAAATTTTGATGTTAAATCCATTATTGTATTGTATATAAGTGTTCTACAGTCTATACACAGTATTAAGTTCAATTACATAAGAAGTAACTGTAATTAAATTACAGAAAAAATAAGAGTAATCCCTTACTTTACATTTTCAAGGGAAAAGTAATTAAATTACAGTAACTAATTACTTAGTAATTAGTTACACCCAACACTGTCCAGTACTATGTAAGTTCTCAGCTAATATTGAAGTTTATCGGTATTGATCAATATTGGATATATTCACTAGCTTTTAATACATTTTATTTCATAGTGTTTTTTCTGTTTGTTTTTGCTAATTATTATATATAACAATTGTATTATTATTTTTTATATATTAATGTTATTCTATTTGTAATATTTAATTTTCAGCTTTTTATTAGCCAGAAGTTTAATATTGGTCCATTCCTACTCTTTTACATAATGAACTGTGAGGCTGTTGTATTACATATTATGTATATATTGATATTGAAAATATTCACTACCTTTTAAAATGTTTCATTTCAGTTTTGAGCATTTTATTTTTTTTAAATATTTTATGGTTTTATGTTTGTTTTTCCAAATAGTTTTATTATTTTAATATATTAATGCTATGCTATTTTTAATAAATTAATGCTATGCTATTTTATTATTCAACTTTCTTATCAGCCAGAATTTTAATATACAGCACAATTGTTATTTCAACTTATTTCTTCTCTTTAACTCCAATTGTCCAATTGTCATGACAAGTTTTTATAAGTTTTAAAAAATTCAACTTAAAGTAATCCATTGTCTTGACTATTTGTGAGTGGAAATAAAGGATATCTTCAAGTTGAGTTAACTTAGTTTAAGTTTACTCACGGTTTTAAGGCAGTAGGTGAACTTTTATTTCTACGTTGAACCAGCTGAAAATGTTTGTTTTACGGTGTTCTTAATAATGAGCTTTCAGGCTGTTGTGTGGCAAAACCCCAAAAAATGAGTCCATACAATGTGTGCCCTATAATGTTTTTTAAAAGTTACACAGTATCTTTGAACTTACAAAAATTTAACTCCTAATTTGCTGGAAAATATTCTGTTTCAGCTTTCAAATTCCATTCACTAACCATCTCAATATGGCACTTAAAAATGTCACACAATGGCTTTACGTCATTAATGAGAACAAATGACATTTAATATCACTTACGTCAAACCTGAGTCGATATGTCTTGACATGCTAGATTTAAATTGAATGAGAGAGCAACTGAGATAGAAAGATTTTCAGCTGATTACAGTATTATTTTAACACAAAATATAGTTTACAACTGGTATGGTGCTTTTTGTCGTGTTTAAAGTTGACAGCCCTTAATTGAATGGTAAAGTTAGTTTTTTAGCATTTTGCTTAACTTCTTATTTTGTGTTCCAAGGAAGAAAGAAAGTTTTAAACGACATTAGAGTTGAGTACATTCATTTAATTTTGAGTGAACTTCCTTTAAAGTTCAAACGTATGCATCCCTCAAGCATTCATTACATGACTGTAATATCAGATGACACTGCCATTGTTTTTGAGTTTCTAGGCATAGTTCAGAGCAGCGTTTCCTCGACTGTAAGACAAGCGTTAAGCGTTTGTGTGTTTGTTTGCGTGTGTTTGTAGAGACTGGCAGTACTGAAGGCAGGATGAACCCTGTATTCATGAGCTGGGCGGCAGCTCCAGTTTGGCTCCCGGTGCTGATGCTATGTTTTAATATCGCTTCAATATTTCAGCTGCTTTTCCTATAATTCAGCCCAGCCTTGAGATGCACTTCTGAGTGCAGTCGGCTTTGAGTTTCACCCCAGCGCATTCTTTTTTTCTGTTTCTCTGTTTCTTTCCTTTCTGCAGAGAAGCTTTAACGCGTACGTCTGTTTAAAAAATGTTATAGCTCAGAGCGCTGGATCAAATCCAACTTCGGGGTTAAATTTCCTCAGATGCCGGACTCCCTCTCTCCCTCCTTCAGTAGCGTATCGCTGGCTTTTCTGGAGTCTCTCCTCCTCTGCCCCCTCTCCCTCTCCTCCCCTCAGAACAAAAGAGGTCTCCACTGCGCTTCACTGAAAGACCTCAAACACACACACACAAACGTCTTAACACATATACTCCTGCTTAAACACTGAATCATTCGCTAAAAATTATGCCTTGCTCGATGAATCCCCCCTCTCTTTCCACCTTCCCCCTCATTCTTTTACTCTCTCTTTCTATTAGTTTTCCTGTCTCTTAATCCAGTCGCTCTCTCATATTACACATGAATGGCTAGACTCGGTGTGTGTGTGTGTGTGTGTGTGCTGGGTTTAAATAGTTGCTTGTGTTTCTCCACTCCGTTGCCTGTCTTTTCGAAGTGGGTGGTTTGACGGGTTTGTGCCAGTCCGAACATCTCAAATGCACTCTCACACACACAGTTATTCTTTTGAATAATCTTGGTTTTTAAAGCCACGGGCCCATGTCAGAACGTTTTATGTCTCATGCACTGTAAAAAAAATTCCGTAAAATTTACGGTAGAAAACCGGCAGCTGTGGTTGCCGGAATTTTACCGTAAAAAATACAGTAGCAACGTTTTAGGTTTTACGGTTTTAACTTAAATTTACAGTTAAATACCGTAATTTCATTAACTGATAAAATGTTATTATATACCAACCTATTGAAGTACTAAAATCTGTTTTGTACCTTTGTAATACACTGATAACCACCAAATGCAGGTGGTGATGAGAAAGTCACATGATGAACCAAAGCCCATCACAAGCAGCTTTTAAATAATAACATATATAGAAGGTGCACAGTGTCATTCACACAAACACCAAACACCATCATGGTAACACACATGAAACTGAAATAATGCAATAAACATTCAACAACATTAGGTGTAACACACAACCCTAATATACAAAACTGATAAAAGAAAAAACTAAAAAGAAACATAGTTATTTCAACAAAAAAACATCAAATTTGAAATATAACGCAGGGAATTCTGGGAATGTCAATTTACAGTTATTCACTGTAAATTAAACGGTCTTTTTCACTTTCAAAAACGGTATACTACCGTAAAATTAATGTCCAATACATGTAATGTCCAATACAGTTTTTCACCGTATATAGTAGGGGAATTTACCGTTAACCATTTAACAGGATTTTACTGTAGCATTTTTACAGTCTTTTACCGTTAAATTCACGGTCATTTTTTACAGTGTGCTCTTTGCATGTTTCTCTGGTAAATATTTTGGCAAAGTTAACTTAGCAGGTTTCAAGATTGTAAAATACAATATATCAGAACCATATTGATTATCAGCTAATATTAGACGCTCATTTAAAGTTAAGCTTTAAAAACATTATATGACTATAAACACTAATGGCACTTTTTATTTTATTTTATTTTACCAGAAGAGAAAAAAAACTGAAAAACTCCACAGAATGTGTCTGACCTGCCTCTCTGAGAGTATTGGAGTAAATTAGCTGCATTTGTGAGTGACCGTGTGACTCACACCTTCTCAGTGGCGGTTCTCAGTGCTTTACCGCTGGGCGACAAGAAAATCAATCCTCCTTTACCTTTCCTTTACCCCGTCCTTATGCACTTTTCTTTCTTTCTCTTTCTCTCTGCCTTTTTCCTCTTCTTTTTCAGTAGTGCGTTTCTCTCTCTCTCTGTTGGAGTCCGGCTGTAGTGTAACTCTAAAGCCACGGGAGGGAGAACAGATGGAGAGGTTTTCTTTCTGTCCGTCCACCTAAAGAAAGGGGGGTTAAAAATGCCAGGCGGAAGGGTGTGGGGGTTTGTCGGGTGGCGGAAACAAAGACTCCCCTAGCTTTTTACTGCACAGAAGTGATGGATATGTGTTTTCAGTGTATTTGTGTCTATCTGAACAGCAGCCACACTGAAATTTAGCGTACTATACTGGCAGAAGAATCCGAATGCTTGAATACTAAGAAGTGACAACAATTTTCAATCATGAAAATGAAGAAATTGTGTTTTTTAAGCTGAAACGGTTTAGTTTTTATTTCTGTGACTGGTTACGCTAGGTTTTTGAGAGGTACCATGTGTCTGATTTGTTAGTCAGGACAGCAACTGTAAACAAAGTATGTATATATATATTGTGATTTAATGCACACAAACATGCAATCAGTGATTTTTAAATTTTTTTTGCATTGACTGGAAATTTAAGCATGGGTGGCCTCATCCTACATGACGCCACACACATACTTATGTACATGCTTTCAAACACACGCTTAGCATGAGTGGTACAGTGTGTCTTGTTTCATATAGTGAAACACACACTATCAATTACTTTTTTTGCCTGGCATTCCAGAGTTTTCATTTGTGCATGTATTCCTACCCACCTGGTTCATGTTAGTCTCTCTCTCTCTTTCCATGAATAAGTGCCCAGATCTGGGCTGAATGGAGTTTGATAGGCATCGTCAGGCAACAGCATTCCCGTAATGGCACTTTTTATTTTATTTTATTTTACCAGAAGAGAAAAAAAACTGAAAAGCTCCACAGAATGTGTCTGACCTGCCTCTCTGAGAGTATTGGAGTAAATTAGCTGCATTTGTGAGTGACCGTGTGACTCACACCTTCTCAGTGGCGGTTCTCAGTGCTTTACCGCTGGGCGACAAGAAAATCAATCCTCCTTTACCTTTCCTTTACCCCGTCCTTATGCACTTTTCTTTCTTTCTCTTTCTCTCTGCCTTTTTCCTCTTCTTTTTCAGTAGTGCGTTTCTCTCTCTCTCTGTTGGAGTCCGGCTGTAGTGTAACTCTAAAGCCACGGGAGGGAGAACAGATGGAGAGGTTTTCTTTCTGTCCGTCCACCTAAAGAAAGGGGGGTTAAAAATGCCAGGCGGAAGGGTGTGGGGGTTTGTCGGGTGGCGGAAACAAAGACTCCCCTAGCTTTTTACTGCACAGAAGTGATGGATATGTGTTTTCAGTGTATTTGTGTCTATCTGAACAGCAGCCACACTGAAATTTAGCGTACTATACTGGCAGAAGAATCCGAATGCTTGAATACTAAGAAGTGACAACAATTTTCAATCATGAAAATGAAGAAATTGTGTTTTTTAAGCTGAAACGGTTTAGTTTTTATTTCTGTGATTGGTTACGCTAGGTTTTTGAGAGGTACCATGTGTCTGATTTGTTAGTCAGGACAGCAACTGTAAACAAAGTATGTATATATATATTGTGATTTAATGCACACAAACATGCAATCAGTGATTTTTAAATTTTTTTTGCATTGACTGGAAATTTAAGCATGGGTGGCCTCATCCTACATGACGCCACACACATACTTATGTACATGCTTTCAAACACACGCTTAGCATGAGTGGTACAGTGTGTCTTGTTTCATATAGTGAAACACACACTATCAATTACTTTTTTTGCCTGGCATTCCAGAGTTTTCATTTGTGCATGTATTCCTACCCACCTGGTTCATGTTAGTCTCTCTCTCTCTTTCCATGAATAAGTGCCCAGATCTGGGCTGAATGGAGTTTGATAGGCATCGTCAGGCAACAGCGTTCCCTGTATCTGTCTCTCGCACTCAGTAGGAGCCGGGATATTGAGTTTCACTTGGGTTCGGAAGTGAAATGGGGTGCAGATGAAACTGGTCTGTCCTCACCCTGCGCACTCCCCCTCTCTTTCTCCCTCCCTCACATCTCGGGCCGCAGGGTGCTGCCGTCTCTCTTCTGAGGGAAATATCACATCATGAAGGAAAACATAGCTGCACTCTCCCCCAGTCCCTGCAGTGCAGATCATTTATTTATTCTTCACATTGGAATTGGAGCGCAGACAGGAACAGACAAGATCAGATTCATAAAGTCCTCCTGTAAGATCTTGAAATGTGATCGTTTGGGGTGTAACTATTTTTTGAAGTGTTGAATGTGATGTTTTTGGCGTTTTGGTGCCTTGAATTTTAAAACTAAATCCATTTAGATTTTGTGGCAATATTGGAAGAGGGAATATTTATTTAATGCAAATAAAAATGAGGCTGTGAGAGATAAAATCGCTGTTACTGTAATGTAATGTCTTAAAGGAACTTTACCTCTGAACTTTTTAAAAAGATTTTTCTTGTCAAGTTGCATGTTTTCATTCAGTGTAAGTGAACGGTTACCAGAAAAGACAAAAACAAACACACACAAAATGTAGCTTTCATAATTTCTTTGTTTTGGAGTTTTTGTTATAATACGCAAAAGCATGACATGCCGAATTCTTGTTCCTATCAAGTAGGCTAAATATTTGTCAACTTATGCCCAAAGTATACTTAAGTTTTGATGCAAATGCTAGCATATACATAAAGCTGAACACAGACTTAATTAGTATACTTAATAGGCATAGTATAGTATACTTAATTTGCTTGAAATGTGCACTAGAAAGTTTCATCCTCGTTCACTGGTTGCGCTATAAAATGCGATAAAATATCTTTGTACTCATTTAAATGAGAGTTACGGGTTTTTAGACACCTACTTTGACTTAAGTCAATAAATCAACATAAAAGTTGCCATATATCGCTGTTAAAGTTGTATCTTGTCAAAAAAAAAACAATTCTGTTGAGTCATGACACAGTTTGACATCCGGCTAGACTGAGCAAATCTGTCTTTAAAAGCAAACATAATTATGTCAGCACGCTGAAAGGACAGGGGTGGGAAGAGAGGGGGTGTTTTGATTTATCCGTCCATATTAAGGCAACATTTGCAAACCAAAACCATAAACAAAACAGAGCAGGTCGCTCAATGGACGTGTGAACGTGAGTGGGAAAACAAGAGCCAACGGCCTGTACCACTTGACCCTGTCTTAGGGGTGTATGAGCAATGGGTGGATAATCCCCCTACACTCACACCCCTCTGAGACCCCCTCCAGGGCCGCCCCAGTGTAGCGCACTCGGCTGTCAATCACTCCACAAAGCTGTCTGTTAGGG
This sequence comes from Sinocyclocheilus rhinocerous, assembly GCF_001515625.1. NCBI lineage: Eukaryota > Metazoa > Chordata > Actinopteri > Cypriniformes > Cyprinidae > Sinocyclocheilus > Sinocyclocheilus rhinocerous. The sequence goes on along the minus strand of NW_015628684.1, from coordinate 206,637 downwards.
GATTAGGACCCTCTCTTTCTTCCTCTAGACTTCTCTCTCTCTCTATTTCTTCTCTTGTGTGTCTCTATCTCATTCACTCATTCCCTTCATTGGCAGCTGTCTTTAAATCCGGTTCATATTCTGCTTTTCTGCTTCCACACGTTCTCTCGTTCTTAAGCTCTCGCTCTCTTTTTCTCACTCGTTTGCTCACCTCTTGGCTGTAATCTTCTCGCCGTACCTGCTTTTCCTCTCAAGCCGCTTTCTCGAACGATTCTTCGCGTCTGTCTGCTCTATCTCTTTGTTCCATTCGTCCCTCTACCCTCGTTTTAGCGGGAGAGATGGAGGGGTGTCTGGCAAGGATGCTGCCGCTCGGTTGTGCCAGGAGCCGCAGTGACAGACACACACGCGGACTGCAAAAAGTGATGCCAAGCATCAACCTGAACTCGTCCAGACCAACACCACCCACAGGAAAGAGAAATCACGAATGCGATCTCTTTAATAGCTCAGTTGTGTCTCCTAGGTCAGTGGTTCTCAAACTTTTGGACTCGAAGGCCCCCTGTTGTCCAACATAATATTTGAAGGCTTCCCAAAATTAGCTATTTCCAGTATTTCTGCTGTAATTATTACAAAGCTGCTTGTTTTTAAACTTTTTAACTGGGGGTATTGATATTTAAGGGGTCCTATTATGCTTTTTCACTTTTTCAACTTTAGTTAGTCTGTAATGTTGCTGTTTGAGCATAAAAAAGATCTGCAAAGTTACAAAGTTCAAAGTCCACTTCAAAAGGAGATATTTTATTTAACAGAAATCACTTTTCAAAAACTACAACGAACGACTCGTTTGGACTACAACGCATATTTTCCAGGATTTGTGACGTTCATGCCAGACTGGGGAGAGAGGTGTTGTAATAATGTAAAATATGTGAAAAATAATGTGTTTTTCGAACAACCTAGTATGAGAGCCTGTTCTAGTACACCCCCAAAACAAAATCAAGACTTTGTAAAAGAGCATAATAGGACCCCTTTAAATGAATTAGCCAGATTCATTTTGTGACTTCAGAAGTTTCAAGAACTGCATGTTCTTTAATTAAAAGCAGCAGTTTTTTTGACAAGGATTTTATTGTTTTAATTATTTTATTATATTATAGTATTATGTAAGAAATACATTTCAGTTTACATCTTGATTTTGTGTTATTTTAAGTATCTTAATTCATAGTAAATTATTTTAATATATTAATAATCATTTATTCGTTTCAATAATTATTCAATTTAAAACAACGGTTACTGAGGTGAATTTTTTTTTTATTATTTCATTATGTTTAAGTATTATTTTTGTTATAAGAAATTTCTGTGCTTAGATCCTCCAAGAGACTAAAACCCGAAATCAAGTGTCATATATTTATATATGAATGCAAAAAAATTCTCATCAATCTCATTCATATAAACCAAATATCTTTGCAATGCTATTTGCATTAATTCTATATTGTATGTCTACAAACAACAAAGTAAACAAAGCAATTTTAAGAGAATGACCTGATAAAGTTACTTGAATGAGACAACTGAGAGCTCATTTGATCCATAGGTTTTTAACCTGGTTCTTTTCAAAAAGGGCATCGTCGTATATTTGGGTCTTTGGTATATTTTGTCTTGAGCTATGATAGAGCAGCATCTAAGCAATAACATTTTCCTTCATGTGGCCACACACATGCAGGGTTTATGTTATAATGCTGTAGAAGAGATTGAAAGTGATTTAAACTTCTTTTCCTCCTGTCCTTCACCTTTCTGTCTTTCTAATATCGGTAATGTGAACGTCTAGGGTTCATTCCTAGAGGTTAACACGATAATCAGCTAAAATACCAGGAATAATCGCAGGCTTTAATCCCTCATGATTAAAGCTCCGAGAGAGAGACCATTTTCCTGTTATTGCAAAAACAGGGAGCGTGTGAGAGAGAGGAAGTGCAGGGTGATTTAACGTGGTTGTCTGTAACGTTATCTCTGTCTTTAATTCATCTTCTGAATGATCTGGTGTAATTAGATTTGTTTTTTTATTCTCTTCCCCTCTGCTAGAGATTGATGCTCTGATTAAACCCACAGTCACATGTGAGAGTTAGGCATGCTTGCTCGCTCTCTCTTTCTCTCTCGTCTAAATAAGCAAGGCCGTAAGTTCAACAGTGGCAAGAAACACACTGCAAGACAATTACGTTACTCTACCTTACTCATTAACCTAACGTTAAATTGATCCAGACTCACATGTATCTAACTGAATCTTCTCTTCTCACATTTCAGTGGGCAGCTGAGGTGATGGTGTTATACTAATCTGAAAGTATTTTACAGTTCATTTAATTAGTATTTGTTTAATATACGTGCAGATCTTATGAATTTATATTATTTGAGAGACATGGAATACATACATGGAATATTACATACATAATTAACTTTTTTTGCGTTTATACACATCAGGGTTATTATTATTAACTAAAACTAAAACAATTAAAAAAAAATTTTTTTATTACTTGAAAAACAGAATAAACATTAACTGAAATAAAATAAAACATCAGTTAAATAAAAATGAAAAAATTAATATATTTAAAAAATTTAAAATAATAAACCGAAAACTAAAATAGTATATCAGTGATACTAAAATAAGACTGATATGCAATTTCTAACCAAACATTTTGAGGGGAAAAAAAGAGGTGGAATCATCATATATATAAATTAGGTATGCTATATACTTCAATGTTGAAGTAATTGAAGGCTGAGCTAAGTTGATCACATGGCTTTTTCCCTCTTTTTTTTTAACACACACACTCCATATGCATTCATGCACACACCCAGACAAAAGAGTGAGATGCCCCACACATAATACACTCACAGTGGAATGTTTAAGCAAAAGAAGGAGTGATGGAGAGAAAGAAAAGGGAACATATAGGAGTCTAGAGCAGATGGATATGCTTGCGTTATTAATTATGTCTCCTCTGGAGAATGGCAGCTTCCTTTAAGCTCAGCTCACTGCTGTTCCATAATGTAGCACAATCAGACAAAAGCCAATAAAGGAACGGGGGAGAGAGGAGGAGAGAGATAATCCATCCTGCCGTAAGCTGCGTCATTAACCGTTTCATAGTGCCATGTCATGGCGAGCTGCCGGCTGCGTCTTTGTGTCAAATCATCACTCTTCTTCTCTCTTTTTCTCCTTCTCGAGGCCGGATTGTGGCGCGGCTTTTCTTTGGAGGCAGTGAAAACGCTGTGTGTGACTCTGGGAATGTCATTGTCATGTGTAGCCTATCATAATTTCGTGGTGACTTGAGGTAACTTTTTCCTTAGGGCATTTCATTACACCAAATACACAAAATAATGTTCTTTTTAGCAGCATCATATGACCCCTTTAACCGGTAAATAAATGCACATATTTTAAGAAGTAATTTATGTGACAAATATAGGCCTGTAATCTAGTTATCAGCAGCCTAGAAAATGTTGTTTTATTCATAATAAGGGGCCCCCTTTATAGTGGGCCCCACGTTTGTCACATGACCAGCTGAATACTATTCACATATTCCCTTTATCTTGGTTCACCTCATGTTATTCACCACTTTCATTTTGTGAAATCATTTGTAATCAAAAAATAAAATGAATTAGGTGTCCAAGACTGTTGTATCTGCTAGCAAAACTTGACACTGTAAAAATAAATTTTCAAAGTTGTAAATATTACAAAGATTCTCGGAGAATGTTTTACAAGAAAAATACTATTCAACATCAAAATTTCATGTTTAAGTCAAAGTGTTACTTGCCGTTTCTTTTTGTAAAATTTACTAGCAAATACGTTTCGCTCTCAGTTTTTTTTTTCAATTTAGCCCAGAAACATACTCTACACAACTACGCAAGCTTAATTTCATGCATTGCTTTATGTTTGTGGTTATTAGTGTAGGCCTAATTGTCTTAATTTATGTTCCGTTTCCCCTTCTGGTCAACTACTGAATTGTTCACAATAAGACCAAAAACATGCATTAAGAATGTACATCATACCTATGTTGCAAATGAGTGACGTAACACGACAAAACTGGATCGCTCTCGTTATAATCTTCACACATATGCGATTTGGCTTGGTTGATTATAAAGGAAGTGATCTACTTTTGTCACGCCGCTCGCTTGTGGCATAGACACGATGCAGGGATATTTCAGGATATTGTGTGAGTGTTAGTGCATGTGTGCTTGGCTCCTGTCATTGGCAGAATGTTGCTGTGTCTGGCACAGAGAGAAGAGGATAAGAGGAGACCATCAGAGATGGGATTAGGAAGAATTACACACAAACACACACACACACACACATAAATTGAGCCTGCCACACACAAACCTCCTAAAATTTACAATCACAGACTCAGTTCTGATTGATTTTCATACAATCAAATACTACATAAAAAAGGACTAGCACATAAGAAGTTTCATAATTAGAGCTAGGTAAGGATATTAGGCTGTTTCAGATTTTTTATTTGTTTCAATTCCGATAAATTTGGGTATATTTTGGTTCATTACAATGTCAATTTTTTATATATGAAAGAAATTTTCTTGGAGTTTTAGACTTAATTTAAAATAGTAGGTCCGTTCGCACCAAGGATGATAACTATAACAATAACAAAAAAATAACGTAATAGTGACGTCCACACCACAACTAAAACGATAAGGACAGAGAAATTAAGAAATAATGATTGATATTACCATTGGGGTCATTTTTTTTTCCAGCAGAGGAACAATAAAAAGATGACAGCCAATCAGAATCCACCAAATTTTAGAGAGTTTGGAGCAGTTAAAGCTACTTCATTACTACATCATTAAAATAACAAATTCTTGCGAGTTTTTCCATTTATTTCGGGAATCGGACACTGGTTGCGCGGCATGTCACTGAAAAGATTTGGTTCAAAAGAGTTGTTTTTTCAAGAATCGTTGCAATGATTTCACTGAAAAGATTCGGTTCAAAAGAGTTGTTTATTCAAGAATCGTTCTACACTGGTTGTGTTGTAGTTTTTTTTTCCTCTGTAAAATGCTAAACGTAGTGCAAGAAGTACATTTATATGCTAACCGGAAAACCACTTACTGGAAGGAAATTGAAGACACGAAAACAGCGTTTTCCTTTAATTGCAATGATTTCACTGAAAAGATTCGGTTCAAAAGAGTTGTTTATTCAAGAATCGTTCTACACTGGTTGTGTTGTAGTTTTTTTTTCCTCTGTAAAATGCTAAACGAAGTGCGTAGTACATTTATATGCTAACCGGAAAACCACTTATTGGAAGGAAATTGAAGACACGAACACAGCGTTTTCCTTTAATTGCAATGTTTTCGCGGTATTAATAACCCGCAAACATGCGGCGCCGACAGTAAGCAGCTTTTCACACACCATTTCGTTACTTACACCTTTTAACCCAGGTATGCTGTACCACTTTCTCTTACCCCCTTTTCATAATTCTCTGTATACAGTGGCAAATTTGAGATGTTTGAATATGCTTCCCTCCAATAATAGACGCATGCGTATAAATGTGACGGGAGCCTGATGGAGTATTTCTGACTGAAAGCTGTGTGTGTGACCTGTTGATGTCTGCAATGCTCACAGACATCAAGCCTGTCATTCTTTCTGCAAACACACACACGCACACATACGCACACACACACTGAGGGCCGCAGATGGAAAACCTAATTCTGTCTTTTCTGTCTTTCCTTTTCAAAAAGCCACCAATTACATCCACTTCTCTCTCTCTCTCCACCTCCCTCTCACACGCTCACTCTCTCTTTCTCTCTTTCCTGTCCCCTTGCTTTAACGAGCTATCTTGTTAACGTCAGAGCCTCTCTTACTCTCGGCCTTTCTCCTTCTCTCGTTTTCTTACCCTCTGCTCTCTCCATCTTCCTCTCTCTCTTTCTGTTTTTGTTCCATTCTTGTAGATAGAGGTGTACACCGAAAAGCTTTTGGCCTGATGAGAGATAAAAAACGAGGGAAAGAGAGGAAAGAGCTCTTGCATTCAGAATAGAGGGATGCGGCGAAAGAAATGGAAAGCGAGAGGTGGAAAGAGACTTGGAAAAGCAATAATAGGTGGACCAGTGACAGAGATTAGAGCCCTGCTAGACAGGGGAAGTAATTGCGTGGTGCACATGTTATGGGAGGGTGCTATTTTACAACGCGCCCGCTTCTGAAAGGGATGCTTGTTGCCGTGGGGATTCTGGTCCTCGCATACAAAGAGACGGAAAATGTCATTTACAAAAATAATTTTGAAATTCTTTCAGTATTTTGAATGAATCTTGTCTAGAATACGTTTCAGATCTCAAATGTTTCTTCTAGACAGTGAGAGTCAATGTAGAGCAAATGAAGATTTCTTTTCTGATTTTTCCCATGAGAAAAGACACCTCACATGTGTCTTCAGAAGAGATTTCACAAACCGCTCTCCGCCAAAGTCTGCAATCAAACATCCGATTTCAAAGCAGATTCCAATTCGATTCAGTTCCAATACACAAGCATTTGATTCAGTTCCAACCCGTGATTACATTTTAATTCATTTGTGTATGTTTATATCTTTATAATGTCCATTGTGTTGTGCCTGCATAAAAAAGAAATTCTCTCTCAGTTAATGCTGTAAATTATACATAATAATGTTTTAGACTGATTCAAATCAGTAACTTGTTTTTTTGAATTGTTCGGAAAAAGAATCAGCTCTTAAAGGGGTCATATGATGCTGCTAAAAAGAACATTATTTTGTGTATTTCACTCCAAAGAGAAAGGAAAAAATGAAATCGCATCATATGACCCCTTTAAGAGTCATTTGTTTTGGGAATCGTGTAGCACTGGTCACACTAGAGAAAAAAGTTTTTTTAGTTTTTTTTTTTAAGCACCAAGTTTACTGTGCTTGTTTGTTAGGCTGGACAATTTGGCCAAAAATATTGTGATTTATAAATCAATATAATGTCTAGACCCTGAATATAAGACGACCGCGTTTTTTCAGATGTATTTCCAAGAAAAAAACATTGTCTTATATTCGGGACAATACGGTAATAACAATAATGATTATTATTATGATGGTTCTTTTTATTAAAGAAAAATATGAAACAAAATAAGAAATATTACTGTTGTACATGTGTGGACTTCACTCTGAAACACACAGCACATATTTATTTAATTAAATTGCAGCCTTTGCGATTCACTAAGCCATATAACAGTTTTTGATTCACTAAAAAGAATCAGCTCACAAGAGTCATTTGTTCGTGAATCGGTCTACACTTTCTGCTGGCGAATGTCACATTGCATAGTTAATATTAATGAACAAAGCTGATAAATTTTGTATTATGCCCTCTCTTACATATGGAGACTACGCTCCTGGCTATCCACATTAATTTTTATAGCTCAGTGCTCTTTACTTTGTCAACCATTGTCTAACGTGCTTCTATTTTTATTTCTCTCAAGGAATTTCAGGAGAAACATTTGAGGCCAAGTTGATACTGAAAAGAAACCTATATCTCTGAGATTCTAATTCAGAGTGTTTCCTTAGGAAAAAAAACTCCTTGCATCAGTAAAGACACATAAATAGAGAGGGCTGGAGAGAGAAAACATCACTTGACTTTCGAGACCACTGAAAGATGTAAGTTGGGAGGTAGTGCGGAGGAAAGGGGCGGGCAGAGCTCCCACAGGCGGCGTTAGCTATGCCTGAATTGATGCGGTAATGAACGACCTCGCGCATAGATAATTAATAAGAACTCTTGATTAATTACACTGCGATGAGCTGCTATAGATGCAGGCGCGGAGGAGAGTGAAAGAAGGAGTGATGTGAATGTGAAAGATTGTTTAGTTCTGACTGTTTACCGAGTGTGTGTGTGTGTGTGTGTTTGTGTGTTAGCGTGTGTATATGGCCCTGCATGACCTTTACAGTGAAGTTTGATGTTGTTTGGAGTTTATAGAAATGTAGAACTCAATAGACAATTATTTCGACCCAATGTGTTTGTGGTAATGGACATTATGCCACAAATGCCATTAAACCTGAAACGGTCCTTTTAAAGGTGTCTGAATGGAAGGGGAAGCTTGTGTGTATGTGTGCCAGCTGTGGTGCCCCTGCTTCATGAAACGGTCCCTTTAATACCAGTCCAGAGGCATCAGACCACAACCTCTGCAAAAACAAGACACGACCTTTGGCTCCGGACCAAACGTGCACACATGCTGGATCTGAGGATCAAATGGCAAACTGTTAAATGAAACCCGTAGGGACCTGTAGGCGAAGATGGAGGAGCTTCATGAAGTTACGTTTTCTAGAGTGAATGCCGCCGTTTATTTAGAGGCTGGAGGGGGGAAAAAAATCAGTCCTGAATATAAATGTGCACATTTGTTTGCTTCAGAGGAAATGAAATTTTCAACAACAACAAAAAATTATAGCTGATTCTAGTCATCTGTGTTGAGAGTGACCTTGAGGATTCTTTACGGCCATGTTCTTTAGAAACTGAATAAGCTGTAATTTTCGCATTACTTCCGTCGCTGTAAACATTTCTTTGTCCGTTAACTTAAAAATGTATTTCATGTTAAAATTTTGATTAGCTGGTTTCATTCAGTCAAAGAAAGTATTTAATATAACTGAACAAACCTAATGAAAGCATTTTGAAAGGCTCACATGAAACAAAAAAGTTTTATCAGATAACCTTAATATAAAGTAGCACCTAAACGAACAAAGTCATATATATTGTAATAAAATAAACCCGAGTACATTTGGTCCAACTACTAAAAGGAATTTTAATGGTCAGACCATGTATGGTAGAAATTGAATTGGTCAGAAATGAGAACGAAACTGGTGCTGTTTGTTCAGACAGTCTGAGTTCATGTCTAATTTCCACCATAGTTTTTATTTGTGTCAAGTTAAAGATGAGATGGGCATTTTTGATGTCGTCATATTGCAAAAACAATGACTGGTGTGTTCAAACCGGTTTCTCTGGCAAAACGATAATGCTGACCCCAAACTCACACTATCGGTTGAACAAATTGCTGTTTGGCTGTTGAGGATTCTCTAATAAACCTTAGAGCCATGGTATTTACACTTTTCAGGAGACTTAAATGGGTGTTTTGTTCAAAAATGAAAATTCTACTATTATTTACTCTTTATATAATTACCTGTATAACTTGTTCTTCTGCAGGAAGCAAAATATACATCAAAATATTTTGAAGAATGCTGGTATTGACTACCCATTGATTTTAACGGTTAAAAAACAGGCATTTCTCAGAATAGCTGCTTTTGTGCTTTTGTGAAGAAGTCAGGTTTGGAACAACATGAGGGTGAGTAAGTTATGACATAATTTTCATTTTTGGGGGAACAGCCACTTTAACCTTAGAATGATGTACTGTCCCTGTTGAAAAATCCAGCATATGCTGGTTAGGTATGTTTTGAAGCATGGCTGCTGGTTTAAGATGGTCCTGAGCAGGAGCTAGTTTCTTAGGACCAGCAGATGACCAGCTAAGAACCAGCTTAAACCAGCTCAAGCCAGCAGCCATGCTTCAAAACATACATAACCAGCATATGCTGGCTTTTTCAACAGGGGTAGCCATCTCTTCATATAAAACTGAGATTGGAAGAAGTATTTTAACATCTCCCCCTTGGCTTCTACCCTGGTTTAGGTCTTGATTCAGCTTTTTAAGGTAACAATTACACTTTTTTTTTTTTACTTTCTACAGTGTAGAAATAACTCAAGCACAGTATTTTACTAATCAATGTTCAATGCATTGAGTTCAGGCAGGCTTTCTGATGGCAGATGCTGACAGGAAGTGCCATCATGTCACAATGAATCTCTGCGGTGTGTTTAGGTCACCAAAAAACACCACTGAGCTGAACTGATGGATAGACAAATGCTCATTGTTGTCCAGAAGGGGCCGGGGTCATGCATTTTTTGTGATTTCTCTCCCTCTCTGTCTCCTTTTGTCATCCATTCTTTTGTAAAATGATGACAAAGGGCATTTTTCAAGCTCATTCTCTTTCCCCAGCCCCTCCCTCATCTCCTCATTTCTCTTCTTTCATTCTTTCTTCTTTCCACCACTCTCACTTTCAGACTCTCTGTCCATCCATAGTGGTCTCGCTTTTAGTCTCTTACCTCACCATTCTCTCCCTCTCTTTCTTTACCTGTCAGTCTCCTCGGCTGGAGGTCTGACTAATTATTCTCCTCTCTTTCTCTTCCCCTCTATCCTCTCGTGACACTCTGCTGAAGACACCTGGCTTAACCCAGCAGGACATCTCTGCGTCCATCTTTTCTCCCTGTCTCTCCATCCCTCGCTCCGCTCTGCCCCTGCTCTCCTGCTTTTGTTGTCTGATTTTACCAGTGGAGCAGATCTATTTATTCTTTTCAGTCATTTCTTCCTTTTCCATTCTTTTTCACATTCCATTTTTATCTCAGTCATCCATCTTTTTACAACACAACATTATATATATATATTATTTAATAATTTTATTCGTCAAGGATGCATTTTGATCAAAAGTGACAGTCAAGTCATTTATAATGTAACAAAAGATTTCAGTTTGAAATAAATGTTGTTTTTTGAACTTTCTATTCATCAAAGAATCCTAAAAAAGTATCATGGTTTCCATAACAACAGTAAGCAGAACAACAGTTTTTCCTGTATTTTTGATCACATAAATGCAGGCTTAGTGAGCATAAGAGCCTTCTTTATATATACGCTATCCATTAAAGGAACACTCCACTATTTTTGAAAATAGGCTCATTTTCCAACTCCACTAGAGTTAAACAGTAAAGCTTTACCGTTTTTGAATCCATTCAGCCGATCTCCGGGTCTGGCGGTAGCACTTTTAGCTGTAGCTTAGCATAGATAATTGAATCTGATTAGACCGTTAGCATCTCGCTTAAAAATGACAA
>NW_015628684.1:190733-195606 GCF_001515625.1 Sinocyclocheilus rhinocerous | reverse complement strand
AATAGGCTAACTTCCGTCAGCATAACCAACGTGACCACCTGCTTGCACAGGGAGCATGCTGGGGACTATTTTCAGGCGCTGCGTAATATTATTGCAAATCAAAGTACTACCGCCAGACCCGGAGATCGGCTGAATGGATTCGAAAACGGTAAAACTCAACTGTTTAACTCTAGGGGAGTTGGAAAATGAGCCTATTTTCAAAAAGAGTGGAGTGTTCCTTTAAGAAAAGAAAAAGAAAATCAATTTTTCGTAAATTTCCATTTATCCAAAAAGTTTGTATTTCATCTTTAAGGGATTCTTATTTGATCCCATTAGGATTTTTTAGGATTGGCTCTAAATTACGATAGTAATCCTGTAAAGGTTTTTTTTGACAAGTGAATTTTAACATCTAACACATTTTCTTGTTCGTCGCACCCTTTCTTTTCTATCTCTCTCTGTCACTCAGCCTGCTAACCTAGTCAGCAAGTTGGTGTGAACTTTCTTTCTCCGAGACTTTGATAGGAATAATGATCAGCCATTTTTTTCTCCCTCTCTCTTTCTCTAGAGAGACAGAGGGGCGGGAAGGGCTTTGAGAGAGAGAAAGCGAGTCAAGAAAGAGTGAATAGGGAATTTCTGCTTTCCTTGTTTTCCAGCGTTTTCATGTTCACTGTTTTTGTGAATGGTCTCTTCAGAATTCCACGATACTAAGGAGAGAAATGTGGTATTTTTAAACCCTTTCATATTTAATTATCGTAATCATCAGGGATTTGCTGCATCTTTTCAGGATGAGTGTGCATATGGATCGCATCCTGTTTGTAACAGTGTAGTTGTAGCGGATTGGAGTTGTTGTTTTCTTTCTCTGCGCGCGCGCGCGTGTGTGTGTGTGTGCGCGCGTGTTGTGGTATTCCTCTCACGGGACTCTAAACGTCGCCGCATTCTCAAAAACGTGCCTCTACCCCGCTGGGACGCTCGTACTTCACTTCCAAAATTCATTCGCTCTCTTTATTTATCCAGCATCCCTCGTTCATGCAAATGAAAGGGGTTGCTAGCAGAAAACTTTCCTGTGGACCACCGCGCAGCTCCAAAGCCTGCGAGTCCTCTCTCGCCAGAGGCCTGTCAATCATCTCATCAGCTGTCAATCTCCCCCCCGACAGGAAGTGCTCTTGAGAACGCCATTTGAGAGGCTGTTTCTAATTGGGTGGGGGGAGAGAAGAGGATCATAAAGACCCCGTGACCCTGTATGAATTTGAGATGAAAGTTTTGTGTGCTAAAAAGATGCCCTTCGGCACTCTGGAGGAGATGAGATTCTTGTGGTACAGCACACGCACGCACAATCGCAGCAGAGACTGGCATGACGCACATCTTGACAGGATCGGAAGCAGAGGTGTTTGAAGCAGTAGTCAGCCTCATCTGTCTGCTGACACCTCTCTCTCTCTCTCTCTTGCTGTCTTTCTCTTGCATCTGTAGCTGTTGATTTTACCACAGGGCTCCTCAACCTCAGGACCTGCCGGGACCCCGGCCTGACCACTCTAGACCCACCGGAGAGAGAATAAATGGAGATAAAGAAGGCAGTCAGAAGGAAAAAAATGCAAAAAGAAAGATAGAAATAGCGTGGAAGGAAGAGAGTGAAATGACTTTCAGATGCTGGGACGGTCGGTGAGGTTGATTTGTGAAGGCGTCGGGGCTGTTTTCGGTGTGGAGTGGAGCGCTAGGCCTCAGGGTGTGGAATAGCAGCCTGCCATCACTCCGCATTGGCCCTGATTCGCCTCGCACGCCAAACACAGCCCTGTTAGGCCAGAATTCAGAGCCCTACAGAAACAGGCTTGTGTTTGGTGATGCACTCTTAAGAAAACTTTGAGGTAGATTTTACAGCTCACAAATTTAAGGATGCCACATAATAGCAGGCAGTTTATCAGCGTAGTTAAATGGTCAAGCAGGCGTTTCATTACTATTATACATGGCTTGTTGGCATAACAATGCTCGAAGATGTTTTAAGGCCTGTTCGCTCTTACACGTAACGGTTCTTAGCTGTTACTTTGTTTTTTTAATGTTTTTAAGTATGGATCTTTAAGGATGAATTGTTATTATATTGCTTTTGCTTTTTAATCTTTTGTAGTAGAAGTGTCTTTGAGTACCTTGAAAAGTACTCTGTAAATTAAATGATTAAATTATTACTATTTTAAATGATTATTTATGGTACTCTTTAAATTAAATTATTTAAATATTATTTTATATTATCATTATTATGATTTTATTATTATTTTAAATTACTATTGTTTAATTGTTTTTATTGTTATTAAAAAGCTGTTGATATTTAATTTTAGGTTTTCCGATCAGCATATTGATTTCATGTTGTTTGTGAAAATGATCTCATGAAACGGTGGATAACTAGGAGTTCCACATTTAAATAAGTGATAAATATATAAATTATCAATGTAGTCATTAAAAAAATCTAATAAATGTAATATTTTGATAAATTAATTTGATAAATGAGTCACATTTAAAAGTTTTATTTAATTAATGTTTAAAATGGATTTACTTTTTTTCATCAGCCTTTTGTCTTTTTTCCTGTAAATATTTTTAAAACAACATTAATTTAATTAAGCAACACTGAATTAAACATTAAGACTGGTTTGCTTAGTGTATCTTGTTTTTACGTATTGTTTTATTTGATTATACTTTAAACAATTATCTGCTTGTGTTGAACAATTATTAATATCTTATGGAGCATTGCTTCTCAAGTACATTTATCTTGGTTATCTTGGATTTGAAAATAATTGGATTTTGAAAATAAAAAATAAAATGTAGATATTTTAACTCAAATTATACACAAATATGAGGAGGATTGCTTTCAGTACTTTTAAATGCAAAAAAAAAAAAAATTACAAATTGCTTTAAATTTTTCACATCCTCTTAAGTAAATGTTATTAATCAAAAAAGGATTTCAGTCAGCGTAAATGGGGATTTTCATACCAGAATGGATGTGAAACTTGAGTTTGCTAAAGCAATAATTATTTGGCAATGGTGAATACTTTTTGTTTCTATCTGGAGCCTTTAATTTTAAGCGCTTAGACGTTGAAAGCCGATAGCCCATTGTTTTATGTGTTCTGTGTCTTTTAAGAACCCTCAGGACTCTAAATCTGTTTCTCGTATTCATCGCTCCAGTTTATTCCTGTCAGGAATTGTACGCAGTAGCTCATAATCTCTGCATGCACAGAGTCAGGTGAACCTTTGAGTAACAGTTTCTTGGGGCCCCAAAGACATCTGAGACCCATGTTGGGGTGTTTATAGACCTTGCGGATGCTCTGGACTCTGTGAGGTGGACAGTGGGGCAGTGCCGGGTCTGACACAGGTCTCCATGGGGCCCCTCAGTATGTGGCCCCTCTGTCTACCTCTGACCCCAGGTGACACGGTCTAATCAGACCGGTAAGTTTGAGAGAGTGAGTTTAACCTGAAGTCATCTCCCTCGAGGAAGGGGTCCGCACACTAATACACAGACAGACCGCATTCATATGCACACATTTAAAAGGAACACACACTAATTTCACACAGAATAACACAGGCATTGACATAGAGACCTGGTGGTCACACACCAGCTGGGCTGAAAGACTCATTTTACTCTTTGAAAAAGCCTTCACTCATCCACACCTACACTCTGTGTGTGTGTGTGTGTGTGTGTGTGTGTTCCTCTGATCCGGCATGAACGCTCACCTCTTTAAACGGCATTATGATTCATTATGCTGTAAATCATATTCATGTGCACATACAGACTCACACATATGTTAATCTCTCTGAACGGGGGGCTTTGAGAACATTCGGCTGCGTAAATATACAGGCCTGATCTGAGGATATGAAATACAGACAGCGAGAGAAGGAAAGCATATGTTCTCTCTTTTCTTTCTCTCTGTCAGTCGTGATGGATTTTGATTTCGTTTTTTTGGCCAGAAGGAGGGGGTTGGCCGTTCATTAGCATTTATTTCACATGTGATTAATGCTAAACTTTCCAGACTGCTTTCCGAGGGTGTGGAAACGATCACGCCGTTGAAAACAAGGGATGTTTGAATAAGAAACACAAGGAAATCCAGCTTCTCTGCTGTCTGGTTTGAAAGCGCATGGCGTGGAGGGATATGACACCGGTGCTGTAGCCATGTAGACCGCCTCCTGTCAGGAAAGGGCACGACAGTAATGGTGACAAGGACAGACTTACCTTCACACACACAGATTCTCTGTTCACCTGCTTGGTGCCTGCAGACACCCCAGGGATTTTGTTTTGCTTTCCAGTAAAACATCTTTACAAGATAAAGCCATTTTCCCCTGCCAACTAAAATTGTATAAACAAAACAAATACTCAATTATGTTTAAGTGTACATTTTATAGTTTTTGATAGTGGCACCAAATATAATTGCAAAAACTCAATATTCAATATTTTTAAAGGTTATTCTCGACACGCAAATAAAGTGATTGCAATTCTGTTTGGTGCCGCTAGTGGTGCAAATCTCACCCAATATCACTGATATACAATTATAGTTTTTGTTAATCTTTTGATTTTATTTTTATACGTTATATTTCTATTTTAATTTTGGTTGAAGTTTTAGTCATTTTAGTTTTTGTTCATTTTTATTTATTAGTTTTAGTTTTATTCATTTTAGTACTTCAAGTTAAACTAAATAAAATGAGAGCCTTGGCATCTAGCTGAAATAAAATAAATTGAAGCTTTATATATATATATATATAACAAAAAACATTTTAACAATTTAGTATTTTATTAAACCCAGGTTAAAGTGTTTTTTATTATTATTATTATTGAAGTAAAATTGCACCTAACTTGACAGTAAGTAATCAGCATGCATTTTGTTCATTGGAAATGATAATCTTGTCTATTTTAATAGCTCCT
>NW_015628684.1:156654-190668 GCF_001515625.1 Sinocyclocheilus rhinocerous | reverse complement strand
TATATATATATATATATATATATATATATATATGTATATATATGAAATGAAATGGAAATTCACCCCTGTATGCATATTTCATTATTTATCTTATTTTGGACGATTCAGCCATGCATGTTTCATTTTTTACATAAAAAAAAAACATTATCTGAACATGCATCTTAAGTAATATCTTATGTGGTATTGCTTCTGATGTACATTTATCTTGTTTTGAGGTTGTTTGGATGTTTTTAGTGGAAAACAAGTCAAAAGCACACTTAATATGATTTTTTTGCAGTACATTTCCTGTTCCATTTGCATCTTTTTCCAGTTTTCTCCTGCATCAAGCCTCTTTTTTCCTTAATGTTAACTTAATTTTCAATCCTTTTCTTTTGTTTCTCTCTGTAATTCTCCTCGCTTTCCCTCTCGCTTTCTCTCTCCCGCCAGGAGTGGCCATATGGAAGCCATTACGCCCGCTGTTCCTCTCACCACAAACATTCCAGCAGTGCCTCCAGCTCTCTTTCTTCACAGCAGCCTCTCGCTCCTTCCTTCTCTCTCCTTCTCCCTCCTCTCCTCCCCTTTTATCTTTCACCTGTTTTCATTGTCCTCATTTCCATCATTTTCAGAGTTTGTCTGCCGAGGTCATGTGATAATTGGCCACATGTGATCTGCTCATTGTCAGACAATTTGGTTAGGTTGTACCAACATCTCAGCGTACTGTGCCGTATTTACATACTGACCTTTAGCTGTCATTAAATATCTGTAAACAATCACATATCATTTTCAAGACGTAATTGTTTGTGGATGTTAGATGATAATCGGCATAATATGACTTCATTTTTAGTCTCTACACATAGTTCTGTACTCCTTTTTTATGTTGTGTGTGGTGTTTGCGCAACGTTCATTTGAATAGAAAGGAAGATAGTTAAATGTTTGTGTGTTCTGATGGGACTGCGAATGCGACAGACGCTCAGAAAAAATACATCAACCACGTCGCAAAGGTTCTGTTTTGGTCTGAAATGTTTAGGCAAACTTGGACTACCGAATGCTTGGGGGGTCTGGGAGCAGATTTAGTGTGGCTCGCTGTATAATTGATCAGAAAATGCAGGTGAAGACTGTGCAAATAAAAGAGCTGCATGTCATTGTATATAATTTTAGGCTCTTTTGTTGGTACACACACACTTAGTCATCTATCTATCTATCTATCTGTCTATCTATCTATCTATCTATCTATCTATTAGGGGTGTAACGGTTCACAAAATTCACGGTTCGGTTTGATACGACACAGTGGTGTCACGGTTCGGTTCGGTACGGGGGTAATTGGTTACGTCACAATGTTGGAAATATTTCTGTTTTAAACCGTGAAGGTGAGCCAATGGATATCACACACAAGCAACGTGCAAACTTTGCGCAAGAGTTACACCAGTGAACGTCTTAAAGAAAGTGAAAGTAAAAACGGAATGATGGAGCTTTCGCCATCTGACGCCGCATATTTTCTCAGAGACGACGAGACGAATCTACTTCAACATATGCTGATAACGGTATATAGCTAACTGTTTTTATTTATTCCCATAATATTTCTAATATTACATCGTGAAAAAAAATGAGAAGAAACATATTTCGTGTTAAAAAGGTTGTTTTTGAAAGTCGTGCTTGAAATAAAAGCTTTTTATTTCCTTGATTTTTATTGATGACTGAAGTGTCAATATTTTAATCATAGGCATATAATTCATTGTTTAGACCTCTTTTAAAATACCTTTTTAAAAACATTTTAATTGAGGAGTAAATATATAGCCTAATCGTTTGTTATCCTCGCAGCACATCAGTTATTTGGTAATTATCGCGGGGCAAATTAATTGTAATTTTAATTTAATAATAAAAGTAACTTCATAATAATAATAATAGGCCTAATAAAAATAAGAATGTAACAGGCCTACATTAATTGGAAATGCCAAATATCTTAATATTGCCAACAATTGATGTTTTTGGCAATATCTCTGGCTATCATCGATACAAGATCATCGACTTTCGACGTAACCCAGCAAGGGGAGGTTATCGCAGGGCCTTTCGCAGTGCGCGTCCTGCGTGCCCGTCCGCTAACGTTACGCCACTGGGCAGACAGCACGGTTTCTGTTACGTCGTTTGGGCTGCCTTGTTGAGCGCAGTGGCAGAACGAACATTATATTTCACACACTTTAAGCTGTTTTATTTTCCAAATGTAATAGGATTAGTCCAACGAATCGAATCGTTCGGTTTGTAATGCGTACCGAACCGAAAGCCTCATATGTATCATATCGTATCGTATCTATCTATCTATCTATCTATCTATCTATCCATCTATCCATCCGTCTGCCTGTCTATTTCTGTCTGTCTAGTCCAAGTTTTAAATGTTCTAATACGTTGTTATTTTTAATAGCTAGCTTCTCTCTCTTTCTCACTTTTTCCTTCTCTGTTTTTGCTGGTCTCTTGGCAGTGTGATAAGGGCTCGGATGTCTAACTGGTAGGTGTTGTTTAGTCTGGTCACTCGAGACCCTGAACAGGGTTTAATCGGGCCCTGGAAGCTGACGATATAGCCGTGAAGAGAAAAGAGAGAAAGAGACATGGGAGATTTACTCATCCTCTGAGAAGGCTGATATCTCCGGCCCACCGCTGGTCTGCTGGACGACAGCCGTGATTCCAGCCCCTCCATGGCACTGCTCCTGATGAGATCAATGCACGCTTGGAGGTAAAATCAGCTTAGTGAGGTGGAATAGAAGCTGAAAATGAAGTGGAAATTGCAGAAGTCAAAAGTCATTCTCACAGCATATCAAAGTGATTTGAACTGAAGGATTTCAGCTGGTGTTAGCTCGATAGCTTGTTATCACATGTAATCACCAACTTAGATCTAATTCTTAAATCTGGAAAGCTTTTTTTGGCTGGTGGGATTGAAGTTGTTGAGCCTCCAGGAGAACATTTTTAGTGGTTTTGCTAAAGAAGGCATAGCTGTTGCTCATACTTAGGATTAGAGATTGAAGCAAAGCATTACATTTCTGCACTAACTCATTCTGTACCGTTTGTTCAACAGACATGAATGAGGCCTCAAAATTATGCTGCATTTGTTTATTTATATATCTATTTTTTTTTTTTAGATTTAGAGATTTTCAAAAAATCCCAAAGGCTTACATCATGCAACAAACATGAATGAGACCTAAAATATGCTGCTTTTTTATGTTTTTATGTATTCTTTGTAAGCTTTTTACCTGGTGGATGGAAAAACAGGCAAAAAAATCCCATAGACTTATCATAAGACTTACATTACAGAGACTCATTTGACTTGTGCTAATAATGAGCAACCTAGAGTCTCCTAACAACCGCATATCAACATGATAAAACCCACCCAAAACACTTAAGCAACTGCATAGCAACACCTTGGCTACCACCACTCATTTTCCTATGTGTAAAAATCTAGTTTCCAGATTTCTTTTGCAATATGTAATATTAATGTACTTGTAGACACAGTACATATTCATGCCAGATCTGTGGCTGATGTCCTCCTCTAGGGTGTGTGTTGAAACCTCTGCATTTATCATGTGAAGGATTCTCGGCCATCTCAGGCATTCCATTTTTTATGCACACACACACACACACACACACACAAAGGTCCACCCAACTGCACCTGTGCCCCGAGCTTGTGGGGGGCGGGACGGGGTGAAACTAACACTCGGCTCTTTTCAAGAGCTGTCAGGGTCAGGGAAGGGCGTCGGCGGAGTTTGACAAAATGATGTTTCTGCCCTCATAAACGAGCACGGTGCACACACTCCTGTCACCTCTGCCCCCCTCCATCCCCCCACTCCTTGTTTCAATGTGTGACCATGAATGCCACCTTTGTTCCAGAGCGGGAGAGAAAGGGAGAGAAACCGAGGGAGGGTGGGAGAGAAAGAGCAAAACAGGAATGATGAGTGTTTGGGATGAGAAGCAATGGTTGAAGGAGTGTATTATCATGTTTATATTTAGAGTAAACAGAGATGTCGATATAATTTCACTTTAATCTGTGCTTTGAAGGCCTGCCCGTGTGTGCGGTTAGCTTTTTCCAGCTTGCCCACACAAACATTTCCATGAAAGCATTTCGGTGCATAGAACTCCTGTTTTTTTCATCCTGCTTCAATTCCACACTCTCAAACTTGATTTGTGGCCACATTTTTATACCTGTCCCTTTTCCCTGAAGTTTTTTTTTCTTTGAGCTTGACACACGGGTCAGAAATTCTTTTGCGAGGTTCTGCAAACGTTCTCTAATTATCTGCCGAGTGCTTGCTTAACCCTGAGTTTGCTCATTAGACATTGCCGCCTGACAGTTGTTCAATCACGAAGGCTAATGCGGTCCAGTGCTGAAACATATGTAATTACACAGGCTGTGCGAAAGGGTCTGGCGCACACACATGCTTTAAAAGGAGCGTTGATGGATCACAGCGTTTGTTGTGTTGAACTGTTTTTTCAGTTTCACTTTTTTACACTGTATGCACACACAAATCTAGAATGCTTCTATTATAATAAACGAAGCCATTTATGTGCAACTACTGTATACTAAAACAGTACCACTAGGCTAGACACGTACTTTGTGCTAGTATGCAAACAAAGGTGTGAATACTTTGTCAATGCATTGCAAAATTCATTATTATGCAGGTTGCTAGCTGTAGACATGTTGACTTTAAAATCTGCATGATATAGAAATTCATCCTATCTGTTTTCTAAATGCAGCTTATCGATCTTATTATAAACAATTCATTCCTGCATGTATTTCTATTTTGAGCTCATAATTTAGTTTGACATACCAGCTTCTACTGTTGCTATTTCCATTACATTACAGGTTTAACTTCCTCAACAAGATTCTCATCAAACCATTGCTTTGCCATTATGATAGTTGCTATAACTAGCTATAGAAGAAGAGGTGTTTGCGCTAACATATTTGCATGGACAAATTTGGAGTCTTTTAATCAACAAAGCTGTGTACGTTCTGTTATATGCCAGTTTATTTAAAAAAAATAGTGCATGTGGATGATCTGCATTCAAAGTCGATGTGAAATAGCCAAGATATGCACAGTTTACATCATCAGTTTACTTTAAACTTGCATACTTGTGTGCCATTCTGTAGCATACTACAGTGCAAGGTTGGTGAAAATGGAGTGCTAAAGTTGGCGCAACACATCAGATGCATTTGAAACATCATTTCCTTCTGGAAATATTTATATTGAATATTTTCATGCATTAAAGAACTTATATTTGAGACTTCCTTTCTTCTTATTTGGGACGCAACTTGCTGTGTTGCTTGACAACCATAAGCAGCCTACAGTTAGGATCATGAGACTAATATATTTTTTCTTCTGACTATTATCATTACTAACAAGAAGAATAAACAATTTGCCATAATTTAGTTATTTTAGTATCATTGAGATACTATTATATTTTTTATGAATAATTTGAATGTTTTGACTTTTAAAGTTTGCTTTCATTTTAATATTACTTTTAGTAACTTTGTTGGTGCGTTTGTCATTTTTATTTTTTTCTATATAGCTTTATTACTTTTTCAGTACATCAACTTGAACTAAATGAAAATGAGGAATGTTAAATAAAATAATTTGTTTCAGTTAAAGTCTATTTTAAGTAACAAAAATGTTTTAATGGTTTTAGTTTTAGTTTCATATAATATTTAGGGAACTTTCAGGCAATTTGCCTTGGATTGTCCCTTGTAACAAGGTAAAAACACCTAACACGTGGCCTTTCTTGGCATTGTGTTTAATAGACCGCTTCTTTGATTCTAACGTGAGCAATCTAGCTTTTGCAGTGTGTACTTGCGTGTTTGCTAGCAGCGAGTGTGAGTTTGACTAAATGCTGTTCTGTCACGCTGACACGGAGGGCGTGAGAGGGAGGGAAAGAGAGAGAAGGTGTGAATGTGGTGATAAAGGACAGTATTCTTCTACTTGTGTGTCTGGGTCTCAGCAGAGAGTTCAGTGGGTTAGAGCAGGCCAGCGTGACCATGTTAGCAACACAGCCAGTACTATGTGAGCGGCTCCCTTATCTCCTGCATCCTCCGCTTGCATGCTTGCTTCTTTCTCTGTGTCCACCTGTTTTTTCCCTCCCTCATTGTTCGTCTCTGTTTACTTTTCTCCTCTCGGTTTCGTAAGCTATTTTGTCTCTCATTCAACCCTTTCATTCTCTCCTCTGATCCGCAACACCTCTCTCTCTTTCACTCGCTCTCTCTCTTTCTGTCTGTTCTTTCTATTCTTCAGGTCAAGTCTACTGTGATGGTGTCTGCGATAACCCAACAGACAAAAATCTACCTAACAGAATGTGTATGCAAAAAATGTCTTTTGCATCTGCAGGATGTTTTGATACTTTTGTTCATCAGTTTTTCCAGTGTGTATCTATTGTCTACCTGAAAAAAAAAAACACTTAGCAACGACATGTCTGTCTTTTGTTTTGGTTTGAAAGACATGTTAAAGAAAAGTTGTTACCGACAGCACAGAATTACCACAGAACATTTTGTATAGTTTTTTCATCGAAAATTACAGTTGCAGTAACAAAGCATATAATAAACATTAAAATACACATGGTTTTAAAAGTAACCACAAGACTTTTATACGTGTTGGCGACGTGCAGTGGTTATAAGGAATGTGATGTAATGCTGCATTGGAAGGTTCCTACTTATGAGTTTGGAAATGATAATTGCAGTACCACATGATGTACGTTCAAGTCATTTTAGTCGTAACAAAATGGACTAACAGGACAATTATCATATTTTTCTCTCTCTTTTTCACTTTTTGACAAAACCAGGAAGCTTTTTAGCGCTAATGCAACATAATGAAGAGCAAAGGATGCATATTACGTGTGTAATTGATGCTTTATCTGTGTTTTATCATTCTAGTTCGGCTGTAGAGAATGATGGGAAATGTAGTTTGATGTGACAAATATATAGTAATAAACGAGCAAAATGAATATTATTTCCTGACTGAATTTAGCACACAAAATGAATACAGATACACAGATTTTACTGCCAGCATTCACAATTATTGTGATCAGTGGCAATTTGCTTCCATCATGATTCTTGAAATGACACGTCATGATAACTCTAAAAGAACTTTTAAAGAAAGTCCTGAGTTTCCCACTAGTCATTTTGACTTGATTACGTGCTCAACTCTGACATGAACTGAATTCACCATAAATGGCCATTTACAACAGACTACAAGAATTACATTGCTAATGTAAAACCAGAAGTTCATCCGCTTAGAAGAGTAGTCCCACTTTAAAAGAGACATTTAGTCAACTTTACAGCTCAAATAACATGTTTTATTGAATAATTCATGTAAGTGCTTTAATAAAAATACAGCCCCTAAATTTGTGTTTTAAAACCCTCTGGAACCCTGTGGCCTGGTTTACTTTCATTGTAAGTACACCAACATTCAAAAGTTTGGGGTCAGTAAGATTTCTTTTTAAAAGAAATTAATACATGCATTCAGTAAGGCTGTGCATTGAACTATTTAAAAATGACTGTAAAGACATTTATAATCTTACAGAAGATTTTGATTTCAAATAAATGCTGCTCTTTTGAACTTTCTGTTCATCAAATAAGCTATAGCCTATTAGAATACTAAGCACAACTGTTTTCAACGTTTATAATAGGGAAGAAATGAATGATTTCTGAAGGATCATGTGACACTGGAGTAATGATGTTGAAAATTCAGCTTCGCTATCACAGAAATAAAGTACATTTTAAATTATATTAAAATAGAAAGCAGCTTCGAAAAATCTCACAAACCCTAAAGTTGACTGGTAGTGTACTGTATGTTACTGTAAATACAAATATTGCCTGGGCGACAAGTCAGATGTTTTCTATGCCACAAATACTGAAGTTGTGTTGAACTCAAAAACATTCCTTTAAAGTCACGTGTGTGCGGGTATCGGTCAGTCTAATTGTAGTACGTGAAGTGTGTGTTGAGTGTGTGTCGAGAGTCTGTTCTCTCCACTGTAAGAGCTACTGATAACCTCCCTAACCTGTGTGACAAGGACAGGAAGCTCTTCTCCCACAGGAATGCCACACACACACACACACACACACAAAGCCTTTTTTCTCACACACGATTCTGCTTTTGTTTCTTATGAGCAGGAACGACTAGCTTTAATAAACATGCCCTAGTTTAGCATGCTATGGTAATGTATGTGATTTGTGAATGGATCCACCCATCATTACGTGAATGTGTTTCCGCATTTCTTTTCACATGGAAACATGAAGCCCGTAAAAAAAACTAAAGCCCAACCTGGCTTAATTTGTTTACATGTAAATAGCCGTTGGTGTGGCTGGCTGTTTAGAGATGATGATAAAATGGTAATTAGCATCTGTGAATCGTTTAGTCATTTGTTTACATAGAAAGAATTCAAAGGAAACTCCCTGAGATTCCGCAACAGCCAAATTCTCCTGGAAAAATTGGAAGCTCCAGACACGTCCTCTGCTGTGCTTTGATCTGACACGGTTTCCTTTGGAAACAAGCGTTTCGGGGTGGGATTTGGATCCAGACCGGCCTATTCATTCTCATTAGAGTCACTTGTTGAAGATAGAAGAACAAAATATCCTATTTCTAGAAATTCAGTCGTCAAAAACCTTGAAGTCTCAGCACCTTCAGATGATTTACACAGCGGAAGAGAGCACTTTCATTAGGGCTCTGAAAAAACAGGAAGAGAGACGAGCAGAGTAGATGAATGAAGTGTAAAAGAAGAGGATGAGTTTCTACTTGTAGAAGGTAATTTATTGAATAAAGAAACACAGCGAGAGTAGAGTGTGGTTGGATCCACACCTGCGCCAGTAAATGCCAGCCTGCTCCCGAGGCAGCCAGCATACCCACAGAAATGTTCATGAGAAGTGTGGTTTTGTCATTGAATGTCCTGAAGCGAGAGGTTATAGTGGCAGATTAAGCCAGTCATTTGTATCCCATGATGCATCCGTGCCCTCTTTGCTGATCCGTACAATTGACAGATTTTTGCAGGTTTGCTCTGCCACAAGAGGCGGGGCATATAGGACCTACAATAATGTACAGTATTTGAAAAATAATGTGTTTTTTGAACATTAAAGCATGTCAACATATTCTGTTACACCAAATACACAAAATAATGATCTTTAAAAAAGCATCATATGACCCCTTTAAAAATATTAACGTTTTTATTGTATAACATGTTTTAAACACTGGATGTGCATTTTGCTGGTTAAATGAAAACAAACTGATTAAATTCAATGTGACAAGCCATTTGCAGCCTATATTTTTTTTTTTTGTAGTGTGACATATTTATGAATAAGACTAGAGCAGGGCTGTCCAAACTCGGTCCTGGAGGGCCGGTTTGCCTCTAGTACAGGGCTGCCCAAACTCGGTCCTGGAGTGCCGGTGTCCTGCAGAGTTTAGCTACAGCTTGCCTCAACACACCTGACTGGAAGTTTCTATGCCTAGTAAGAGCTTGATTAGCTGGTTCAGGTGTGTTTAATTAGGGTTGGAGCTAAACTCTGCAGGACACTGGCCCTCCAGGACCGAGTTTGGACAGCCCTGGACTAGAGGATATTTAGTGAAAAAAAGGAAGGAACTGATTTTGCATTGAATTTTGTATTCAATTGAAAAGAGTTACAAACCAGAATGGAGCTAAATGGAAATGCAAAAAAAAAAAAAAATCCACAGTTTCCACAAAAATATTAAGCAGCACAACTTTTTTTTAACATTGATAATAATAAAAAATTATTTCAAAACATTTTTAAAAACATTAAAATAGAAAGCAGTTATTTTAAATTATTTAATATTTTTATATAATAATTAATATAGTTTTATTCACTTACATGACTTGCAAAAGTGTCTTTTATTAATTATATTTTTTTATTTTTAAATGTATGTTTCTAATGTCATGACATTAAATTCTCTTTCTTTCCCTCTCTGTCGTTCTCCAGGTTTAGCGATGATAAGGGTTATGTCCTGTACCCTCAAATCGGGGATCGTCTGGACCTCATTTGCCCAGCGTCTGAGCCGCCAGGTCCCCGGTCCCCCGCCGAATACGAGTACTATAAACTGTACCTGGTGTCGTCACGGGATCAGGCAGACAGGTGTGAAGTGACCGGAGCCCCCAACCTGCTTCTCACCTGCGATAAGCCCAGCAGTGATATGCGTTTCACCATCAAGTTTCAGGAGTACTCGCCCAACCTGTGGGGTCACGAATTTAAAACCAATCAGGACTACTTCATCATCGGTGAGTGCGATTTGAATTAAAGCATGTCTGTTGACACACATCAAAACTTTCGATTATTTTGCCAAGCAAGTTTTAATTGTGAAAAGGTTATCTGTATATAATAGACTTACACTTTGTGTGTTCATTCAGCATCCGCCCTTGTTTATTGTTTTAATCAGTGTTAGAAGGGATGGCATGATGGTTTTCATCACTGCGTTTACATTGGGTTTGTTTTTAGGTCAGGCTAGTCGGTTCTCAGCGAAGTCACAATCTTCTGCTGGGATTCGGCTGATTGTGACTTTATCAACTGGAACCATCTTGTGTTGGGTTGTGTTACTGGGGGTTGTTTTTAAAACAGTGCACAGTAGCGTAGAGGGAATGAGGCCAACGTAAACGGAAGCCCGTCAATATCAACATGTCAGAAAGTAGATTTGACACAGGAAAGTGATGTCCTAACACGCTTAGACCCAAAACACGCAATGGGCGTGTTTTTAGCATCTATTGCCAGAATTCCCCCAGTCATAGAATACCTGGAAAAGTAAGTGAATTTGAAAAGATTTTCCGATCTAGCAAAGTCATGGAGGTGTAATAAAAGTCATAGAACGTTCTAGTGAATATATGTTTGTTCGTTCTAGTTTGATGTCCCTAAATCCTCAGTTGAAGCACACTCAATTTTGTTTGGTCATTTTTGACACATTTGTATATTAAAAAGTATATTTGTTGTCACAAAACCTGAAACTGCATTTGCAACCAACATTTTAATTCCATAATGTGATATGGTTCCAAAAAGGATATTCAGCAGCTGGAAAAAATGTAAGTCTGGGCTTAATTTTATCCATCAGGAAATGATTTGCTCATGAAATTGGACGTTAGTACAACCCTGGTGTGTACAAATGAATTATGCAGAGTAAAAAAACATGTGTATTAAGAAAGTAAACAGAGTCATTTTTTGAATATACACTACTGATCAAGAGTTTGGGATCAGTAAGATTTTTGTTTTTGAAAGAAGTCTTTTATGCTCACCAAGACTTCATTTATTTGATCATAAATACAATAATAACTGTAATATTGTGAAACATTATTACAATTTAAAATAACTCTTTTGTATTCTTAAATATTTTAAATGTAATTTATTCCTGTCATGGCAAAGCTTAATCAGCAGCATTCCTCCAATCTTCAGTGGCAAATGATCCTTCAGAAATCATTCTAATATGCTGATTTGGTGCTCAAGAAAAATTCTTATGATGAATGTTGAAAACAGATGTGCTGCTTAATATTTTTGTGGAAATCATGATACATTTTTTTCCTTTGTTACATATAAAAATAGTATTTATTTGAAATAGAAATCTTTTGTAACATTTTATCTATCTTTAATGACAGTTTTATCCTTGCTGAATAAAAGTAATAATTTCCATAAAAATATCTTACCACAAACTTTTGAACAGTAGTGTATTTTATTTAAATATACGATTTCCAATGATTGGTACCTTATGTATGGAAATCTCTCCTAGCAATATCTATAATAGAATTTTTCTAGAAAAATCATGGACTAGTCAAGGAATTTGATTGGCTAAGGTGTGTGAGCCCTTTATTCACATAAAGAAACAGAAATTTTGGAAGAGAAAGAATGGATGTGACCAAAAAGAGAGATGATGGCTCTTTCACCAGGGTTAGTTATCAGTCAAATTGTATTCATACTTTTCAAAACCAGATAATGATGTGATCCGCATTTCAAACACAGGAGATAAAAGATTGTTGGTGCTTAGGAGCCTGAGGTTATATTTTTGTGTTTGTTTTTATGACATGTGCAAAGTGTGTGTGTGAAGGTGTGGCGGGTGTCTTGTGTCTAATATTAGTAGTTCAGGTCTCGCAGACACTGTGTCTCTGTGATAAGAATCAAACTCCTTCCACTGGCTCCTTAATGGGCAAACAAGTGTGAGTTTTCTGGTATGTGGACGTCAGGAAGAATCCAGGGCGCTTCCGTGTTCTGTTAAGCCTTAACGTAGGTGTCAGTGGCACTCACACACACACACACACACACACACACACACACATGCTGCAGGCTTTATCGTTGCTCCAACAGGCCCGACGAATCGATCGGCAGGCTGTGCCAGTCTATGAGTCCTCAAATGCAAGGTCAGAGGCACACACACACACACACACACATATGCTACGAGATGAAAAAAGAGTGTGAGAGAAACCATCAAACAAGCATCCACATGGAAAAAAGGAGAAAAGTGATTTTAAGGGTCATTGAACATTTAATTTAGTGTTTATGTGTGTGCATACGTGTTAAAAAATTGTTGTGTGTGTGCGATTTGGGTGCATTTGTACAGCATCTGTCATGACTGGTTGATGTTCTATTTTCCAAAAGAGTGCACATTTGATGGCTTCTGACATCTTTATGCCCATGTGTTGGCGCATATGTGTGTGTGTGTAAGGGTATGTGTACATTAGAGATTTGGACCTTAGGGAGAATGGTATTAATTAACCTACCTTAACATGCGCTAATTTATTCAGCCTAGCTCAAATGAGCTGGAACAGGAATGATTCATGAAATAGAGAGAGAAAGAGAGAGTGTTTATGTGGAAGAGAGCATTGACAGGTCATTATGGCTGCTCCAGTCTCATTGTCTAATTATCACATGGGTCATGAAGACGCCCTTAGGTCACTAATAACAGTGTTTACACACTCTCACACGCGTGCATTTAAAGGAATAGTTCACCCTAAAATCAAAATGATCATCATTTGTTAAACAATTGTCATAATTTACCCACTTTCATGTCCAAATCTATGACTTTCTGCACTATTCAGTAGGCTATATCTGTATCATATTAGCGGTGTTACTTATTTTAGTATTATTTATAAGCTATTATTGTACTTATTAATATTGTGAATTTTAGGTTTAAAGTTTAATTCTGTATTTTTATTTAAAATTGTTTTAGTAATTTTGTTATGTACTTTTGTCATTTTATTTTTTTATCTATTTCTATTTAGCTTTAATTTATTTTAATTTCAGGTTTAGTTTGACTAATTTTAGTGCTTAAACATTTCAATTCTAAGTTTTTCATATGATATTTATATTTTATTTTATTTAAATTAATGACAATTTTGAATAATTTCAGTTTTATAATCAGTTTTTAGTTTTATGCATATCAGTTACCACACAATATTTTATTATTTTATTTTATTTTATTTTTATTTATTTATTTTTTGGTTTGGTTTAGTTTAGTTTAGTTTAGTTTAGTTTAGTTTAATTTAGTTTAGTTTAGTTTAGTGTATAGGGCATCTGTATATATCTGTGTAGTGTTTATCTGTATAGGGCAGCATTGAATATTTTTAAAAGCTAATTTTAATAAATGCCTAAATTCACTTTTAAATATTTTAATTTTATTTTTAGTGGGGTTTATTTTATATTTTTATTTTATTATTTTATTATGTATTTGTAAACTAAATGGTATAGAATTTTATTATCAGTCATTTACTTGCCATACAATGAAATGGAATAAATGGTGTGGAATTTTAGTATCTATGCATAACCAATTGTTTACAATTGACAAAGCTATCAGTAAAATTTGGAGAATTTTGTATATTTACAATGAAAATAGCACCCAATAGCAATGTAGTTTTATTGTCCTTTTTGGTCCTTTTTGCCATTTGACAGCCCTAGGTCACCATGTGCTTTTGTTGTAAAGCATCTTCTATTGTGTTCCATTAAAGAAAGCAAGTTTGGAATGACATGAGGCCATGATGACACAATTTTCATGTTTGGCTTAGCTATTCCATTAAAGCATGATTTCCCTTGCTTTGCAGTCATTCCAGTATCTATCTTACAGCAGAGTTGCTCGTAAACACACACACACACATGTTGCTGTCAGTCAGCGTGAGGGATTTGAGGTACCTGACTGCGGAGCTGCTCTGGGCTTCTTATCGCCGTGGCATTGCTGTGGCAGCGGACACAGACAGATGGCTAACTGTCACTCAAACTGAGAGAAGAGAACTCAAGAGGAAAAGAGGATGAGAGAGTGAGGGGAGAGAGGAAGAAGAACAAGACGGACAGACGGGTCTTACCAGGGTTTACCATGTTTCTCCAAAGAACAGCAGCTCAGACACACACGCAGATGCCAAAAATCTCTGTAGGGTTCTTTTACGACTCTGTGAATCATCATCTTTGTGCGTGTACGTGTGATGTCTTGAGTGTTTCATGGTGCCATATTGTTTTGATCCTTATTAATTGCTTCTTTTATGGTGACTGTTTTAAGATTTGAGTGAACAGAACAACAACAGAGGGACAGAAATAGAAGGAGGGAAGGAGAAGAAAACAGAAAGAAGAGGCAGTCGAAGAGCAAAGGGAGCGAGGGATTCAGAGAGATCTATATTTGATGAATATTTGAACGTTTTAAAGCCCCCAGACCAAAGTTTTCCCTTCTTACTGAGACAAAAGCTAACCACAAACACCAGGGAGAAGAGAAAGGTAAATGAGAGAAAGAGAGCGAGAGAGATTTTTGCACTTAAATTCCCAGCAGCCTCTATCTTCTGCCAGCGGTTTTTGGCTGAGTTGTTTTTATCAGTGCACAGCTGGCTCTTGCGATCCGATTGGATCAGAAGAAATTCATTTCGCGCCTTTAGCCAATCAGAACATTTTGGTGCAGACCGATGAGCAAAACCATTCCCTGAGTGATGACAGTGATCAGAATAACAATGGCAGTATGGATTCGAGGAACATCAAGGAAACACACACACATATATAGTACACAGATGAACATGTGAGCCATGTTGACCGACCCTGACAGAATGACTGATCAAATCATGTTTTTTTGGGTCAGGTTTGGCCTTCAGTGTGACGACCAAAAGTCACAGGGCATTTAAAACCCAAAATCACCTACCAGAGATTTGATTCTGATTGTGAATCCATTCCGATTTCAATTTGATTCGGTTTGATTCTGATTCATTTGGGCATATGGGTCACAGTTTTTGTCCGTTTTGCTTACATGTGTAAAAAACGTTTTCCAAAAATGACAAAAATATGAAT
Source organism: Sinocyclocheilus rhinocerous (assembly GCF_001515625.1). Classification (NCBI taxonomy): domain Eukaryota; kingdom Metazoa; phylum Chordata; class Actinopteri; order Cypriniformes; family Cyprinidae; genus Sinocyclocheilus; species Sinocyclocheilus rhinocerous. The sequence goes on along the minus strand of NW_015628684.1, from coordinate 175,430 downwards.
TAAAAAAAATTAGAAGCAGTGCTGAAATGCTGTTCGGTTGCTATTTTAGTGAATTGGTGGGTTTTTGTTAAATGTGAGCCAAAATCATCACAATTAAAAGAACCAAAGACTTAAACTACTTCAGTCTGTGTGCATTGAATTTATTTAATACACGAGTTTCACAATTTGAGTTGAATTACTGAAATAAATGAACTTTTCCACGACATTCTAATTTATTGAGATGCACCTGTAATCAGCACAACCAAAAGCTGCTCTGTTTTATTTCTTTTGTACGTTGTTCTTTTTTCGTAACAATGTGTTAAACTATTATACAGTTATTAATGCAATTTATAATTTCACTTATAAACTCCCATTAAAGAGTATAGGATGTTTGTGAGTCTTTTAGGAGTCACTTGTTTGTGAGTGGGACTATGCTGGTTGTGGTGTTTTTGATTCACTAGAAAGAACTTGTTCATAAGAGTTGTTTGTGAATTCGACTACTCTTGTTACTTTGAATGCTTTTGATTCTTTATTGGTTCTTAAGAGTAATTTATTTGTGCATCTGATTACTACTGCACCCTTTAACGTAAAGATTTTTAAGCCATTACTTCATGAGACACGGCTTTCCATCTTTTCACATATAATTCAGACTGCAAACTCAGGTAAAATATGTCTTCTTTTACTGATGGGCTGTAGATGCAGCAGAAGGTGCATCGGCATTGAAAAGCAGTGCAGAAAACACTGACAGAGTAATCTTGGGACTTTAAGAATGTTTATCAGCGTCGCTCAAATGACGATCGTGACTAATCAGAAAATCGAAGTTTTTGCCCAGATCTAGCACATTCTGTGGAACAGAAGGAAAAGGTTTGGGTTTAAAGAGTCTGTTTGTGGAGAGTGAGTAAGTGAATGTGACGGGTCGCCTCACCAATTTAGGTCAAGAATCAGAATAGCACCGTTTATGTGTCTGTGTGTCTACAGGTTTGGCTATACATGTCAGGGGCAAATTTTTAAAAAGATCCTAACAGATATAGTACAACATGACCAAAACCAACTTGTGAGGACATTTGAAGTCATCTTAAAGGGGATATTTTAAGTCAAATGAAAAATCTACTCACATAATTTACTCACCCTCATGTCCTCCCAAACCTGATTTACTTTCTTCTGTGGAACAAAAATGAAGATACTTTACAATAGGATTCCATTTGTTAACGTTAGATAACTACATTAGTTAATAGTGAAAAAAAATCCTAATGCATTTATTAACCTAAGTTAAGGTTTATTTCAATTGAAACTAATGCATTATTTAAATCATAAGTTGTATCTGTTAAAGTAATTGAACTGTGCTAACATGAACTAACAATAAACAGTTGTATTTTTATTAAATAATTTTAACGTATTGCTCGTTGTCATTTAAAGTTAGTCAAGGCATTAACTAATCGGACCTTATTGTAAAGTATTACAGTCTTCAACAGTGCAACAGTTTTTGCCAATACGATGACATTCAGTGCTCAACATTTTTAAAATGTTTCTGTTTTGCGTGTTTTCTGCAGAAGAAAGAAAGTCAAAGTTTTGCAAAGGCATGAGGGTGAGGAAAATGTACTTTTTGTATAAACTACCCCTTTAATTTTTGAAAAAGGCTTGCTGATGTGTTTCTTCAATTTTACTAATATTGACAGATTTGTGTGAGGGCTAAGTTTAAGGTTGCAGTTTAACAAATTTGATCACTTCTGTTTAAATCCTTTGAGATATAGTGAAACCAATGTGTGTGTATGTTTATGTGTGTGGATGGATGGATTGGACAGATACTCCCCAAAGGTCAGACAGAAAAAAAGACCACACTAATTGGATTCCAACTAGTTAACATTGTGTGATTCATTTAACCTCACATGCACACACACATACATACACACACACACACACACACATAGCCTCAGCTTTCTCTCACTCTATGCAGTAGCAGACAAAGCCGTCATTGTGCCTCATTCTGCTGAGGAACCACTTGTGGAGGGATGTGTTTCCCGGGAACAGGGGGGGCGCTTATCCAGCGCTCACCATGCCATTGACCCTTGACATCGCCTCACTAGGCCGAATGCAGAAACACGACGACATGGCCGCAATTTAGTGTGCGAGATCACGCAAACATGACCCGTTAATAGCAATAATGAACAGAGAGCACACACATACGCACACAGCTGCCACAGCGGCTTGTGTGTGTGTGAATGAACAGTAGAAAACAAATTATCCCTCTGATATTAATTCACACATGTGAAACGCACAAGCTCATGTTGGAAATCTCTTTAGATCATCTTCATAGATCTATTCTATTCATCTATTCATCAACCACACACTCGCATGACAAACACACTTTTTGGGTAAACAGACTTTAGGCAGAGAGAGGATGTTGACTGTGTGTGGCGGGAGATTAAAGAGTTGGGGTGGGATTGGGGTTGACCAGCTGTCCATAGGAGAGACAGACAGATACAGCGAGAAAGAGTGAAATGGTTGCTGTGTGTGCTACTGAAAAAGCGAGAAAGGAATAGAAAATTCTGGTTCAGATTCTGATTCTACTTTTTAATTCTGGTTGAATAGTCAATGTGAAATCAAAGCTGACTCTATTTACTTTCTTAATGCGCATTGCTGGGTATGTTATTCCAAAGAAAGAAATGTTTGTCCTCGTAATCGTTCATCAAAATGTGTTGACTTTCTCTGCTTCTGAAATTATTTGCCTTTTCTGTTGATGTCACCTAGTGCTTTTGTTTTCATATGTACATGGGGGGGGGGGGTCAATTTCAAATGTTCTAAGAAATGTTCTTGAGAATCAAGTCGGCATATTAGAATGTTTTCTGAAGGATCATATGACACTGAAGACTGGAGTAATGATACTGAAAATTCAGCTTTGACAAATAATATAGTTTAAAATGACTAAATAAATAAATAAAATATATTGAAAAAGAAAAGGGGGATTTTTAGTTGTAAAAATATTTCTCAATGTTACTGTTTTTACTGTATTTTTGATCAAACAGTTGTAGCCTTGCATAAGATTACATAAGATACTTTAAAAAAAACAAAGTGGATCAAATAATCTACAGTTTTTTTTTGTTAAATATCCTGTTTTGCATGGAAATCTGACACATTATGGAAGTAAAATGGGTTGTAAATGCTTTCTGTTAATGTTTACATTAGTAGTTGTTTCAGTACTTTGAGGAGGCTGATTTGTGCAATGAAAAGAATTTGTTTGTGAATCGGACTAGACTGATTGTGCTGCATTTTTGTCTATTTTGTGGTTGAATAAGAGTTCTTATTCCCAAGTTTGTTTTCTTAATTCCCAATCCGAACTCGCACTCAGTCTCCTCTGTGGATGCATTAATCTCACCGTTCATTTGGCTCTTTCCTCTCTGCTCTCATTTGTTGTTCCATCTCCTTCCAGATCTTCATCCACTCATCTGTCCCTTAGATAAATCTTTTAATCTTAGTTTATTTATTTTCTTTTAAGCTAGTGTATCTTACCAGCACAAAGTAGTTTCTTCCCCTTATCTGACCTCTTCTGTCGTCTTTCCTTCTTCCTACCCCGTTTTGGCCCCAATTTTTCTTTTTGGCAGATTTCTCATTCTGCCGTTCTTGATGCCAAAGCCATAATTCACCAAACACACTGGCTGGCGTGCCAAGATTTTAATAATTGTTAAAAATGCAAAGCCACACTGGCATTTTTGAGTGTGTGTGTGTGTGTGTGTTCAACTCGCCTCACAGTGTATATGAGCATTTCAGCAAAGCTCACAACCTCACTGATAGTAGGTTCAGAGTTCTCTAGTAGCGTTACACTGAGAGCGAATGATGCGAACTCTCGTTATGATCATCAGATCTGTCTACCCTGCAAGTACATGAAGTTGCTTCTTTTTTTTTTTTTTGCAATGCCTGATCCAGTTTTATCTTTATTTAGCTAAGAACCAACCACAGTTTACTTTTTAGATGATGTTTAGATGTGGGTTTATCTGAAATTGGGTATAACCAAACTAAAGTCTGTATCTTTGAAAGATTCAGTGTCTTAAGAAGCTTACAAGCTTTGGCAAATGCGGCAACTACTTCTTTCTCAGATGTGCTCATTATGTTTCGTTTCCCAGCAAACTGATATAAACCTGTACATGGCGACTCTCGGAAATTGCGTTAAGCCTGCCAATCAGATTTTAGGTTGCCAATTGAAGAAAACTCTGCCTACGTTTTTGTGCAACATACATCGGACTCAAGATTTGGTGTATACACTTTAAAGGCTTAGTTTATCTAAAACATTTAGTATAACATTTAGTTCTGTCATTATTCTGTCACCCTGTTGTTCTAAACCTGTATGACTTTCTGGAAAATCTAATTTTGGAAAATGCCTTTTTTTTTTAAAAAAAAGTGTTTTTTGCTTAGACAGTAAGTGTTGGTTTTTTACAGTAATGTAGTTTTGGACCCCATTGACTTCTGAAGTCATACAAGTGACAGAATGATCACAGAATTTTTGGTTGATCTATTCATACTGCTTTTTGAATATCAGCATTAAGTCATCCATTTAGGATTTTTTTTTTGTTTTTTGTTGGCCAGAAAACAACCAATTAGACATGAAGAGACTTGTAAGTTTTGGAGATTGTAAACATGATGTTCCTGTGGGACAGATAAAACCTGATAACCCTGACTTCGTAAAAATGCAGTTTGCCAGTTTGAGAAAGCTCTTGGCACTTTTTGCGCAATATGCATCCGTCCGTGAATCCGGTCGTACCGTCTGAGGCTGGGACTATTCCTGTTATAATCAATGAATCTGTGAAGCTTGAAGCCGAATGCTGAAAATAGAATTGGACAGAACCCTAACGTCACCACAGCCAGGGCAGATTAAATCAGGCGTCGTTTAAAAACAAGACATTACCACGGTACGTTCTGTCCTATGGGTTAATATGCTCTTCTACTGACTAATGAGCTCTTTTGAGTGCTAATATTCCATCCATATATTTACAGCTGTGCGAACGAGTTTATTAATATGGAGTAGAAGATGCATGTCTCAGCTGGGTTTGTGCCACCGCACCTTCTGCTCAGTGCGTGAAGCCTGTTCCTCCCCTCTGAAACCAGAAATGTAATGCATGCAATTAAGGAGTCTAATTAGGGTAATTAATTCTGTGGGAGAGAGGAACCCAACACTCCTCCATTCACGGTTATAGATCTGACTTAATCTCTGTGCCCTACACTCCAAACACAAAGCTGTCTCAGATAATGGGAGCCAGGGACTCTGTGTGTGTGTGTGTGTGTGTGTGTGTGTGTGTGCGCGCAGATCCACTGTCTTCTCTCAAGCTAACAGACTGCTCTCAAACTCAAAGGCTCTGGAAACTCCTCAGGCATGGAAAATGAAGGAAATGGGGAAAGGTATGATATAGAACATTGTGAACGACTCTTTTTGATGATTCATTTGAATCGATCCACAAAGCGATTGTAAAGGAGAATTTTGGGTAGAACTGTGAGGTATTGAGGATCCAATACCACACTTTATTGGAGCAGGTTGGTAATTTTATCCACCAAACGACTTAACCAAAGGTCTGAAATAGATTGAACAGCAAACTAAATTAAATACCTTAATCAAAGTAGATTATAAAACTTTATATAAAAAAAACATGATAAAAGCAATATTTAACCAAATAGACTTTTTAGAACTCTTTTGATTGATGCCTGCATTTTTTACATTTATTCTCTGAAAGATTAATTTAACTGAACAGATTTTGTTCAAACGAATCAGAATCTGCAATATTAAGTTTGAATATTTTTTGTAAGTTATGTCTATGTGTGTGAGAGAGATTTTAGATGATATGTGGGTCCTCTGTGAAATAAACAAACTGGTGAATACAGTTTTTGAACCAGTCCCAAATGAACCAATTTGTCAAAATGATTTTTAAGTTAAGAATATAGCTGTATCAGTTAGGACTGTTTGTGCGTGTGCTTAGATGTTGTATGTGTCTGTATCTGTTTGTGACGTACACATACATAAGTACATTTTGAAATATACTTGTGTGTTTGTACTGTATGCCCACAGTGGGAAATAAGTGAATCAGTGAATTGTATTTTTCAAACGGTCCACTGAAATGAACTGTCCAAATGATTGATTCATTCAAATGAATTGGACCGAGTGTTACATTTACGTCTTTTTTCTTTTTCTGTGTGTGAGGAATTGTAGCTTTTGTACATCTGTGTATGTCTGTCCTCAGTGGAAAATGAACAAATCTTTTTAAGTGTCTAAATGAACCGAATCATTCAAATTAATTGGACGTCCCATATAACTTGTGTTTGTGTGTCTGGTTTTTCTAAAGGAAAAATGTGTTTCAGAAAACTATTCAGTCACAGACAGAAGAAAAGGCATTGTGTTTGTGTAGGAAACTATAAACTATATTAATCTCTTTTTTAAAAGCTGTCTTTCTCTTGTTAGATATTTCTCTCTCTTGCGCACACACACACACACACACACACACACACACACAGAGATATTAAGATCCAAACCTTTAAATATACTTACACATCCTGTCATTTTAGCAAAACCAGCACGCTCTTGTTCACACAATGTGGCTTTGGATAAGCTTGAATAACTCATTTAGTTCCTTTACATAAACACAGACTAACACTGCTTTTCTCTTTCTGTCATTCTTTCTCTCGCACACTCAAACACATCCAAAAGATCTTCCTCCCAGCCTTCCAAACCCTCATTCTTCTATTCCTGCTCCAGTCTGTGAATCCACAGAGGACAAACAGACAACAGAAAGTATGTCACATTCAGCAAATCAAACCACACAAACAAGCTTTAATCAAACATATTTACTGTCACAGTAGAAACACACACACACACATATTTGCACACAAATCTTAGTTATCCCTTTCATTCTCTTTCCCACAATCCATCATCTCTATTTCGACTGATTCTTTCTGTCCATCTCTCTCTTTTTCATTCGCTCTCTCTCTCTCTCTCTCCCTCTCTCCCTATGCAGGCACATATGTCAGGATACATTATTTCAACTGGCTACCTCCCATGTTTCTCCTATTTCTCCTCTCTGTTACTTGCGTTCTCTTTTCCCCTCTATCCTGTGCTCTCCTGGTGATGGTGATGTTTGGGTTTTTGTGTGTTTCGGATTTACAAATGATAAAAGAAGAGCTAAAAACTCGACAGGATCTCTCACAGAAGGCGAACATTTTGTCCCTAGTTGGTCTCTCAGTCTGTCTGTCTCTCTCTTCACACACACACACTTGGCTAGTGAATTATGGTTGGCTCTAGAATCTGTCCAGCCCTAAAGTACTCCAGATGTTGGACTGTGTGTGTGTGTGTGTGTGTGTGTGTGCGGTTCTGGCTGTTCTGTCAAACAGAAGGGCCAAAGTGAATTCAGGTTTTGTTTTTGTCTTTTACCCTGTGTGTGTGTGTTTAGAGACGTTATTTCGTGTTTGGTTTCTAGGCACACACTGCTGTACTCGCCGCTTTGCTCGTTTGGCAGTGTTCTGCTTGCTTTCATTAGAACCTGTAATTAAAACGACAGTGAAATGTGATTACTGTCTTTAAGATGTGTCACAGTAGAAACACACACACACACACACACACACACACACACACATATTTGCACACAAATCTTAGTTATCGCTTTCATTCTCTTTCCCACAATCCATCATCTCTATTTCGACTGATTCTTTCTGTCCATCTCCCTCTTTTTCATTCGCTCTCTCTCTCTCTCTCTCTCCCTCTCTCCCTATGCAGGCACATATGTCAGGATACATTATTTCAACTGGCTACCTCCCATGTTTCTCCTATTTCTCCTCTCTGTTACTTGCGTTCTCTTTTCCCCTCTATCCTGTGCTCTCCTGGTGATGGTGATGTTTGGGTTTTTGTGTGTTTCAGATTTACAAATGATAAAAGAAGAGCTAAAAACTCGACAGGATCTCTCACAGAAGGCGAACATTTTGTCCCTAGTTGGTCTCTCAGTCTGTCTGTCTCTCTCTTCACACACACACTTGGCCAGTGAATTATGGTTGGCTCTAGAATCTGTCCAGCCCTAAAGTACTCCAGATGTTGGACTGTGTGTGTGTGTGTGTGTGTGCGGTTCTGGCTGTTCTGTCAAACAGAAGGGCCAAAGTGAATTCAGGTTTTGTTTTTGTCTTTTACCCTGTGTGTGTGTGTTTAGAGATGTTATTTCGTGTTTGGTTTCTAGGCACACACTGCTGTACTCGCCGCTTTGCTCGTTTGGCAGTGTTCTGCTTGCTTTCATTAGAACCTGTAATTAAAACGACAGTGAAATGTGATTACTGTCTTTAAGATGTTCGACTGTGTTCTGCACACACTGAAATAGGGTTGGGCGGCACGATGGTGCATACTGTGCAATGGTAGAAATGTGTCAGGCGGTTGAGATCCTGCAGTACTGATTTGTGAGGTTGAATACTGTTTTTGTATACATATGTGAATATGTACGTTCAAAAGTTTAAGGTCAGTATGAAATGAACGCTTCTATTCAACAAGGACACATTCAATTGATAAAAAGTGACAGTAAAGACATAACGGTACAAAAAAATTCAGTTTCAAACAGGGCTCTGAACCGGTTCAAGGAACGGAAACGAAAATCGGAAACGAACGAAAATTTTGACAGGAACAGAACCAGAAACAGAAACGAAATCTAATTTTATAGTTCCGAACAGAATCGAAAATTTGAAATGGCCATTAACCGGTTAATAACGTTATTTTATCGTTCCATTTAATATTTGAAATTTGCTGTCAACCAATCAGGAATTCAAGTAGTATGGCCTGCGAATGTGACGCTGACGCCAACGAGTGAAATGCCCGCGCTCAGCTGTGAACTCATCATAGGTAGGTCGCAATGGCAATGCACTGGCGTTAGTTTATCCGAGGATAGTGTAAGATGGATTCAACAGATCACATGCACCTGCAGCGCTTCTGTGAACGGAGAAAACAGAATAAAACTATAGGCTTACAAAAAAGGAATATATAGGCATATACACTAAATATATTTTACTTAAATCATTGACAGATTAACAAAACGAAAGAAAAAAATGTGTGAGTTAGCCTACAGTTCATTGTGACGCATTCCAAAGTTCTCGGAAAGGAAAATGTGACGGCAGTAGTTTTTTTATTTAGCAAAAGCTTTACAGTTTTATTTATTTTGCAAAGGCTTGACAGTTTTGAATTATGTCTTACCAGAAAAGCGCTATATAAATGCAAGGAATTATTATTATTATTATTACTTCTGTCTGAATAACCAACCAGCGTTGGTATGACCATATCGCGCCAGCGCACATATTTACATACAACATATTTTTGAGACATTACAGCCTGTTCATTATCAAAATAAAATACAGTTAAAGAAACGTATAAAAAGTTGCACTGCTCCGTTGTACAATCTGTTGCGTTCAGCGTGACCATCGCCTCACTGTGCTGATATAGCCGATGTGAAGGATGATGTTTTACGTTGATGAAAATACAAAGCCTAGCCTATAATAAATAATATTTTAGCATCCAGATACATCGTGAATATGTAAACATTTGGATTCGTGCCGAATGAGAGAGGTAGGCATCAGTTTCACCTTAAATTAATAAATTGTTTTTGGATTGAGGTTTTTATAGCCTAAACGCATAGACTTAACTTTAGAGGATTTGTTGTGGAGAGAAACTAATAACTGTGTTTATAATGTTTGTAAACATCTTGCTTTACCGGCATTTTAGCCTACATTATTTCTGATAATAAAATGCGACATGAGAATAATAAAATGCGACATGAGCCTACTCGACTTACGTTTTGTTTTTTTTACTCTCAAAAGGCAATCTTATAGGCTACAAGTAGCGTTTTTTAACAATGTGAACATTTTAAAATGTAAAATTTTCAAATAAATGCTGTTCTTTTGAACTTTCATCAAAGAATCCTGAAAAAATGTATCGTGGTTTCCGCAAAAATATTATACAGCACAACTGTTCTCAACATTGATAATAGCAAGGAATGTTTCTTGAGCAGCATATTTGAATGATTCAGAAGGATCATGTGATGCTGAAGTCTGGATGCCTGCTGATAATTCAGCTTTGCATCACAGGAATAAATTACATTTTAAAATCTTTTAAATACATTAAAATATTTTACCAGTCCCAAGATATGTATGCCTTTTTACAGTGGCTATCGTGATTCATCCAGTCAGTCTTGTTTTTTTTATTGTTAATCTTTTGTTTTAAACTTTGATTATCATTGTAGTGTTTTTGCGCTATTATAAATGATCTTATTCATTTGCGTCCATAAAGTTCTTATAAATAAATAAATAAATAATCTGAAGTGTCTTATCCTATTAAACATTTTTGTGTGGTTGTGTGGAATTTTCAGCAATTATTTTGCCATATATACCATTAGAGTTATACAAAATTATTCATGATCCACCCACCTCTTCACTGAAGCCACTTTAGCTGTCCCCCCGTGTGCCTGTGTGTTTGCCGTTTGGCTTTGATACGACCCAGAAATGAACAGTCCACCAGAATTTTCCGCCACACTCTCCGCTCTGTTACTCCTCTCCTGTTTTTTCAGTCTCATACTTGCCGGCATCTTTCTTAATATAGCAACCCCCTCCTTTCCTCTTTCTCCATCTCTTTATCTCTCTTTCTTTCTTTCTCCCTCTCGCTTTCTTTCACTGAATGCCATCTCCTTCCTCCCTTCAGACCATTGACCCACTTTTCTCTTTTCTTGCTCCTTCTCTCCCTCCACACTTTTGTCCTTCACCTCAGCAACTTCTTCGTCTCCACTCTTGAAGTGAAAGTTGTCCGGAGGGCAAACAAATGTTTTGGCTGTGTTGCATCAGCGCCGTGTTTCATGTGGCAAGGCTAATTTAACAAGTTGTTGAGTGTGTGGTGCAGCAGGTCAAGGTGGAGTCTAAGAATGGATGGATGGATGGATGGATGGATGGATGGATGATATATTACAGGTATCTAGGTGCCCATAAACAAATGTTAAACGTCAAATTCATCGATCTCCCCCACTTTTCTCTCACTCTTTCTTTCTCTTGTCTTTCTTTAATTAAAATTCATTGGATGTTTAGGCTCATGCAGACATGACTCATCCAGTTCTCTTTCTTTCTCCCTCTCGCTTTCTTTCACTGAATGCCATCTCCTTCCTCCCTTCAGACCATTGACCCACTTTTCTCTTTTCTTGCTCCTTCTCTCCCTCCACACTTTTGTCCTTCACCTCAGCAACTTCTTCGTCTCCACTCTTGAAGTGAAAGTTGTCCGGAGGGCAAACAAATGTTTTGGCTGTGTTGCATCAGCGCCGTGTTTCATGTGGCAAGGCTAATTTAACAAGTTGTTGAGTGTGTGGTGCAGCAGGTCAAGGTGGAGTCTAAGAATGGATGGATGGATGGATGGATGGATGATATATTACAGGTATCTAGGTGCCCATAAACAAATGTTAAACGTCAAATTCATCGATCTCCCCCACTTTTCTCTCACTCTTTCTTTCTCTTGTCTTTCTTTAATTAAAATTCATTGGATGTTTAGGCTCATGCAGACATGACTCATCCAGTTTGAACTGAACCCACACAGTGTAAGCAGATATATCCAGATTCCTGTTGCAGTACACAAAGCATAGATCCACATGCACGCTCTCCGCTGAGATCTGCACTCAAGCGCTGTTGCCCACAGACATGACCTAGTTAGGTTGGATGTCCTTCCTCCTTTCTGACCCACATCCTCACTGTCAGCCCGCCACTCTTCCGAGATTACGAAAGATCCGTGCCTGAATGCCGATTACGTTCTTTCCGTAACCCCACATAGCCTAGGTGTCCTGCGGAGATATCCCATCATGCCTTGCTCCACTCTTGTGTTCTGAGATGAAGTGTTGCTTTCTGAAATGCTGCCGTCTAGAGAGGCCTGTTGATAGCACTTAGGCCAGTGTATATTTATATAATGCATGATGATATTCTTTATTCATTAAAGAAGAATGCATTATCTTATATGCAAGTCTTGCAAATAATGCAGTTATTTACAATTGTTATATTTTGTGTAGTTATATTAACAGTTACACAATTTGGTTCATCGTCATCGTTAAGTTCCTTAATTGTGTAATATTTATTTATATATATATATAAATCAAATGTAAATATAATATAAATGTATATATAATTAAAATATATATATAATACAGGTGCATCTCAATAAATTAGAATGTCGTGGAAAAGTTCATTTATTTCAGTAATTCAACTCAAATTGTGAAACTCGTGTATTAAATAAATTCAGTGCACACAGACTGAAGTAGTTTAAGTCTTTGGTTCTTTTAATTGTGATGATTTTGGCTCACATTTAACAAAAACCCACCAATTCACTATCTCAAAAAATTAGAATATGGTGACATGCCAATCAGATAATCAACTCAAAACACCTGCAAAGGTTTCCTGAGCCTTCAAAAAAAAGAACCAAAGACTTAAACTACTTCAGTCTGTGTGCAATTAATTTATTTAATACACGAGTTTCACAATTTGAGTTGAATTACTGAAATAAATGAACTTTTCCACGACATTCTAATTTATTGAGATGCACCTGTATATATAATTATTTTATATTATAATTATATGTATATTTAGGTTTGTTTTCTATTTATTTAAAAGATAGAAAGGGAATAGGACGATGGCTCAATGTGTGTGCCATTGCATCATGGCTCTTTTCCACCAAGCATGCTCCATCAGCTTATTTAATCTGTTTTGTATTTTATGTAATGTATTTAGAGGCTTTATAAGCCTTGATGGTGTTGATATTCATACAGTAGATCCCACAGCTGATTTACAGTCCAGCAGATTTTACAGTCTGAACAGGATTAGAGCTGTCTGATCTCATTACATGAGCCACCAAATGCTTTATTTGTTTACGCGCTTATTTATAGACTCATTTAAACCTTATCTGGAGGAAAGGATGAGGGTTTTTTCAGATCTGTCTCTGTCTCTCTTTCTCTGTGACCTCTGCCCTCATAAGCTGCTTGCTTCTCTCGGACACTTGCTCTGCTGGAGTTTTTATTTGTGTTGTGTGTTTACTCATACAGCCTGATGGGCTGGCAGCTGGAAATGGAATGGTTAAGAGGTCAGACGAGTTAAACTCTCTCTAGTGGTTCACGAGTCTGCCTGGCAGGCCTCCAGTACCAGCCTTTTCTTAGTACTCGACCACTGGAGCCTTTAACCTCATACTCGCTCTGACACACTACAACATCCATTTACAGCATGGAAATGTATGCGCTGGCAGTGGTTCCTTGTGGTGTCATGCTTGCTTTGGATTCAGCTTTGTGACTGAAAGAGTAAAGAGGAAGTATATGTGCTCATTGCGTGTCTGTGGTCGGATCCCACTGAAGAAGCTGGCAGCGATGTGCCGCCCCGGGGGCCGATCGAGAGTGCAATGACCGTAATCTGTCTGGATGGGAAGAAACGTGAATAACTGGTCACAAATGAAAATGTCATTGAGCATATAGGAAAGATCACGCTGGGTTGTAGCTAATAGGGTCAAAAGTGGGAACGACTCTAGGGGTCCACAGGTGCAGAGGGGCCCACAAGAATGTATTTAATGTATTTTATGTGAGAATATAAGAAATAATGCAGGTTCAATACAAATTAGCCTCAACTGATAGTGTTTGTGGCATAATGTTACCACGGAAATTTATAAAAAAGGCATTTACAATGCAAGTGAATGGGGCCAATCCCTAACTGTTAAAAATACATTTAAATTTTATTAATACTTTCAATAGTATAGCCACATAACAAACAAGACTTTAGTGTAAAAAACCCCATACATTTTTCACTTAATTGGCACGACAATGGAAAGCAACAAACCCTAAAAAAAAAAAAAATTTATAGCTCAAATAATAAAGTATAAAGTTATAACAGAAGAGTGAAAGTAAGTGCTATTTTTTTAGGACTACAGAATAATGAAATGATACACTACCATTCAAAAGTTTGGGGTTGGTAAGATACATTTTAGTTTAATTTTGAAAGAAGTCTCTTATCTCACCAAGGCTGCATTTATTTGATCAAAAGTGCAATTTAAACAGGAAGATTGTGGATTGAACAAATTCAAAATTTCTACTCTGTTTTCTATTTTAATATATTTAAATTTACTCCAGTCTTTATTGTTACTTGATCCTTCTGAAATTATTCTAATGTGCTGATTTGGTGCTCAAGAAACATTTATAATTATTATTATCACCATTGGAAACAGTTGTGCTACTTAATATTTTTCCAGAAACTGTGATACATTTCTCCAGGATTCTTTGATGAATAGAACGTGAAAAAAAGAAAAAAAGATTTTTCTTTTGGAACAATAAAAGTCTTCACTGTTGCATTTGATAAATTTAATGTGTCCTTGTTGAATAAAAGTATTAATTTCTTTCTTTCCAAAAAAAATCTTACTGACCCCAAACTTATAAACGGTAGTGCACAATGCTTTTAAAACCCTCTAATTTCAAAAAATAAACAATTGGCAAGTCAATTTTTTTTTTGTCGTAATTATGCTACAAATGTTGTCGATTGAGCTTATCTTGTATTGAACCAGCAATATTCCCTAAAAATTGTTAATTCACAAATTAATTAATATTTCGGTCTGTGGTCTCCCGAGAGAAGTACTGAGAAATGTTCAGTTTTGTAATACTTCAGTATAAGTGGGTATCAGAAAATGTATTGTCCCAACATTTTGTTAAAACAGGAGGCCCAGCTCAATATACAGTCAGGAGGCCCAGAATTCCTAGCTGTGTGTGTGGGGAGTAGATTATATATATGCTCTCGTATGTCATTTATGTTTTAAACGTGTTTGCTTTTGACAACTGTATTCTAGTGTTACTGTGTGCGTGTGATCATCTGGGACATTATGAGCTGCAATTATGCACCATTGCCAAGACTGTCAGTGTGATATACTCGTGCCTACCTCAAGAGGCTCCTTAATCTGTCCTGCTCACACATACACACACAATCTGATGTTAGCCTGTGCTGCTTTATCATAGACTCGCACAGGGCCATTTATAATGACATTGCGGTCTAGTCAGACACGTCAGGGTGAAAGTGGTCTACAGCGCACGTCGTCTCCATCCTCTTGTGCCTGTTCTGTGGATGTCATAAACTGACCAATCAGAGCGCAGAACGCGCCGCTCAGAAACATTAAGGAAACATTAAGAGATGTGCCATCAAAATCTGCATCCATTTCGACATCAGCAGTCATTTTCCCTCATAAATTGCTATTGTTTTGGTAGATAACGGCATAAATTGTGCCTTGCAAGAACATTGCGGCGTTTTTCCTGCTTTTAAAGTTAATGGAAAACATTATGATTTTGCGGTGACTCTTACTTCTCCTGTCCTTTCCTCTTTTTAGCTGTCAGCACTCTCATAATTGCTTATGAAGGCTTCGTTAATGGCTTAAATCAACCATATGAATGTGTTGCTTCGGATTTATTGAGTCTTATTTAGTTTCAGGAAATATGAAGTGTGAGCCAAAGGTGGAAATAGTTGGCTGAGGACAGCAGTGCAAATCTCTCCTGATTCAGTACTGTACTAAAAAAAAATCATATTTCACACTCTCACGCTAACTTCATGTTTTGCAGCTTAATAATGGATGTGTTTTGAGATTTGGGCAGCAGTTATTTACAGCTCGTCATCCATGAAGAGCATCTGTGGAATGTTGCAGATTATATAGAACATTAATTTTGACCTGTTCCTCAGTTTGTAACAAAGAGAAAACATGCTTTTAGTGTGTTTACATGTGCAGTTTGAATGAAAGCGTAGCAGGAAAATGGGCCAGAGGGGTTGAAAACAGAAATGTGAGGCTGGTATTTTATTATAAGGATCATGTTCGTCAAAAATAAAAATTGAGAATGAATTGCTGTCACGCATGTTGTTCTAAATGCTGTGGTTTTCTTTCTTCTGTAGACAAGAAAAGCAGATGCTCATGCTGCTCTTTTCCATGTGTGAAAGCGAATGCTGATTGTCTAGCAAGTAACAGAAGCGAAAGAAAAGTAGTCCCTGCAATATTCCAAGTCTTCAGAAGCCTTGTGTAAAGAATAGGCTTGTGTGAAGAAAAGATCCTAATTTAAGTGTTCACTAAAAATCCTACCCTCTGCCACTAGTCTCAAATTATTGTGATTTGAACATTCTCATATTCAAAATCATTATAATCAATCACGGATGTGATTGCAAGACGCCTTGATGTGCCATAGTTGACTATACATGGGTGTCAATGAGATTTGAAGTATTATTTATACACTTATTTATACACTATTTTGAATTAGCATTTATTTATAAAAATGTCAATTTTATTTTGTGACTTTGTCATTTTTATCAATTTTTTTTAGATTTCTGTTTAGTTTTATTGTATTTTTTTATTTCAGATTTAGTTTGAGTAATTTACTACATCAACTTAAACTTTTTTTTTAGTTTAGTTAGCTGCCAAGGCAAAATTTCTAATTAAAAGTTATTTTATTTTATTTCAACTGAAAACTATTTTTCATGGTTTTAGTTTATGATAATAACACTGGATTTGCTGCAATTAACAAATAAAATGTTTATATATTCAATGTTTATGTACTCCACTCACACAAAACTATGGATTCAGAAGACATTTACAGTGTGATATTGTAAATACTTTTTGTCATTTTTGGAGTTTTTCACTCATTTATTTATTTAGATATTTATGTAATGACAAATGGGTGATTAAATGATGACCAAATTTTCATACACTACTCCACTCACACAAAACTATGGATTCAGAAGACATTTACAGTGTGATATTGTAAATACTTTTTGTCATTTTTGGAGTTTTTCACTCATTTATTTATTTAGATATTTATGCATTTATGTAATGACAAATGGGTGATTAAATGATGACCAAATTTTCATACATGTGCGTATATATGCTTTCAGGGTTAAATCGACAGGTTACAAATATCCCACAATATTCCTTTAACAGACAGAATTTGAATATTTATGATGCCTTGATTATCTGCCATTAAAATGTATCTAACATATATGCTACATAAATACATCAAATATGCACACACACAGTCTCTCACTGTCTGTAACTCTCATAAACACACTAACACACAAATGTGCTTTCACAATAATAGCCGTGGGATAACACCCACGCATAACACACACGTCTGACTGACTTGCGCTTCATCACCATCATTAGTGCGACAAGAGGCATCCCAGAACCCCTTTACATAAACACATGCATGGGAGATGCATACTCTATCACACTCACACACAGAGCCTCCTTGGCTTCATTTGTTTGTTCACTAAATCGCTCTTCTGGCCTTTACACTTTATTCTTTTTATCAGTTCTTCTGTCTTGAATCTTTGTGACACGCAGCGACTCTCTTCACGCTAGTTTTTATTCTTATCCCGGAGAGAAATACACACCCTGAGGTGAATAAAATACACATAGTGATTAGGAACGAATGACTGCAATGTTTCTTCATGACTTCTGCACTTTGTTTCTTTCTGTTCCTGTTATATGGGACTTGGAGAATGGTGTTCCTCTGCCACTCCGTCCTCCATTTCTCCTCATCCCACCATCACTGCTGATCATTGTCTCCATTACTCATCCTGTCCTTACTTTATTCTTTCTCTCTCCCTCTCTAGTCTTTGTGTTTTCATCAGTCTCTCATCCCATTTTTACCTCTTTATCTCTCTGTGCCGCTTTGTTTCTCTCTCTCTGCCTCCCATTTATCTTTAAAGGAGAGCTGAAGCTACAGCTTTGCTACTTACAATAAACAGTATTGTTCTTGCTTGTCTTTTGTTTCTCCCATTTTCTTTTTTTTTTCTGCCCCAAGACCTTTCAGTACTTCAGCTTATAGGGAAGAGTCACATTCATACGTGTCATCAAATTCCCTCCCTCTCGCTCTTTCCACTCTTCCTTACACTGTCTTTTCCACACATTTGGTCTTTCCATCACCTCCTATCGTCTCTCTTCTCAATCACATCAGCAACAGCTTGTCAGAGACCATCAGTGTCTCCCTCCCTCCCTGTCTCTCTCTTTTCTTTCCATCTCACGTAATGTCTCAGAATATCCATGTTTTAGGGTTACAGTTAACCTTGACCTTCCCACACTATCTATCTATCTATCTATCTATCTATCTATCTATCTATCTATCATTTTGTTTGTCTGTACTATCTATCTATCTATCTATCTATCCATCTGTTTGTCTGTACTATCTATCTATCTATCTATCTATCTATCATTTTGTTTGTCTGTACTATCTATCTATCCATCCATCCATCCATCCATCCATCCATCCATCCATCCATCCATCCATCCATCCATCCATCCATCCATCCATCCATCCATCCATCCATCCATCCATCCATCCATCCATCCATCCATCCATCCATCCATCCATCCATCCATCCATCCATCCATCCATCCATCCATCCATCCATCCATCCATCCATCCATCCATCCATCCATCCATCCATCCATCCATCCATCCATCCATCCATCCATCCATCCATCCATCCATCCATCCATCCATCCATCCATCCATCCATCCATCCATCCATCCATCCATCCATCCATCCATCCATCCATCCATCCATCCATCCATCCATCCATCTATCCATCATTTTGTCTATCTGTCTATCTATCTATCTATCTATCTATCTATCTATCATTTTGTTTGTCTGTACTATCTATCTATCCATCCATCCATCCATCCATCCATCCATCTATCAATCTATCCATCTATCCATCCATCCACACACACACTACCAGTCAAAAGTTTTTGAACAGTAAGATTTTTCATGTTTTTTAA
>NW_015628684.1:128712-156095 GCF_001515625.1 Sinocyclocheilus rhinocerous | reverse complement strand
ATCCATCCATCCATCCATCCATCCATCCATCCATCCATCCATCCATCCATCCATCCATCCATCCATCCATCCATCCATCCATCCATCCATCCATCCATCCATCCATCCATCCATCCATCCATCCATCCATCCATCCATCCATCCATCCATCCATCCATCCATCCATCCATCCATCCATCCATCCATCCATCCATCCATCCATCCATCCATCCATCCATCCATCCATCCATCCATCCATCCATCCATCCATCCATCCATCCATCCATCCATCCATCCATCCATCCATCCATCCATCCATCCATCCATCCATCCATCCATCTATCCATCATTTTGTCTATCTGTCTATCTATCTATCTATCTATCTATCTATCTATCATTTTGTTTGTCTGTACTATCTATCTATCTATCTATCTATCTATCTATCTATCTATCCATCCTTCAGTGAGGCTGAGAGCGTGAGTGAGGGAGAGATGAAGGTGTGAAGGTCTCTTTTTTCACACCCTCCATGGGTCATCATTGGTGTTATGTTATTCTGCTGCCCAGGGGTATTTTTTTCGGAAAGGACAAAAACGTTTAAAATGTCCATGTGAGACTGACAGAGAGTGATATATTTAAAATAAATGGAGGAATCAGAATCAAGAGGCATAATATATTACACCAGCGTGGGACAGAGGTGTGTCTGTCCTCCATTATTCCCTCTCTCTCACGCCATCCCTCAGTAAATAAGATCTGGCACTCTCACTAACATCAGATCATTATTTCACTCTCTTTCTTTCTTTCCTTCCGTCTCTCTCTCTCATTTAAGACGGCCAGACCTTATTACCAAGGACAAGCTGTCCTGTCCTGTCTTCGGCCCGTGCGTCTGGCCCACATGTAACCAGCCGTCGGCCGCTCTTAGCTCACCTCAACCCACATGCATCTCACATGACGTCCACCTGTAGCCCACTTCATATTAGGAGCAGCCATCGCTGACCCACTTAGATCCATGAAGCTCACCAATGTCATTTCTCAAGAACCTGTCAGCATTATGGAGGAGTCCTGGATTAAGCGAGTTTGTGTGTGTATGAGTGATGGATGCAGTTTGAGGCGTTTTAGGATGTTAAATGACCTCCTCTGGGACCGGAAATTAGGCCTCATTAGAGCTGCACCATGATGCAGAGTGACATTTGTGTGTGTTAATCTACATTAGATCAAATATCTGTGCAGAATGACTGTGTGTCAGTGGGAACTATTATTGCTACAGTATCAGATCTGTGTCTGTGAGTCTGTTTGTGACACCATATCACACATTATTTCGTAGCATGCAGAATGTATGCTGTTCATATTGAGTGCATTTTCTGTACAAATGTACTAGTTGACATTTTGCCAAAATATGCAATATACAAGAAGAACCCGTGTGAGATACTGTACCCCAAAATGCAGTGCTCTTAACTAAAACTTTTATGTTGATAGTGACAAATCACTATTGTTAACATCTGTCGTGACTCATTATTTGATAAGGCTGTCAGAAGTATAGACATTTCTACACAAACTTGGATTAAGAATAACTTTTTTAATTAAAAATAAAAGTAAAAATATAACCCATTCATTTCCAAAATATTAACAGGATGACACTTGCTAAATTAAGTTTTTGAATTTTTCAGGTTAAATCACTGAATGCATTGAAGATATTGAATACAGTTTTTCATATTGTTTCACATACTTTTTTTTTTTTTTTTCAAAATTGTTTACTGCAGTTTCCCTTTTTTTTTTTTTTTTTTTTTTCAATATTAGGCAGGATTCATCTGTTTCAGTCTTTCGGTGTTCTTCGGTTTTTGTGACGTTTTATTGATTTGCACATTTAGTGCATGCGCTAATTACTAGGGTCTGACGCTGAATTGTTTTATACATTATATATCTGGATATATTTGTGGGAAAAAATCTATTCTGAAGTATTTTTGTCTTTGCAATGACAAAAATGTACTTGAGAAGCAGCACTGCATGCGATATTAAGACTTGTGTTCAGAGAATGTTCAAAACAAGTGTATTTTGTCTGCACTGCAAAGACTATGAAACATTTTGTTTTTATTTTCCTCTTTTTTTTATTTATTTATTTTTTTCGGCCTCCATCTTTGGCTATGATTTTGATTTTTTTTTTTTCAGAACATTTATTGACTTTTCTGTCTGTCTGTCTGTCTGTCTGTCTGTCTGTCTGTCTGTCTATCTGGTTGTCTGTCATGACTTGGAGTGGTGGAGGATGTAGGTGGGTTTGGGGGGCTGCAGGTCATTATGAGCACAATAACACGGACAGTCATAGAGACACGGAGCGAAGGAGGAGGTGGAGGAAAGGAGTGAGGGATGGAGAGAGAAAACGAGAGGAATTGTGTCAAGAATAATGATGGGCCAATTGAGAGCGCCTGCAGTCAGATCCCTGTATTTCCGACCATTCCCGTGCTCGGCAGGGGCTCTCATTGTCTCCCGTAGAGATCACAACTGCACACACACATATACACGCACTGAAACATCAGCTATGTCCGGCTAAGTAAGCACAATGGTCATTTGTTCCATGTCTTGTATTTAATGTGTGTGTGTTATCAAACCCGTTGTACCTTTCCAATCTGTGTTTCCCATTGCCAGTAAGCTAGCTTCCCTTCTTAAAGGAATAGTTCACCCAAAATCAACAATGTTTTATTCTGTGGAACACAAAATGAGAATATTGTGTTACTGCCAGTTTGCATACACCGGAACTATAAAGTAGTCCATAAAACTCATGTATTTCAGGTCTTCTGAAGGCTTGTGTGAACACCAAAATTTAAGTTTGATTCAGTTCAATTCAAATTTATATGTAAAGCACTTCCCTCAATACAGCTTTAAAGAAAATGTTTTAAAAATGTTACAATCGACAAGCCAGAAGTGACTGTGTCAAGTTGTTTTTCTATGAAAATTCATTTCAGTTGGCATTTCAAGCTAATTTGATGTCACCAAACACCATTGGTTCTTACATGTTGCAAACAAAACATGCTGTAGCAACAGAGGGCAAGATTTACATTGTAAAAATCACATACATAGCAGTCCGTTGCTCACTCAAAGCTATCGTATTGCTTCAGAAGTCATATGGACTATTTTATGTATATTTGTCAAAACAGCAGCTTGGACATTGTGCAAAACATCTCATTTTGTTTTCCACACAAGAAAGAAAGTCCTACATATTAGATTTTCATTTTTGTTTGAAGTGCCCCTTTAATAACCTATAAAGTCTTTTATAGTAAGGCAGTCCACCTTTGAGAATGACCATGTGGTTGTTATCTAGCACATCTCTATTGTGTGGTCTTGTACTTCCTCAGGTTCCTCGTCTTAAAGAGCCCAATCAAGCCACAGCGTTTAGATTGGCTTTCATTTCCCCTGCGAAATGCCTCCCACACGCCATAATCCCGTTATGTAAAGATAAATGACTAATATAGCCTCATAGATCCCACATCTATTAAAATGCGCTCTCAGCTGTTGTTCATAGAAGAGGCTAAATACACCATTCCAGTGTTTAAACCTGCAGCACATAAACCACAGCTTATGTTTCATTTGTAAAAAAAAAAAAAAAAGTATTTATTATGTTTTTTTTATTACAGAGGAGAACATTTAGAGCTGCTGCTCCCTGGTGTGTACCCTGGAGTGTTTAACAGCTTGTAGGGCAAAAAAAAAAGAACGATAAACAACTTCCAGCAGCAAAAAAGTTGCTATATTAAGAATAATTCATGGTGTAGCCTCATCTGCAAGTACTGTAAAGGCCAGTTCACACAGAGAGGAAATATTCAGCATGGATATTCACTCAAAAGAGACTTTGAGTTAAAAAAACAGAGCACTTCTATGAAGCTATTTATACTGGAGATTTCATTTTGACTGATTATGGAAGGTTTTTCCAATTTACTCTCATTGTGAATAGACCTTTTGTCTGAGATTTGTCACTTTTACATTTCGTTCTTGTTGTGAACAGGCCTTAATGCTGTGTCCAAATACTCATCTCCTCATCTTTATTTTTCAACTCAACGGTCTGATGATTGCGGTTCACGTCTCCATTGCCAGACCGCAGTGGCTGACCGCAGGTTTACACTGCGTGTTTTATGGCCGTGCCAAAACGTGGTTGTTCACGGAAACCCAATCCACCTTGACTCATTGTGATGTGAGTCACTGGTCAGCGAGTTCAGAGAAAAGTCCAGTACTTTACAACATCCTCCAAACTTTATTCAGATTTCTGACAGTTTGAGTGAACACGGAGGACTCTAATTGGTTCGGTCTGATCTGTTAAGGACATGAACAAGCCAATCAAAGGGTTAGATGACTGGCCCCATTTAATTTGTTCCATTTGATTGGTTAAAGTCATTAACTAGCCCATCAGATGACGAGGTAGACGGAGGAAGGCGATGCTAGAGGGCAGGATGTGGCAGCGCTAATGAACCCGCTACATCAGACTAATACTCATGTAAGTGTCAGAGGGCACTTCTCTGAGTCCGCGCTCCAATACGGGAACAAGTTAAAGGTGGTCATCTCACTAATGGGTGTCATCACCACATGCAATCCAGAAAGACTCGGAAAAGTTTCCCTGACAAAAGCACTGAACTTGAGAAAACTACATGTTTAGCCAAGGAATTTAGGAGACTTGTGTGAACTAATCTAATGTGCATGTTTGTTCAAAGAAGCAATATGTGACACACTCTATCATTTTAGCGGCTATCACAGTAAGCTGTTTGTAGGGAAATGTGATTATAAGCAAGAAAAACTTGAATTTTTGATGGATTTGTAGCTTTCATATTGCCCAGTTTATTACAAACTTCAAACCATACATTTTGTTTTGTCACTCTTTAATGTGGTGTGACAGATTGCTGCCTTGCTAAAAGTCATTCAGTGTCCACAGGAATGTCCATATACTATATATATATTTAATTATACAGTAAAGATACAATTATTATATTAAGGCTATATTATTATTATGACAAAAATCATAATTGTTGATTATTCCTTTGAAATTGTAATTGCGATTAATTACCGTTATAACAATTCACATTGAATGATGTTTTGCATAGTTTTATACTATCATTTGAAGCAACTGCATGTCATATTTTTATATGAAAATAAGTTGAAAACACTCTTCCTGAAAAACATTGATAGCAAGATAACATAAAAAAAAACACATCTTAAGCACGCAGAATAATGTAAGTGGACCTTTTTTTGTAGTTGCATCTTTGAACGATTACATAATTGTGGCATCCGGAATTGTAATCATGATTAGAAATTAAATTAATTGTGCAGCCCTGAGCCCTATATTATCTTACAAAAAATTGTACTGAGCCTAAAACATTTGAAAGGTAGTGTATGTTAGAATAAACTCCTAACAAAAAGCCATTTTCTCAAAAATTATTATTAATGACACGGAATTAAGCATTGAAATTTTTACGTATTTAATTATTTTATATTATTTTCTTGAAATCTTGAAATAAATAAATATATTTAGGTCAAAAAGACTCAAAATGATGGAGCAGATCACATACAGGTGCATCTCAATAAATTAGAATGTCGTGGAAAAGTTCATTTATTTCAGTAATTCAACTCAAATTGTGAAACTCGTGTATTAAATAAATTCAATGCACACAGACTGAAGTAGTTTAAGTCTTTGGTTCTTTTAATTGTGATGATTTTGGCTCACATTTAACAAAAACCCACCAATACACTATCTCAACAAATTAGAATATGGGGACTTTTTTTTATTGGTCTTATGGAGTATTCTAATTTGTTGAGATAGTGAGTTGGTGGGTTTTTGTTAAATGTGAGCCAAAATCATCACAATTAAAAGAACCAAAGACTTAAACTACTTCAGTCTGTGTGCATTGAATTTATTTAATATACGAGTTTCACAATTTGAGTTGAATTACTGAAATAAATGAACTTTTCCACGACATTCTAATTTATTGAGATGCACCTGTATATGGAGTGTCTTTATATATCTGTTGAATTGATCAAATTCTTCTCTGTTTTGCAGGTGCTGGAAACAACACACATCCCAGAATTCCCCCTAGAGGTCCTGGTGGAGAAAACGGCCCCCTTCCCCCCTCCAACGTCGCTGTTATCGCAGGTGCAGCCGGCGGTTCGGCTTTCCTACTGCTCGTAACAGCCGTGATCTGCGTGGTGTGCTACCGACGACGACACGCCAAGCACTCGGAATCACACCACCCTCCACTCTCCCTCTCCTCCCTGACCTCGCCCAAACGGGGCTGCGGCGGGGGCGTAGGAGGCGGCAACAACAACGGCTCGGAGCCTAGCGACATCATCATCCCGTTGCGGACTTCTGACTCCGCCTACTGCCCGCACTACGAGAAAGTGAGCGGGGATTACGGCCATCCGGTCTACATCGTACAGGAGATGCCCCCTCAGAGTCCCGCCAACATCTACTATAAAGTATGAGAACCGGAGGCGACCTTACGAAAACATCTGCTAAGACCACACCCACCTTAAATGACTACCTAAACCCCGCCCCAAGCCCCGCCCCCACAATCTGCATCCCTGTAGATCAGATCCTTTTACCTTCACACGCATTTCTCCGACACGCTGACCGCTCGAGGTCGAGTGTGTCTGTGTGTGTGTGTGTGTGTGTGTTACCATTCCTCGCAACTCACCCAACTTCGGCCTTTTGTTAGAGAGAGGTTGTCCTGATGTGAGGGCCTCCCTCTCTTTGACGTCCCACATGGGGAAAAGTTCTTAAAGCTAGAGAAGACCTCCTGGAGTGATTCAGCCAACTGAAAAAAAACATGAACTCCTTTTTGGAGGCCCATTCTGGAGCACAAGCATCAAAACTTTTTCTGATGTACTTGCAAAAAGACTATAAACACACAAAAAAGAAAAGAAAACTCAACTTGTCCAAACCTACAAAGACAACATGTGAACTTTGACTTCGAATGCTACATTTACTCACAAATAGCAACTAGTCTAGTTTGTGTTAAACTCCTTCGAAAGGGGGAGGGGCCATCGATTCAGCCAATCATCACACAGGGCTGCAGTCACCTGATCTAGAACCCATGTGTTTGATTGGTGGAGTTGTAGTGGCGTGGAGAATCTTGTATATTTTAATAACGTGTGTATTTTGTGAGTGTGTAGGATAAATATTCCGACACTGCTGTCGCACACGTTGCGACCGGCGTGCTTCAGTACAACTCGCGAGTGTTTTTGCGTGCGGATGAGTGCGTGTTTGAGTACAGTGTTAGTGTGAGCATGGGAGCGTGTGTTTGTTAGACTGTTTCAAAACCAAAACACAAAAATATGAGCGAACATCAAAAAAATTTTTTTTTATCGTTTTCAACACATAGATTATAATTATATATGAATACTCAGTAAAATAATTTTTAGATTTTTTTTTCATGTAAAGTTAGTTTGCTAGGCCTAATTTTTGTTTTCCTATTTTTTATGACATGCTGACCTTGTTTCTTCCCCTTTTTGAGTTGTAAATTAATTTAATGCTTTGATTCCGTTGCAGAAACCGAGTTTGTTTGGTTCCCCCTCATTTTCCTTTTTCCCTGGAGTCTCCTCCGCTCTACACATATATTTTTATAGCTCCTTGTACTCTGATGTAGTTTTGAAGCTAGACCTCGTTTGTGAATGTGTTGAGGTAGAACAATCCGAGAAAGTTTTTTTTATTATTATTTTTAAAGACGCTTGGAAAAAAAGGGAAAAAATCCAGAAAGGAGGGAAGAATTGGATGGGGGTGAAATAAAAAGAAAAGAATGCGAACACCGCCTGCTGGGAAAGCAAACGCACGAGCGAGGAAACTTCTAGAAAGACTGTGAAACTATGGAAGAATCACACATTAAAAGAGAAAAACAGGGGGAGGGGGAGGTGGGGGGAGAGAAGGAAAGTTGAAAGATGATTGAAGGAGAAGAGAGAGAGAGGGATGGAAAGGTTTTTTAATAAACTCGTCGGAAGCGGTGGAAGAGGCAGATTTGGGCCTGATGGTCTTCTGAGATACAAAGAGACAGATGAGGGGAAGAACGAAATTCATTCTCTCAGATGGACAACAGGATTGATGGACACACAGAATTACTCTTTTACAGACACACAGTGCTCTTTTTTGTTCACATGAAGTGAAGTGGAAATATTTCTAGACTCGTTTCAAATTCTTGAGTATCAGACACATCTCAATTTGGTAGACATGTTCACACACACACACGCACACACACACACACACACACACACACACACACACAGACAGACAGAGAAAGACTCAATGGCCATGGCACACAGAAAAGCTCTTGTAGAGATTTTCATCACATACACACATGCAAAGCTCCAAAACACAATCAAAGGCCATTCTGATTGGGCATATATGCTGGTTACCTCAACAAATGCCGTGATTAGCATTGTTCTTTTACATTCTCTTTCTCTCCTCTCTCTCTCACACACACAAACACACACAATCATGCAGCTTTGTAACTAGCTGTGTGTATATCTCTGTTAGTGCCAATGAAAATCTCTCTTTTAGGCCTGAAATGCACGCTACGCAAGTATGTGAACGCAAACGCTTCCAACTACACGTCGTTGCTTTCTGAAATGTGTCAGGACTCAGTTGCATTCTCAGCACATATTAGCATAAACTATGGTCAGTTTTCTCTGACATGGCAGATCAGCAGTTTGGCAAAGAATCTTACAAAACTAGTTAGCTTCTGTTAATCAGTTGCTGAATTTGGAATAGAATACTGTTCTTAAAATGTCTGTCATACATTATGCTATTTGGAAATGTTAGCTAAAGTGATTCAAAGGCTGAATTCAAAATGGCATGCTTTGACTAGCTTTAGCTAATTAGCAGAGAAAAATGAGCTATATGGCAGTAATAGTAATTACAGAGCCCCATACATGACATGTGGGGGGAAAACAAGATATTGTTGCCACAAATTAAGAATTCATTCCTACGAGTTATTCATTTGTGGCCACGTTTCATTAATTAGCTCTGTTGTTTTAGTTAAATCCACAGTTTAACTAAAGTGAGGGAACAAAGTAGTACAACATGGCCACTAATAAACTAAAGCGAGGGAACTAATTAATAAATTATGAGAACAAATTCCTAGTTTGTGCCCATTTTATCTTTTTTTCTGCATGTCATGTGTGAGGTTCCATAGTAAGAACTGTATGCTATTATGCTATTCTGGAAACAGTTAACTAGTAGCCTAGTAAATAGTAATGAAGCCCCACACATGTAATGTGGGGGGAAACATTTTTTTTTTATTAATTTGTTACCATTTTTTACTTGAACTGTAACCAATTTGTACATTTTGTATTTCGAAAACGGCTGATATAACATTTGTTCTAGCGTTTGCAATGTGTTAACCAAGCATCCGCATACTTGCATAGAATATGTTTCTGGCCTTAGGAGTACAAATTGTGTTCTGTTTCACTGCCATTGTCACAGTGCGTTTTGTATGCGTGTAAAAGAATGTTATCGCTAAGAAATACACCGCATACATGCACATAATAACAAGCCATTCATACCCAAATATGTTGGTACGCTTATGTCGTGCTACAATCCTGTCATTGGTGTAATGTGATTTAGGTGTGAAGAGAAAGGTTCTGGAACACAAGGGAGAGAAGAACACTTAGAAATGGCCTTATAGGCTTCTGCGGTCATCTTTATTGCGTAATCATTTTTCTAAAATGTGCTTGTATGCCTTTAATGACCCAGAGGAGTATTTTATCGCCCATGGCTTGCTCAGGGAATTTCTCAAATGTGTCACAGGTTGTTCTACAGTTTCCTTGGTTAAAAATAAAATGTCAGCAAATTAAGACAATTGTTGACGTACAGTCAATAGAGTGATAAAATTAATGTGGATGGCGTAGATAATTAGGTTTTGCAAGAATTAAAGCAAAAGTCTCCTTTTAATCTCCATTTTAAAATCATTGCTGTCTCTGAGTGGTTACCTTTTTTTCCCCAGTTGAACTCTAAAATTAATTATATGATTAACTTCAAAAAGTGCTACAGATATATCCAATCTGCATTCAAAAAGAAATAAAAAACCTTACAAAGTACCCCAGAATTTTACATAATGCTAAACTTGAATTAAAACGTAATGATTCACATTATTTGGAAAAAAATATAGACTTTGTGATAAAATTGTGCACGTGTTCAATTTTGATAGTATAAACATGATATCTGTAGATAAAAAAAAATAGACATTTTATCCATTTGATTAATTTAATGCATTGACATTTCATCATGAACCTGTCGCCTGCAGCTTGCCATCCACTTCGGGAAAAAATTGGTTTGAAATCTCACAAATAGAAATGTTTAACCTATATATCATATGTAATACATTTATATTTTATATTCCATATATTTCATCAACTTTGCACATAGGCCAACTTTGTTGAATTTCCTTTAAAATTCCAATTCATTATTTGTGGGCATGGCCATTAGCCTAAATAAAAATGTCAACTCATTGAATTGAAAGGGAGGCAGAGGCAGCCCTTAAATGATACATTTTCCCAATTCTGGTTGAATCTGGTTTCACAGATTTCACATTAAGAGCGAATGCGCTCTTAACATTCATTCGCATCCACTTGATGCGAACGCATTTTCTCTGCAACGTCACGACTTAACTTCTGTCAGGACCATTATCGTCAAAATGATAGATACTTAGCATAAAGTTTGGTTTAGCGGTATGGTTCTGTTCTGGGCAAAAACCTCCCTGTCCATCCATGCAGCCTGTCATGAATGAGCAGGGAGAGCAGCAATAATAACCCCCCTAGGGTTAACAGAACAGAACAGAACAAGGTAGATATCATTAATGTACTTAATGATATTTAAGTGTAACACTTTATTCAAGATAAAGGAGTCTGATTAGCAAGGAATATCAGAAAGCCAAGTCCTGACTGTGGCGAAAGGAGGAGCTGGGGATGGAGGAGGGTAATTTGCTCCGGAGCAAGCTGAAAAGCTGCTGAATAATACTGAATAGAGCTTACATAGGAATGCCGCGATAGGTGTCGTATTCCTATAGGTAGATGTGATCAGCTGAGAATCAGCTGATGCAAGCTTGATTCACGTGACCTGCCAGAACTAACGCTAACGCTTAATTTCCGGTGCGTCTCACAGACTCGAGCAGTCAAGTTCATAAAGCTGTCACGCACTTAGAGTCGAAGTAGCCTACAAGGATTTGATCTCGCAACAACATCATTGCCCCATTAATGTGAGTAGGTTATTGTGGTGTGAGATAAATGTCATTGCCTGTTTTTCACAACAAAGACCATGCCAGGTGTATGATTTTTTTTATTGCATTAAAAAGGAACACAAATAATAATACAAAATATAATCAAATAAGAGAGAGAAAATAAATAAATAAATAAAAAGGCATAGCTCACATTCAATTTTAACGAATAAGGATATTACAAAGTACCAGGGGGATTGAAGAGTGTATCATAGTATTTTAAAGGGGTCATATGATGTTGCTAAAAATAACATTATTTTGTGTATTTGCCCTTACCATACTGTGATGCCGTCTCCTGGAGCGACGAGACAAAAACATGAAAACCCATTATAAACGAGGCATTTGTTGCATTCAGTGGGAACATAATTACTGATTATAATGACTTTTACTGTCGTTTTAAACATAAAACCATGTCTGCATTTGTGATCAGAGAAATGACAAACAACAAGCGCTACTATACACAGCTCAAAACTCGCGTTTGAATCATCAGTGGCAAATGATAAAAGAACCACTGATTTCTAGTCGTGTCCTCTTTTGGAAGGCCAACAAAGTAGTTTCGCTTTCACAACAAAACACATGGCGGGCTAGAGTGAGCGGTGGCTTGAGACACTCCAAAGAGAAAGGAAAAATTGAAATCGCATCATATGACCCCTTTAAACATTTCACAGACTTTTTGTTGTATGAGAGAATATTAAACTCAGCTGGTTGTTTTGATGACGTCATGTGCTTGCCTAAATCTTATGAGGCCTTTGCTCGCTTTCCTTTTTGCAGTTTAAACCAAAATCAAGGCCAATGTCTCAGATATGAATCTCCATACATAACATAAGTCTTTAAACATTCTTTTAATAGTCAATAATATTATAATGAAAGAATTTGGTGTGTGTGGGTGTGTACAATAGGCTTATTGTTTGCAAAAAATACATTTGTATATAATATTTACATATATTTACCACAATATATGCTTTAAGTCTTTTTAAAAATATTTTGTATAGGCCTACACACATTAGGCTAGCTGCTTTCTTCCTGACAACAGCTGTGCTTTTCTGTGAAGTAGAGCACAGTTTCTGTTGTGTTATTAAAAAAGAAAGAAAAAACTCAAACTTGGCCTGGAGTGAAATCAATTAGGAGATAATCCTCTATAATCAGATTTGAACAGGTTTTGGCGGCAAGGCTAAAAATC
This sequence comes from Sinocyclocheilus rhinocerous, assembly GCF_001515625.1. Classification (NCBI taxonomy): domain Eukaryota; kingdom Metazoa; phylum Chordata; class Actinopteri; order Cypriniformes; family Cyprinidae; genus Sinocyclocheilus; species Sinocyclocheilus rhinocerous. The sequence goes on along the minus strand of NW_015628684.1, from coordinate 143,705 downwards.
CCGAAGACCGGCGCGCTTGACTTGAATGTCGCCACAGGAGCCTTAAAACCACGTTGCTATGGGGACCCTCCTGAAGGTCAGAGAGAGCGAGATATCGTTTCCTAGCCGCCTGCTATTTGGCCATTTGAAAAGCCGGTCAGTCATCTGCATATCAAATGTGCGAAATGAGCGAGGGAGAGGAGAATGAAGTACAGGCCACCTCCCCTGCGTTTTCTTTCTAAAGGCGGAGGTGAGGAAAGGTGAGGAGTCGAGGACTGAAAGTCAAGTGTCTCTCTCCGTTTCTGATTGCACCTGTAGGCAGCGTCGCCTGGGAGCGACTGATGAAAAGATGGGTCTTTAAGTCGTCACCAGGAACCCCCTCTGCTTAATCTCTCTTTCGGTCTAGCAGCCACCACAGCTCTGATCTCTGACAGGGACATTCTCTCTCTCCCTCACTCTTTCTTCTCCCTCTTTCGACATGTTCTCCTCCCTTTCTCGTTCAAGCCTTGCATTCTTTATGTTGTAGGAGAGAGAAAAACACACTGCTACAGTTAATAATGGGGCCGATGACAAGTACAGCTGGGCTGGTAAAAATGAAGCTGATAAAGCAACAGAACTGGAGAGAGAGAGAGAGAGAGAGAGAGAGAGAGAGTCATTAGAGGGTGTTCATTTCAGATGATTAATTTATTAACATGACACCATACCAGCCGAATATCCGATACAATACAGTTCATACACCCACACAGTCTCATGTTCTCTCTTCCACTTTATTCACAAACCGCACGCTCTCACAAACCCTTAGATCTATATGATAGCATCCGAAAACATCGCCGTGAGTTATGGGTAATCGTTTGCCCTCGGATATTCACACAGAAAATTGCATGGTGGTCCCACGATCTCATCCATCTTTCATTCACATTATATCTAGAGTGCTTCTTTCATCTTTGATACTTCGGTTGCTTATGTTATTCGAGACGAGGAGAAATCCAAATTGTCTTATTGCTTTCTTACCTCAAGTTTCTGGTGTTATTTTGAGCGATTCTGCACGTTGTGCCAAAGAAGTAAAGGTTTGTTCTTCATAATCAAACTTCCATCAAAAAAGCTCCGCCTCTAAAACAACTTTTCTTTTTGTCTGATGTCACCAAGGCCGCTATTTAGTCTGATAGCTGCTAGTTAGACATTGTTTGAGGCTGCTGTTGTAGATAATTCAGCCTTTTTGCTGTGATTTAAAACTAGTTACAACCTGAAGCATTTCTGGAACTCAAACTTTAGAGCATGGTGCCAGCAATACCAAAGTCATGGGTTCGAGTCCCAGAGAACACATGAACTGATAAAATGTGTACCTTCAGGTTGCTTAAATTTATGTAAATGTAAAGGTTACAGCCATAATAGCAAATAAAGTGACTGGGAAGTGACATCAAGAAGCTCTCGAGGGTGAGCTTGACCTTCATTCTCCACCATCTTGGTTCCCAGCTGGTAGAGGCTCAAATAAATATGGCCTGATGCCTGGGACAAAAATGTAATCCTCACAAAAATCTACTGCAAATTTGTACTTAACATTCTGGTATTAAACACCCACTTGTCAAGGTCCAATCAGTTCTTGATGGATAGAATACATTTTTTCCGGTTGTACACTACTGTTCAAACATTTATAGTTTGCAGATAGTTTTTCTTTGAAAGAAATTGATACTTTTATTCAGCAGGGACACATTAAATTGATCAAATGTGACAGTAAAGGCATTTATCATGTTACAAAAGATTTCTATTTCAAATAAATGTTGCTCTTTTGAACTTCCTTTTCATCAAAGATTTGTAAAAGAAATTGATCACATTTTCCACAAAAAGTAGGTTTCAACTGTTTTCAACAGTGATAACATTAAGACGTTTCTTTAGCATCAAATCACCTTTATTTGTATAGCGCTTTTTACAGATTGCGTCAAAGAGGCATATTAGGATCATGTGACACTGACGACTGAAGTAATGGCTGCTTAAAATTTAGCTTTGTCATCGCAGGAATAAATTATATTTTAAAATATATTTAAAAATAAAGCAGTGATTTTAAGTTGCAATAATATTTCACAATATTCATGATTTTTCTGTATTTTTGATCTAATAAATGCAGCCTTAATGAGCGTGAGAGACTTCTTACCGTCTCCAAACTTTTAAATGGTAGTGTACCGTATGTTTTTTATCCCAAAAGTGCATCACATTATAAAAGATAATTGGGTAGCAAATGCAAAGTTGATTTTCACTTTTTTCTTTATTTTTCTCTCCTCACAAAGGATGTATCTGTGGTTTAGTGATGATAGGAAGCTAAAATTTTCTAAGGGGGTTGTGAAGCTAACAGAATAAGCATCTGTCAGTCTGTATGTTCACATAAAGTTGTCTGTTTCTAAACCCTATTATCATGTATCTTTCAGGTTGGACAGACAGACTGTCTCTAGAGCGTCCACTCAGCATGTTGTTTCTAAACCAACCGTCCATCTCTCAGCTTCACAACCTGTTTTGATGCCCAGTGGCCTGAGGTCAGTCTCACCCTGCTTTAACACTTCAACACCCTGAGATAGCACTACAACAACAACAAAAATCAATACGGCCTTCGTCTGAAGGGATTTCTTCTTCTTTTTTCCAAGTCCCAAAGGAAAAAGTGTTCAATTCTATGGTGTTCCGTTAACATTGAAAAAGACGTCACAGGAAAACGGGACAAAATTGTTAGCCTCGTGGACATGCGCAAACAAGCATGGTCTCCCAAACAATGAGACAAAGCCTCAAAATTCAATTTGAAAAGTTTTTAAAAAATTCCCCAATTGACAAGAGTCCTTCAGCAGCAGAATAGCTGCCCTGCGTCTCCTCTTCTCCCCACCCTCGCTCACTCTTTCAGCCCAGAAAAAAGGAAAAAATTTAAAATGAATCCGCCACCTCCCTCACTCCCCCCACTTACTCTCTTTTTAAGACTCGCACACACACTCCCGTTGCTTTATTGAGGCAGCTGTACCCTTTGACCTTTGTGCTTGTGGAATGTGTGTGTATGTGTGGGTGTGAGTGTGTGTGTGTGTGTGAGAGAGAAAGAACGGCGGGGGTCTCTTTTTCTCCATACAACAAAGGCTGTCGGATCGACAATAGAGTGGCAGAATAGAGTGTGTCCAGAGGGCCAATGAGTCGTGCTAGCTTGCTAAACCGGCGAGGGGGAAAAGAGAGAAATTTAAAAGAAGAGGAGAAAAGAGATGAGGGATATTTGTTTTGTCTTGGCACACTCATAAATATATGACTTCCGATGCCAAGGGAAGCAAAAAGATGGGCCCATGTTTGGTTCTAGACGTGTGTGTGTGAGGGGCCCAGTACACACAGCAGGAGTGTGGGTCCAATGACTCATTGCTGCAAATGACATCAGCAGTGTCAGCCTCAAATACTGCCAAATGCTGCATTCAGAGAAGGAATGTGTGTGTGTGTCCAGGTTGTGCAGCTGGGCCACAGACAGACAAAGGTGTTCCGTCACGCTTTGCCTCAAAATGTGTGTTTTCGGAGATATGGGGGCAGTTTGGTGATTTTCTTTTCAGTCCTCTCACACACACTTGGTTTTATCGATCTCTCTGGTGGAAGGCAGATGTATATGTGTAGTCTACCATCTAGGAGTGCATGAAGTGATTTACTTTAAGGTCCCGTGTTGGGCAGGCCCTTAATCTCTTCAGCCTAGCTAGCTGAACTAAACCTAGAATTTCCTCCATATATATGCTGCCGGCGGCCATAAGGTCTCCAACCTCAACAGAATACATATGGATCTCAATCCTCACACTTTTACACACAAAAACACTGACTAACAGAAAGCACAGTCCAAAAGTTTGGAAACGCTTTAGGTCAAGTGGGGTTTTGGACAATAAAATAAATCCTGATCAGTTCTTGGCGTAGATCTACAGTACAGTTCAAAAGTTTGGGCTTGACATTTATAATGTAATAACTTTCAAATTAATGCTGTTTTTTATTTTTATTTAAAACTTTGTTCATCAAAGAATTGTGAAGAATAATATATCACAGTTTCCACAAAAGTATTAAAGGGATAGTACACCCAAAAATGAAAATTCTGTCATTAATTACTCAACCTCATGTCGTTCCAAACCAGTAAGACCTTCGTTCATCTTCGGAACACAAATTAAGATATTTTCAATGAAATCTGAGACCTTTCTGATCCTGCACAGACACCAACGCAACTGATACATTCAAGGCACAGAAAGAATAGTCCATGTGACATCAGTGGTTCAACCGTAATGATACGAAGCTACAAGAATACTTTTGTGTGCAAAGAAAACAAAAATACTTTATTCAACATCTTTATTCAAATTTCACCAAAACATATCTTAATTCGTGTTCTGAAGATGAACGAAGGTCTTACGGGTTTGGAATGACATGAGGGTGAGTAATTAATGACGAGTTAATGATGAGTTTTCATTTTTTGGTGAACTATCCCTTTAAGCAGCACAACTGTTTTCAACATTGATGATAATAAGAAATGTTTCTTGAGCACCAAATCAGCTTTTTAGAATAATTTCTGAAGGATCATGTGACACTGACTGGACTCTCTCAGCTTTGCCATCACTGGAATAAATTACATTTAAAAATATGTTAAAAAAGAAAACAGTTCTTTTAAAATGTAGTAATATTTTCCTATATGTTACTGTATTTTTAGTCAGATACATGCAGCATGTAGTTTATGCAGCCAGCCACTGGTGGCTTACTAGGGTATTCTGGGTGGTTGCCAGTACGTTGCTGTGTGGTTGTTAGGGCATTTCTAGGTGATCGATTCTGGTCAACAGAGCCCACCCACAAGGCCTCATTGCCAAATGCAAAGGTGGCACAGACGGTTTAAATGTTGCTCAGGGGTGGCTTACAGTAAATGCATTTTACACAGCAATTTGTACACTGTATACAGTTATACTAGAAGCTGAGGTGGGTCAGAGCAAGCATAAATTACCTTATGCGTTCTAGCCTGTAAATATGACTCACATCCTTCTTGTGGTGTAAGTCTATAGGATGCGTTTGCTTGTTCCAAGTGAAAATCGTTAGTCAGATTGCTTAGAAAAGTTCTAGCACACCTCTCCTCAACATGCCGCATGTTTTGAGGTATCACTCATGTCTGTAGCATAAATGGTACGGGACGAATTGCACGCTAGAGTTTAATGCCTGTAGTCATGTATTTGTTCAAATCCCCAAGCATCAATAATAATAAATGATTTTTGGGAAATGTTTTTATATCATTCATCAGTTCAAAGCATGTTTTTGTTTGTTTCTCTAACAAAACAGGTGGTCTCTGTGTAACACCCCCTCCTCCCCTTTTCATTTGTGATTTCAGTCACTCCATCCCCTCCTTGTAAAACCATTTCTGGAGATTTTTTGCCCTTAACTAAGCCACATACCTCAGAGAACAATTTTAAATATTGTATCAATGCATTCTATGGCATCTTTAAAGAGTTATTTAGTATAATTTTGCCAGAAAAAGTTTTAGAATTTTTATCACGTTAATGTAAAAAATCTTGTGTAATATAACTTGTGTTTGTTTGTTTGCTGGTTTTTATTGTATTTGTTATACTTGTATTTTTTGAATTGTTTTTGCCATGAAAATAGCCTAAGATGCTGACATGGCATCAAATAAAAATATACTACTACTACACTAAAACACGCAGTGCATATATTTATTTAAATTGTATACATTGCATAATTGGTATCTTTTTTTTTTCTTTCTAATCTGTTGCATAGCCATTGGCTTTCATTGTATAGACAAAAACAGAAGAGTAAATCAACAATGACAGAACTTTTCTGGGTGACCTATCACTTTGATGAATTTCCATTCTGGTTTTGGTGCTGGTCTAGCTGGTTGATTAGTATAGCCAAAGAAGCTCATTGACCTAAGCAGACTTGCTAGTTAAGCAGCCTTATAGAAAAACCTAACCGTTTCAGCAGTGAACAGACAGATGGAGACGGAGAGAGAGAGTTTGGATAGCTACTAAACACTCCAAGATGTTTGAATGCACTTCTGGAGACATTCTATTAAGGGGTACATACTTTCATAGTGTGTAGCTACACACACACTCACTCTCACACACACACACCGAGATTTGCCGCCACACAAGGGAATCCCCCTTTGAGACCTCAGCTTCATTATGATCTGGCTTACCTCAGCATAGACTGGCGTGTGAGCTCTTTGTTGGCTCTGTCAGGGAGCAAGAAAAGGAGCGAGAGAGTGATAGAGAAAGCTCACAACCGTGTCAGTATTGAACACTCAGGCCTGTCTGTGAAACCTATCCCTCCCATTTTTCCCTGCACCCCTTTTCGAGCCCCTCTTCTGCACTACTGGTGCTAAACTCTTTTTGTTTTTATTAATGAATGCCGTGCTGTCACCCGTCTGCTGACACATGTAATGCTCACATTCATCCATGTACTGGACTGGCAGGGGACACACATGCATGCCCCCCTGTGTGGTTGTGACCTCATAACCTTGTTGTCATGCAGTATCCATCTGCCATCAGGACACAACAGGACAGAGGGAGAGTGTAAGACAGAGAGGAGACTGTCAAATGTCAGGCCCTCCCTCCATTCTTTCTTGTGAAAAACACTAATGACTTTTCCTTTCTCTTCCCCAGCCAATACTTTTCATTAGGACGGCCATTACTGACTCAAACTCAGTCATTACTTGCTCGCTGCTTCCACTGTACTGGCATATTTATGTTTTGTTAAGCAGTGGATAAAAGTGTTTTTTTTTTTTTTTATTCTACAAGAGTTGTGTCAAAGTAATTAGTTGGTTGCTGAAATGTGTTGTGGGATAACCCAGAAGAGCATGTAAAGGAATAGTTAACCCAGAAAACTATTTCTTAACTATTGCTTAACCGCATTTTGGCCAAGTGTTCATTCAGTTTAAGTTCTAGTAATTTTGTTATGTGGTTTTGCCGTTTTAATTACTATTTTAAAAATATTTCTATTTAGCTTTATTTTTATTTCATTTTTAGTCATTTTACTACTTCAACTTCAACTTATTTCATTTAGTTCATTTATTTATAAACCATTTTAACACTACAGAATAGCCTTAAAGTGGCCTTATAATATTAAAATTGTATAATATTAAAAGCATAAAAAGCACAAGACTTTAAATGACCTTTACACATATTAAGCAATATTTATTTAGTTTCAATTTCAATTTATTTATTGAGTTTACATTTTCATAATTGCTTTATTTCAGTTAATGCCATTTTTAATAGTTTTAATTTTAATTAAAGGTATACTATGTAACCTTTTTTTGCACCAAATGTACAAAATATAATGATAGAATGAGCAAGTACATCATGAATCCTACGGTACGCCTATAATAATTGTTTATATTCTATTTTAGACCAAGTGGGATGTCAACCACTACGGCGGGGCCGAGAACTGAGTGACTCATGAACATATTCATAAAAAGAGAGAAGCAGCTACGGCTACAATGTTCTTCCACAGGACACATGCTCTTTTGTTTATTAACTTCTAGAACGGCAAAAGTTACATAGTGTAGCTTTAACAGTAAGAGAGTTTTGGGCTAAAATATTTGGCCCAATAACTGCATTTAAGTATGATTTTTCTTTGGTGACATTTCTCTTTTTAATGTATCAAAAACAAACAATGCCTGTACCAGCTGTATGAACTACTTTTATAGTGTTTTTGGTCCTTTTTAAAGCTTCCCAGTTCATGGTCACAATATGCTTTCATTGTATGGGGGAAAAAAAAAAAAAACATTTTTTAAAACAGCATTGTGTGTTCCACTGCAGAAAGAAAGTCCAGATTTGGACTCAAATACAGATTTGGAACAACATGTGCATGGCTGGATTATGGATAGAGCCAGTAGGCCCAACGCCCCGGGACCTCGGATTGCCAGGGGCCTCCAAAGCCTCAGGCTGCGCACCCCAAGATTGCCAAAGTAAGCTGAACACCAGGGTCCTCTGTGCAAGGCCAGCAGACATTTCCTCATTTCAGAAGAATATGAAATGAGCTGGTGAGTTGCATGCGCCAAACATTTCTCAGCTTATTCTCACTTATGTCTACAGAATAGTTTTTCCCTTAATTTAGTGTACATATTTATGTAGCCCTGCATCTTACATTTTACATCTTTTCAAAATGGTCCTAATTTAGGGTGGGAATGCATGCAATATGCTACTATGTAATGCGTACTCTATTCAGTGCCTGATTAGAAAACCTAGAAAATAGACATTCTTCAAAATATCTTTTTTTTATGTTCAACAGAAGAAAGAAACTCATACAGATTTGGAGTGAATTACAGAATTTTCATTTTTGGGGAAACTATCCCCATAAACAATTACCAATGCAAATGAAATGTTTTTATACCCTTTTTTTTTTTTTTTGGTCAGGCATTACACACATCTACTCTATGGGATCCAAGGCGGACTTCATTCATGACACCAGCGCTGAACATGAGGGTAAGTAAATGACGGCAGAATTTTGTATGATCTGTTCCTTCAAAAGTGGATTTAAAGCATGTTCTGACTTCCGCAAGATTTAGGTTGAGCATCTGAGTATCAGAGATAGTGAGCATAAGACCTCATATGTATTCTGCTAACCCAGAAGATCATTTAACGGCAAGGGCAGATGTGTCAGATAGTCTAACTTAGAATCTCACAACATCGGATTTGGAGTTCCTCTGAGCAGTGTGCCAGTATTACAGTTAATAAATAACTGCGCGTCCTTCCTGTGACACATTTATTTGTTGAAATTTGTATGATTCATAATGTGGAAACCGTGTTTGTAATGAACTGCCTTTTGATAAATTTTAATTAAATCCCATTAAACCCAGCGCTTTGTCGCATGTGGAAAAGGCGGCTGACAGTAGTTAATTAGCCTGTTTAAGCGCAGCTCGCTTTTATAATGCATTTTGCTTTGTCATCATCCCACTTTTCACTGTAATAAGGCGTGACAGTGCGAGAGCCGCGACGTGAGGGCCAGGAAGCACAAGCGCTAGATGGAGACAGGTACGTGTGAGGAGAGTGTGTGGGGTTTTTTTTTTATATGGGTGCCAGGCGATTACCTTACTGACTACATACTCCCATACCATGCATTATATTTCTTCCTCCAAGCATAACCCCCACCGCCTACCTAATCCTCCTGAACCCCGTTCCCCTCCCCTCTCTCCTTCCTCATCCCTCCCTCCTTTCCCCATCTTCCCCGTGCCTAGCAAAAAAACTCATTTCCTCCCGCGCCCTCGAGCAATGTGTGCCGCGCTAATTGCGCAAAGGTGGAGCAACAATTTTGGTCTGTGTTTGTGTGCGAAATGTATTATATTCTCTGCGTTGTTAAATGTGTGTATTTGCATGTGTCCGCTAGTCTAGGCATAGTTCCAGGGCTTCCTGTGCCACCTGGGCATCTTAAAGTCTGCCAGTCTGTCGGTACGGGAGACCCAGCTGGACCGAGGGCTGTGATTGTGTGTTGGTGGAATCAGTAATGAAGATTTAGTGCCAAGAACATTAGCCGTCTTGAGCCTCAAACCCACCCAAGAGCCCCCAGGGTGCTCAACCTTGAGCTTGTTGCCCTCTATGTGTTCGTGTCTCCAATTGTTGTCTTAAGTCGCATGGGTATATTTGTAGCAATAGCTATATATTATGGGTCAAAATTATCAAATTTTCTTTTATGCCAAAAATCATTAGGATATTAAGTAAAGATCATGTTCCATGAAGATATTTTGTAAATTTCCTACTGTAAATATATTAAAACTTACATTTTGATTAGTAATATCCATTGCTAAGAACTTCATTTGGAGAACTTTAAAGGCGATTTTCTCAATATTTGGATTGTTTTGCACCCTCAGATTCCAGATTTTCAAATATTTGTATCTCGGCCAAATATTGCCTTATCCTAACAAATCGAAAAATTGACACTTAAAATTGACTGGTTTTGTGGTCCAGGGTCACATTTGTGCTCATGTGGAGTCTTGTTTTGTTATAGCAAATGTTTATGTAGGTCCTTGCGGTAAATGTGAGAGAGATTTGAATTGCCACATCCTTTTTTAATTTTCTCTGAGCTGCAATTATCATCTAACACCTTCACATTCATTAGCGACACATGTGTGCTTAATAAAGGTATGCGATGTGGTTACTGTGAAAGGTGTGAAGGAGCTCTGCAAACAAACTAAACCATCACCGCCAGTGAAACTGAAGTGTCTGGCATGAAATGCACAGTTTTTATAACAGAATGTTGGTTTACTGCATAACATGCAGTATATTTTGTGTACTGCTTACTATTTAAAAATAGCATGCAAAACTCTATGTATTAACTATAAATATCGTGTGCCGCATTATTGTCACTTGACCTCATCATCAAGTGGCGTTCAGCTATCATCTTGCTAATTTGGTTGTTTTGCATTTTTAATTCAAGTCTGTGTATAAATACAGTATAAAGCTTTCCGGTCAAGAAAAAGATGTTGAAAATCACAGCTGATCAGGTTAAGCAGCACAGGATATGGAAGGGCAAGTTGGGTGCTTTGCATTGTGGTTTTCAGTACCCAGCATGGCTGTGCACTGTTAGGAAATAATTTGAGAATGCCTTGTAAATGGTAATTCCACTTCCGAGTTTGAATTTGAATTGAGGTAGCACAAATAATGTGTTGAATTGTAAAAGTTTTGTTTGAAGTTTTATAGTCCTGTTAGATCAGTGGTTTTTCAACCAGTTGATTATGATTTATTGGTAAAACAGTTTTTAAAGATTTTTTTTGCTCTCAATTTCTTTTTCGATAAAATATTTTAGAGCTTGGCATAACTATGAAAATATACTACATTTAGTATAAAATGTCAGGGGTGGTAAAGGAAGAGGAATCAGTTGCAGGGATAACAAGGATTTTATTGAGATTCGAAACAAACAGGAACGAAGCCACTGTCCGAGGGGGTAATCTGGAGAGATCCCAACCAGGTCCGGGGAAGAGAAAGTCAGCTCAACAGCAGGTATCTAGGAAAAGGAGGTTTCCAGAGCAAATGGCCGCATGAACAACAAGACAGTCCAGCTCTCCAAATAATTCCAGGGGCCAGAGAATGGCGATGGTGGGAGGGAGAGGGAGAGGAACTCCAGGAGGGTGCAGGGAACGCTGGGCAGCGAGGGGAAGGAGGCAGGAGGCAGACAGAAGGGAGTCCAGCAGCCAGGGCAGACGGGGGGCTGGAGAGGGCAGAAGGGAAGGGAAAAAACAAACACAAAACTAAACAGCTGGAGCTAAAACTAGGAACTCGAAAGAACTGGGCTGGATCAAAAGAAAAACCCTAATATCAAATGTAAAATAAAAGCTAAGGAAACTAGGCATGTATTTTGAAAGCAGCCTGAAACTCCACAGGAGAGTTTTAATGCTTCAGCTGGTCTGATGCAAGATTCTGGATGTTGTCGATGGCATGATTTGTACCCATGCTGCATGAACGTAGTGTTATCTATCCTGTTTACAGGGCCGTGTGTGTGCCGATCAGAGTAGTCTGGAGACACAATCTTCCCTAGAGACTGATTAGTAAACCCACCAAATGCCATTAGGGCAAAATGAATCCGACCACAATCCCTGTAATGTGTAATAAAGTGAATGGAGTGTAATGTTATTACAGTACAGACCAGACCGTGATATTAGTGGTCTTGGACACATGCACACGTCAGAGCGTAATAGGCTCTCTATTCAAACACACTCTCTTTTAATAAGGACAATATAAAAGTAGTGACTAATGGTAATATTTCTGAGTTATGGTATTGGACACTGTGGGCTGGGTGAGGTGACGTTATGTCATAAATGTGTGGTGAAGACTGAACCAAAGCATTAAACCACAAAAAGAGGCCCATGTGACCTTTTGTCTGGCTGTAATAGACCACCATTTTCCCATAATATTAGCAATCAAGACTGGAATAGCTTAGCTTATTCTGCAAAGATATGAAACTTGGTAGTCATAAATATTCTGTGCTATTGAATGAGAATACAATTCTGAACAATGATAATTCAGATTTCCCTTCCTGCGTGGAGCTGACTGTTGGATGTGATTGCAGGAAACAAAGATTTATTTCTTTAACGTCACATATCAATGTTACGTCCCTGCGACCTACTGTCACTGCATCCCTCACACATGCATTTAATTAACTACTAAATGAATAATTCATAGTTGAGCCTCAGGGCAGTAGATAATTATAACCATGAGGGTTATTCTGTTTATTCTGCTCTTTATTGTGTTAAGATGTCAATTCCTCTCACTACATCTCATGCATTTGAGAAGGAAAGTCACGCTCTGTTTTTAACCCAAGAAGATAAGGAGCAAGGTAAAAAAAAAAGACTGTAAGAGGATGATTTGCCTCCCACCTTATTTTCTGATTATAACTGACGTAAATAGGTTGATGAAGTGTGATCATGAAGACAAGTAGAGATTCTATGTGCAGGTTCTTAATTAGTTCCCTTTAACACTGAGATTAGTTCGGATATATTCATGTCTCGTATGCAGAGCTAGAATATTCAGCTGCAGATATTCAATACCATTGATTATATGTTTATACAATCGATTTGGACCATTCACATGAAGATAAATGATGACCATACACCAGTTTCCTGCACTGCTTTGAGCGCCGATGCTGATGAATCAACAGCTCCACACCAAACCCACAGATGTGTTTGCAGTCTGAAATTGAATGTTGTGACATGAAAAGATGGTGTACTGAAAATAATGGCAAGAAAGCATCTTTCTAGAGTTGTCTTTGTGTGATGCATGCAAAAACACATCACGATTAGAGTAGTCCGATTTACAAGCAAACGATTCTCCTGAGCTGGTTATTTTGAGTCGTTAGGTGACTTGCAAAGTTTTGTCATGTCTGTTTTTTTTTGTGTGTACAAGGTTCGTTCATTGTAATTTATTGTTCATATAACATGTAGATACACTCACACTTGCATTTTTTTGTGCTAATTTTTATTTTTATTTTAGGACATTACTTATTGTGCACAAATATTTTTATTACATACAGATATTTATATGAATACAAATTACATGAAGTTAGTAACAATCTATTGCACTACATATAATCTGACTACGTTTTGATTACATTAGATTACTTTTGACCTAAGCAGGGGGTTCATAAATTGATGAAAATTGCATAATGAATTAAATCTTAAAAATGTTAAACTAAAAAAAAATAAAAAATAATAATAATTAATTAAATTAATTTATTTATTATAGGCACCCCACTAGTGACCAGTCTGACCATACACACATATTATATCAGTATGACATCTTATGCATAACTACGCAGTAATGGCTTGATAAATCATTTTGGTTGGCTTACATAAAGCATAGACAGGTCACTGATTTATATATATATAAATTCTAAATAAATAAATAAATATTTATTTATTTATTTAACAGTATACAACAGTAAGTGTGATATGTTGTGTGGGATTAATTATTAATTAGCATTTTACATGTTACAATTAAAAGACTGTCTAAAAAATATTATATGTAGTCTTAAATGTTTAAATCTAAAGAGAAACATTTTAATTCATTAGAATTTTTTTTCTATAGAAGCTTAAACTGTAATTATAGGAGCAATATTGGTTATATAAATAAGAAATATTTTTTCAAATAATTACTTTTTTCTCCATAAAAACCACTGCACGCACAAACACACACATACACATATATTTGCTATTAAGTGTTTCAAATAAAGCTGTAAATATCTTTAAAAGATTTAACTCCATGAATAGTTCTTTTTTAAAAACCGTCATACCTTTCAACAACAATGTAGTTTCCTGGTAGACCGATAAACACCTTTGTACCTTGCTGCCCAGAGTGTGTAGCAATTAGGCAGTCTGATTGGAGCTGTGATTGTCCAGTTTTGTGTGCAGTAGATGGACTGTGAGGGGATTGTGGGTGGTCCGTGTGAGGCTGAGACCACTCTAGGACCAGCTTTTGCTCTTCAAATCCCTCTCATCCACTCAGCCAAACCTCAGAAGGGTTAATAGTGGACACCTTCTGTCCCTTCTTAATTGTTTGGTCTGAGCGTGATAGTGCTGGTGAGATTCTGTCAGTTTAGGTCAAGCAGGCACATGCTGTGAAAACTGGCTGTACACATGAGAGCAACAGGTCTGCTGCGGTATGCGCACAACCCATATTTAAATCCCACTGCTGACTTGCAAAGAGACAAACACACACAAGCATCACATCAAAAGATTTCCGTCAATATGCCTCAGTTCCCTATACCAAGTGAAGTGCTCTTAATGTTTAAGGACATTGAACTCACGCAAGTAAAATTGTGCTGTGGCTGTTACCAGGGTAACAATGCCTTATGGAATGAAATGAGAGCAGAGCGCATTCACAAATGCACGAGATCTACTTCTTTCCAGGGGTCCTTGCATATGTTCATTTGAGTATGTATGTGATTGTTGAAGGGGAGGGGGCAAAGGAAGATGTGCAGCGAGACGGTTGTAATCTGCTGAGACAACGGGTAACATTTTGTGCACCTCTGCCAGACAAGATTGCTGAAAAGGGGTAACTAAGCCACTTAATACACACTTAGGCTCTGCTTCAAAAAGCTAGACAGCACTCTTGGCATCATAGATCGTTTGGTTCAAATACTTTTTTTGATCATCATTTGAAGCTTCAGTTCAAACTGCGGTTTTGGACATTGTAGTTCTTACATTCGATTGAAATAGAAGTTTTGGATATAATTGGCACTTTCAAATTTTGTTATTTAACTTTTTTGGTACCTTAGGTATCTAAATTTGAACAATTTTTGGACGTTCTTGTTTATACAGTGCCGTGAAAAGGTTTTTGCTCCTTCCGGTTTTTTTTTATTTATTTTTTTTACTTTTTGTATATTTGTCACACTTAAAAGATTCAGATCATCAAACTAATTTTAATATTACACAAAGATAATGCAAGTAAATACAAAATGCAGTTTTTAAATGATGATTTCATTTATTAAGGGAAAAAATCTGTCCAAACCTACCTGGCCCTATGTGAAAAATTAATTGCCCCCTCCTGTTAAATCAT
>NW_015628684.1:113355-127143 GCF_001515625.1 Sinocyclocheilus rhinocerous | reverse complement strand
ATGTGGCTGAATTAAAACAATTCTGCAAAGAAGAGTGGGCCAAAATTCCTCCACAGCGATGTGAAAGACTCATTGCCAGTTATCGCAAACGCTTGATTGCAGTTGTTGCTGCAAAGGGTGGCACAACCAGTTATTAGATTTAGGGGGTAATTACTTTTTCACGTAAGGCCAGGCAGGTTTGGACAGCTTTTTTTCCCTTAATAAATTAAATCATTATTTCAAAACTGCATTTTGTATTTACTCGGGTTATCTTTGTGTAATATTAAAATTAGTTTGATGATCTGAATCATTCAAGTGTGACAAATATGCAAACAATTAAAAAACAAAACAAAACAGGAAGGGGGCAAAAACTTTTTCACACCACTGTATATACATTTATACATGTATACGTCTACATTTTAAATTCAGTTAGAGATGTGCAATATATCAGCTGTCATATTGGTGTTGGTAAGACAAGTAAAATAAGCCTATATTGTATGATCTAGCCAAAGAAGTCAAGCCAAATATGACCTCAGTTTTGTTCTCATCTATTGTTAAATTCAAGTGGTAACTTTTTGTGGACGTCTATTTACGTCTTTAAGGCATAAGCATGAATAATTAGTTTATTTCAGTGTTCATACGAAGTCTACATTTGTGAGATAAGAAATATGTGCCTTTTTTTAAAAATTAAACCGTTTTCTGTTTTAATTTGATATTACTTAAAACATACTGTAGATTGTGGCTTTTATGTTGTTACTTTTTTTTTAATTACTCAAAATATTAATCAGTAAAATCAGTCAAACTCATCGTAATTTTAGTAAATATTTATAATTTTTGTTCAGATTTTAATTTAGCTTTTATTTTTAGAATTTCAGATTTAATTTTAATTTTAGCTAAATTTAGGTATCTGCTTGTGTATTTTTTATTGGTCTTTCTTTTTCAATATTTCTAATTAGCTTTAATCTGTATTTATTTGAGTTATAGTTTTAGTCATTTTAGTACTTGTTTTATTTCAGTTAGTTGCCTAGGTAATATTTCTAATTTAATATAGGGTTTTTATTTGAGGTTTTTCATCAAATATTTATATTTTATTTTATTTCAGCTAGATATTTTAACTAACACAATTATCATTTTATTCGTTTTATTTGTAGTTAACAATAACAACACTAATTCAAAGAAAGTTCTGGTAGTTTCTCTTTTCTTTTTCTTATTTTCTTTCTTTTTTTTAGATAAATTAGACATTTATTTTTAATTCAAGTAGATTCTAGACACATTAGGTCTATTTGAAAGATTGATTCAAACATGCTTTTTTGGGCATTTGGGCACATTCAGAAGTTGCATTTTTGATCATTTTGTGCATTTGGACATCATGGTTTGAATACACCTACACTCTATATATCTGTCTACTGTATGTAGACTTTGAAACACAAGTTGTTGTATACAGTAGTTACCTGTTTCCAGACTGTCCTGTGTCTTAAAGGTTAACTCGTTTGCTACTAAATCAAGCGGCCATTGATAATCGGAGTATCTCCGTGATATAGTCCACACGGC
The DNA here is from genome assembly GCF_001515625.1 of Sinocyclocheilus rhinocerous. NCBI lineage: Eukaryota > Metazoa > Chordata > Actinopteri > Cypriniformes > Cyprinidae > Sinocyclocheilus > Sinocyclocheilus rhinocerous. The sequence goes on along the minus strand of NW_015628684.1, from coordinate 125,613 downwards.
TGTGTGGCTTTCATTTTTCTGTGCCAGTGAAACAAACGTTTGATAAACAAGTGAATAAATTAAAAGGGGGGAGGAGGGGAAGGGATGGCAAGTTTTTCATCAGAAAAATTTAATTTCTCACTTGATCACACATGACAGAGAGTGAGTGGTGTGTTTGTGTACGTACGTCTTTTCTCATTCTTTCTGTGTGTGTGTGTGTGTGTGTGTGTGTGTGTGTGTGTGCGAGCACCTGTGAGAGTTCGTCTTCGCTCCAGGCTGGCTCTGAGGGCTACCAGATTTCACTCAGTCGTAATAAATAATTCTAATATCGACACACACACACACACACACACACACAGTTTTGGCTTTTTTACCCCGGAAAAGCCCAGCTGTCAGTGTGGTGTGAATGCAGTAGTTCAGATGGAGCTGCTCTTTCTCCTCTCAATAATAAAATATGCCAGTAAAATGTCATTCCCTCCCCTAAGAGCATAGCAGAGGAAACTGATCGATTCACATTAGTTGTTCAATTGACTTTGGCTTTAACCTCCCTGCCCGTTTGCTCTCTTTCCTTCGCTCTCTTCTCGGTCTCTCTCTTCTTGTATGACTTTCTTCATTGAAAAGGTTTCTCTCTGCTGCACCTCTCAAATTGCATTTGCACATCTCTATACAATACGTCACATGTAAGAACCGAAGTTGTTTGGCATCATTGATGTCATATTTGGGAGGACACATCATGTTTTGATGTACAGTATACAAAGGTATGAGTTTCAGCTTAAAAAAAAAAAAAATTCCCTTGTGTGCAGATATTCAAGTGGCTTAGTTTTTAATTTCATTATTAATTAAAGGGGTTATTGGATGCCCGCTGCATTCATCATGAAACTTGCTAATTAGCACATTATTAGGAAAGCTGTATCACGAATGATTCGCACAAACATAGATGCATTTAGGTAGATCGGGGGCGCATTCCCTTCAAAAACAAACATTATCCACTATGTCTTCAGCGGCGTGGTTGTGTACACACACTGCCAACACACATTTCAGTTCAAACAACTTGTAAAAGTGCATGCAGCATCATATGACCCCTTTAACAATTGTCCACTAATAACTCTTCTGATCATTTACAGGTGCATTATGTACTATTTGTTTTTGTAGGTTTTGTAGTTTTTGCCTTTGGACGGAAATATCTTTGAAATGTACTAATTTTTATTTTATATATCATATTTATAAATTTTAGTCAATTTTACAAAATTTACAATAGTAAAATAGCAAAAATACTATTATATACTTTACAAAACCAGTCCAGTCTGTGCTGAAACGCTACTGTCTATCAAACTATCGTGGGAGGGGCCTGTTTTTGTGACGTCACACAGACAGGCATCTGAGATCGGCTCGATTTGAGAAAGAGGTAAAGATTTGAGCAGATTAAAAAAAAACACTGGGTGGATCTTTATCATTATAGGGTGGTTGTGTACACACACTGCCAACACACATTTCAGTTCAAACAACTTGTAAAAGTGCATGTAGCATCCTATGACCCCTTTAACAATTGTCCACTAATAACTCTTCAGATCATTTACAGGTGCATTATGTACTATTTGTTTTTGTAGGTTTTGTAGTTTTTGCCTTTGGACGGAAATATCTTTGAAATGTACTAATTTTTATTTTATATATCATATTTATAAATTTTAGTCAATTTTACAAAATTTACAATAGTAAAATAGCAAAAATACTATTATATACTTTACAAAATACCATATATTTTAAACATGATTTATTTTTAATACTTATGTGTAAATAATATTTGTATTTATTCTTATTTTTAGTTATTTTTTATATTTATGTATATGTTGAGTATATTGACATTTACATATTTATATTTAGTATTTTACCCTTTTTATATTTATGTATAGGGTGAGTATATTGGTATTTATTTAGTCAACCGATGTTGTAAAAGATGATCACTCCTTTTCCAAAGGAAAAGAATGGCTAGATATTGATTTTATGTTTAAAGTGAATGATCTGTGAAAGATGCGAATCAACCAACCTTTATTTACCATCATCGGTTAATAAATCGTTTTCAACAGCGGTTTAAAAAAGACACATGATTCACTTCCTTTCAAACATTAATTTAGCTAATTTTCATTTTTGGGTGAACTCTTCCTATAAAGGTCTCACTGATTTTTTTTTCCCCATTCAGAGTCTGTTTGTTTCTCGTGATTCATTCACTGTGGTTTCCTGTCTTTTCTTTTCTCTTTGTTCTCTGCCCTTCTGTCCCTTTCTTAAGAACAGTATAGCTCTGTCTTTCTCTCTCTCGTTTCTGCTCTCCTGTGGCGTTTTGATTTGATCTCGCTGCCAGTTCCAATTCTCACCTTCTTTACAGTGATTGCCGTCATTAAGTCCCTTTTTCGTTTTTTTTCTTCCCTTTCTGCGCACGCACACACTTTATCATTGTGCCACGCTGATGCATTCACCGCTTTTTAAAGCACCCCACTTTTCCAGCTTTTTTATCTGGTTAAAAACGTTTAGACCAGCAAGATTCTAGCTTGATGCCTTACATTTAAGCAAACGTTTGTCCGGTCTGCAATTGTTACCTTATCTCTACTAACGCTGCAGGCACCTGGCTATCTACAGCGTTGTATCGATGCTAAATCAACGCTGAATCAACGTAACGGCATCATTCAGGGCCGATGCGCTTATCTGAGCGGCCTGTTTTTTCAGATGGGATCCTAATTTGGACTCTTGTCGTGGAAAAGAGAGAAACAGATGGATGGGGATGTGTGTGTGTGCACAGGGGGAAGGTGGAGAGCGAGGTCAGAGGTCATTGTAAGAGAAACTGATGGCATAAGGTCATGGGGGGAGGTTTGTTGAGGTTAAAGGGGGGTTTGGTTAGTTGGGGTTTAGGGGTTAAGCCTCTATAGGATTGAGTCTAAAGTTAATATCCAGGCAGCCCACCAGCCCTAGAACACGCAAAAACCACTCTCGCCCCAGTCTATGAATCAACAACAGGTCCCTTGACTCCGATCCCACCGCTAAAGCATATGTGAGTGTGTGTGTGTCTTCAGATTAAAACCCTTGCTGGGAGTTTCCCACTTCATTTTATATCCCTTTAAAAAAATCTGTTGTTCCCTTCCCATAAGGAGACCTGCCGCAGCTCGATCCTGTCACCAATGTGAGTGGCATTCTGTGGGTATTTCTGTCCGGATGGCGCCATTTACCAGCCTTCGCGGTCGTACCCTTGATGTCACACCTCCTTGTTAGACGCACACACGCCTTCATATGCGGCTCTTTTAAAACAGGAAGCCGGAGCACCACATTTCACACACTGTGATGTAGAGCACATGGCAACATTTATCTTAAACCTTCATTTCTGTCTAATTAACAAAAACGAGATTTACAACCGTCTTAAATGTAAACCACCGTTACACATGCTACACACATGTGTGCATTTATCTGCCGTCGCATGTGTGCATTTGTGTGCGCTGCTAAGCAGAAGACACATAAATTCTCGCCGGTGTCACTGCAGTCACGTTAAGTTGAGTTGAGTGTGAGTGCGAGTGTGTGTTTACGTGACTTTCGGGTCATCATTCGCTTCATGTCAGTCTTCTTGTTCTTTTATGGGTGCTTTTGTTGTTGTGGTTTTTTTTTTATTGATAAGGAGGCACCATTGGTGGTCCTGACCCACTTGTTGCAGTTCAGACGTGACCTAAAAAATAACTTTTTAGGGACTTAGTAATTCATTCCATAGCACCGCGTACTAACCAACCGCAACGCAATGACATTTTAAGCAACAAGTAATTTGTCTGTCCACCTCGAACAGTCATAAAACGCACTCGGTCAGTCAAAAGAGTGTGTAGATGGGTTGTTTGCATTCTGTTTGCACAGTCCTTGTATTTTCATGGCTTTCGTCTTGCTTCTCTAGATGGCATACTTTTCATGTTTTTTCTTATGAAACTTGAGGGATTTACCATTTATATGTATGCAGAGTTTCTTAACTGCCATATTTTCTCCCTGTCCATTTTTGTTGCCCTTTGTGCCAGTGATATTTCAATACTTGTTTAGTATAGACTCAGTTGCAAAACTCTGCATTTATTTATTTATTTTTTAAAGTTATTACTTTTATTTTTTATATTTATGTTTAGGCTGATTATTTATTTGCTTGTTTGTTTATTTTTTAAGCTATTTATTTTTAATATTTATGTTTAGGTTAAGTATATTAGCATTTACATTTATTTAGTTAGCTGGTTAATATATTTATTTAGGCTATAGGTTGAGTATATTGACATTTACATTTTGATTAGTTAATTTATATTTATTTTGTTCTTTTTAAAAGTTTTTTTTAGCATCTGTTTGATTGAGTACTGTATATTGAGTATATTTTATATTAAGCTAGTTTCTATATTTGTTTTTTTTAGTTATTTGCTTATTTTAGTTATTGATTTATATTATTTCCCAGTTTTTAAAGCTGTTTGGGTTATTTTTTAATGTTTTCAAGTTAAATATTTATTTATTTTAGTCAAATAAAGCTGTTAAAAATAATGACTCATATTTTCCTTCACAGGGAAAAAATCATATGAGTTTTGAACGCCATTAGTGTGGCTAGATATTGATTTTCTGTTTAAAATAAATAATCTGCAGGAGGTTCAAATCAACCAGCTAAATTCCGTAAATGGTAATAAATACTCCAAGCAGTATGTGTATGATGCTTCAGCATGTAGGTGTGTGTGTGTGTGTGTGTGTGTTTGTTTGTGTGTGTGTGTGAATTCTATATATAATTCTCTTGAAGCTTGTCGGGCCTCATTATGGCAGGAGGAAAAAGCAATAACTGACATGAGCTCTAATCTCCCATAAGACCTTATCGGCCATATACCACCACACAATCTGTGGCCTTTAAAAATACTCACCTCTATAAAATGAAGGGATGAGGAGTTTGACTGACTGAGAGAGCTAGCGATAGAGAGAGAGATTGGGCGTTATGGGTTGAAAATCTAAGAAAGGAGGGAAAGAAAGATGGAGTGATAGAGCGAGACAGGAAAAGAGAGGAGAGGCGTGTGTGTGCTGACAGCTCCCGCAGTCTCTGTGGGGTTGGTGTCTCATCCCTGACATTTGGAACAATATTGCGCTAGTATGAGTCTACAACACGCACACACACATACACACGCACATCCCTATCTCTCTCTGTCCTGCGGGTGTGTATATGGGGAGGTAGATTTCTCTCTGTAAACTATGGTTTGTTCTTTTTTTTACGGAGTAAGAATGATATAAGGCTGTTTTTGTGCATTTGAGCAGGTATAATGTCTTTCTCTTTTTCTCTCTAGGTAAACTCTGTTCTGCTATGTAGTTTTATTGAGTGTTATGTCCATATGAATACAATATATGATGTGAAAATCACCTGAGCTGGAAAAAGCATTGACACGCAGACACGTACACAGTGTGTGTGTTTTACTCGTACAGTATTAAACTGGACATATTTGATTGCTATTGCAGCTAAACACACAGATGCGTTACTGTAAAAAATGTCTGTCATAAAATAATACAATCATTATTTTATTGTCTGATGTTTTTATGCTTAAAGGAAATGTTAAAATATGTTCTCCTAGAACAGCTTAAAGGATATAGTAGTCATTCCTAACCTGTAATACAGAAATCAAGACATTTTTAATGAAACCTGAGAGGTTTTTGTCCCTTCGTTAAAAGTCTAGGTAACCAAAACTTAGAAAATCCCAAAATATCGTAAAGGCATTGTAAAACCGAGTCTTGTGATGAGATCTGACTGTTTTATATGATGAACCGGTTTGTTATTTATATCTAAACAATGATCAAAATGCATAGAGCACATAACATATGGTAAATACAGAAGTCAGTGAGGTTTGCTATATATCTTATAACACATGAGCTTCCGTGTTTACCATGATGCTCTCTATGTATGTGTGTTTATATATGAATAAAATTCCATATTTGTATTTCTGGTTGAACTACTCCTACTCGTTTGGGGGTGTTTTTTAAAAAAGTGAGTATTTTTGCAATTGTCCTGTCCCAAATCGCACCTTGGATGTGGATTTGTGACCATTTTTGTGACCATTAGTGGTACAAAAATTACACTTCACTGGTGAAGAATAGGGTTATTATTATAGTTAACTAAATCTAAACCTGAAATGAAAATTAAAACCATAAAAACATATAAAATATATATGTTTGTATAAAACATGTGAAACAAATATATGTTATGTATAAAACTACTAAACTACTACAAAAGTCCACAAAATTACATTAAAAACTAACTTTAAAATTGAAAATGAAAGCTATACAAATAAAACAGACTTAAATTATTATTAAAATAGTATCTCAATCATACTGAAATAACACTGGCCAGTGGTTGAAGACAAAATACACATTATATATGATAGTTCACCCAAAAAAAAGGATTCAAAACAAATTAATAATTTACTGACAGTCGTTTCTTTTGAAACCTCTGTGACTTTCTTTCTTCCAGGGCCACAGAAGAAGATTATTTTTTTTGTCCATACAATAATAGTGTTTGGAGTACAATGTTGTTTGTACCTCAACACTCTTCAAAATATATTTTGTGTTCTGAAAAAGAAAAAAAAGTCATATCTCTAATATCAGTCATTTTTGCAGTGCGCAGATTGTGAAAGCACATGCACACAAACTGTTCGCTGTAGTGGAAAGAGAAAGAGATTTTCTTCTTTGTTCTTAAAGTGCTCTGTCTGGATTTTGTCCACCACCCAACACATAAACTAGCGTAGCGTTAACAGACCATGTGTCTGTGGGTGTGTAACACATTATTTAAGGGAAATATGAGATATTTGTACAATGACAAATGTGATGTGTTGTTTTTCATTGCTGTATTTATGATTTGGCTCTTTGTGTATGTGTAAGTATGCATGTTTAAGGACAAATGTGCTGAAAGATGTTTCCAGAAGCTACAAAACCTGCGTTTGGGGATGTTCTCAAAAGTAGTATTATATATAAGAAAAATACTGTTTTATTATTTCATTACTCAAAAAGTAATAAGATATAGATAGTGAAGTAAACATGTACACTGTCAAAAAATATTTAATCGAGATTTTAAATAAAACGTAATGTTTTAGATGTTTAATGTTTTAGAAGGCATGCTTATTTGCATGCATATTAGCATATTGGCTGTTCATTAGTGCTTATAAAGCATATAACATTCTGCATCCCTAATCCTACCCAATACCTAAACTTAGCAACTACCTTACTAACTATTAATAAGCAGCGAATTAGGAATTTATAGAGCCCAAAGTCGTAGTTAATGGTTTGTTATTAGGGAGAATTGGACCTTAAAATAAAGTGTGACCGAAAGTTTAAGATGTTTAAGATGTTTAATTCAATATGTTACTTTGCCTACATTGTGGGGACTAAATGTCAAAAGGATATTATAATCTGAAATTGCCTACAATAAGCAAAACATAACAACAATAAATAGTGACTAGATGTAAAAATGCGCAATGGTTTTTGTTATAGATATGTCTAGGTTTGTTCACTCAATATAAAAACAGATGTAAAGTCTCCACCATCATAGAAAACCTACATGTGAGTGTTTTAGCACTGGGTAAAATACTGTGTGCTGCAAACCACTGGCCAGTTTATCCAAGAATAGCTTCATCAAGCTTTAAAAAGCGCAATTTCCAAATGTCACTTTTTACGGTTTAGGCAGAAATAATTAAAAGTGTCCCGCCAAATCTAATTCCAGGCCTTAAATTGAATGCATTTGTAACAGGTTTAATTATGCAGATATGTACCTGGAAACAGCGTTCTTCTAGTTTTACCACATTGTGGATGGAGAGAGCGAGTGAGTTTGTTCAGTTAGCTGAGTGTACTCAACTAATTACAGCTGTGAGCGTCACGGCACTAGAGTGCTAATATTATTCCACAAGAATCCGTGAGTGTGTGTGTGTGTAGACATTAATTCATACAGACCCACTAAATGAGTCTGTTTAATTAACAGAATATGGAAGTACATGTTCACCAGAATGCAAAAGCCATCAATCACATACTAATGCACATGGAAAACACACTCGCTTTCTCCGGAAATATGGTTTCCGTTAGGATTGAATCTCAGAGCTTTCGGTTGCAGGACTGAACACTACAGTATGTGTGTGTTTGTATTTTTGTGCATGTGCCCTCCAGCCAGTAAGTGTGTGTGTGGACCGTGCGCATCCTACTCTGCGTGCTTTAGCTTCATAAAAATGCCACTCAACTTTCTCATACTCCACAATGAAAAGCAGCTGCGGAGACTTTGACTCATATACACACACACACACACACAACATCTATTTCATCTACGTCTTTCTTACACACACACAACCATGCCCTCTGCCAGCTGTTGTGTGCCCACTCATGAAAGTTTGAAAGCAGCAATAACAGTGTGAATGTTTGCTTTTGTGTTACGAGCATGTGTTTGATATGTAGTAATGGTTTCTTTTGTTGTGTTTTTGCTGTGGGCAGTTCTTGTTCTCCCTCTGCTGTTGGAGTGCAGCGCTGCAGCCACAACTTGTTGCCTCAGTGGCTGATCCCGAGTCAGTTTTTAGTGATTATTTATATATTTCAGTATCGATCCGTCTCTCAGCCTGATGCCTCTCTAATCCTGCACTGATGAATGTGGCGATGCCTGCCGGGGGACACCAGATAAATCAGTGTGTGTGGCGATGCACGTACAGTACGAAACACACACTGATGTACAGCAGAGAGCTTGTCATAATTTTGTTGCATCAATAGCAAAGCCTGTTGGGTGAATGTGAGGCTACACACACACACACACATTTCATACAGGCAAAAGAAGATGAACGCAATCCATCTATGTATCTTTTCATCTCATTCTCCCTCTTTCAGTGGTGGCAAATGTATTCAGCCACTGTCCCATTTCCATTCATTGTTTCTGGGTTTGTCTCCGGAGAGCCACCACCACCTTCTGTTGGAGAGCGAAGGAAACAGGGTCACTACAGACAGAGGGAGAGATAGAGATGAGGAGGGGAAGGAAAACGAAAACAGGAAATATGAAGGCAGACAATGAATAAAGTCAGAGAGAGATGATGGTTAAAGAGGGAGTTCATCCAGAAATGAAAATGTACTCACCCTCAGGCCATCCAAGATGTAGATGAGTTTGAAACCGATTTGGAGAAATTTAGTATTACATCATGACTCCAGTTCATCAATTAACATCTTGTGAAGTGAAAAATGGCATATTTGTACAAAACAAACCCATCATTAAGGCGTTTTAACTTTAAACCATCACTTCTGACCAAAATACCAGTCCATAATCCATAATAATGCTTCCTTCAATGAAAAAGTCCATCTCTGGCGTATTTGTTTAGAACTACTTTGGACTGTTTTTCTTTTCTTGTATACGGTGCTTGATCTGTGCATATTTCTCTCCTGATTCAGTCGACTTTTTCATTGAAGAAAGAAATATTATAGATAGATGTCTCCTATTTAAACCGAAAGCCAATCTCGATGCATTTGTTTCTTACGAACACTCAGTTTTTCACTTCACAAGACTTGATTAACTCTTGTGGATTATATATCAGATGTTTGGACTCTCATTCTGACGGCACCCATTCACTGCAGAGGATCCATTGGGGAGCAAGTGATGTAATGCTTAATTTTTCTAAATCTGTTCTGATGAAGAAACAAACTCATCTACATCTTGGATGGCCTGAGTGTGAGTACATTTTCTGCAAATTTTCTAAACTATTCCTTTAATGAAACAAAACAAAAAAGCCTTGTTCAAAATGCTGGTGTATCAGAGACAGATAACTTATGGTGTGTGTGAGTGATTTTTACAGCGCTCCAGTTTTATGAGGCCTATCTAACGTAATGTGTCCTACTCTGCCAACACTTTGCTCTGTTGACTGTCAAGGTAACTCCCGTAAGACCACAAGCCCGAGGTTGAGCAAATGCTTCCATGATGCTTTCACACACACACACACACACACACACACACAGCAATAATATCTGCTCCAGTCGACCGTTGTCATCGTAAGAACAGAAATAATATCACTCAACTTTAAATCAAATGCTTATGATGGTGTTTACAGATCGTGTTGTGCTCCAGTTCCCTTCAAAATAAACCTCAGGCATGGACTTCTGTCAATTTGAGTTGAATTACTGAAATAAATGAACCTTTCCATGACATTCTAATTTATTGAGATGCACCTGTATATAAAATACTATTGTTAAAAAGTTAGAGTTAGTGTCTTGAGTCTTGGGTCTTTTTTATGTTTTTTAAGTTTCTTACACTCACCAAGACTGCATTTATTTGAACAAAAATACTGTAAAAACAGTATTATTATGAAGTAATATTACAATTTAAAATTTTCTATTTTAAACCATTTTAAAATGTATATTCACTTACTCTGACTTTTATTTGATATTTTGGAAAATCTGAGACATTGAGATCTCATCTCTGTAGAGAAGAAGTGTCATCACTAGGATCTTTTTCTTAGGAGAAAGTTCTCAGAAGCAGAACACTCTCCGTTTGCTCTCAATTCAGTCTCATAGCTGTCTAGGAGACACAATTGAGACACTGACAAGATCTAATTTGTGATTTTTCTTTCTTTTGACCAGAGACAGGTCAGATCCCTCACTGATTCACTCAACGTAATGAGTCGTAACACTTGAATGTTTCTGTTTCAGGAGCAGAAAATGCCTGAATGGAAAAGTCACAATATAGCAGATAATGAAACTATTGTGCACAGAAGGCACCGTAGTACGCTTTCTACCCGTAATTCTTTCCCTCCTCCTCTTCAGGTTAGTCATTTGAAGAGGCGCAGGTGCTGTGCTGAGGGTCAAGACGCTGATTCAATCTCAGCCCTCGAGAGAGAGTGAGAGAGAGAGAGAAGATGAGTGTGAGGAAACAGACAGGGAGAGCAAACGCTGCAGATGAAAAAGAGGTGGGAGGCTCACATCTCGCAGGTGGAAGACAGACAGACAGACAGACAGGAAGACAGGCACCATAAGGTGTTTATTTGGTTGCTAGAAGATGGTCGATATTCCCTTAGGACTCAAACTTTGTAAATAGCCCACTCCAGGGAAAGAAAGAAGAAAGAGATATAGAATCCATAGGGAACCCATGTATTTCAGCATAAAGCACCCCGTCTCACACATGCAACACACTTGTAATGAAGCAAAGATTGGATTTACGGAAGTCCATACTTCAGCTCACACATATAGTATATAGGTGAGCAGACATCCATTCACACATAAATTCAGTGTGGACATTACTGACCTGCGGCCCACTCTCGCCACCACACGCTTTAATGGCAACTGATCTCTCTCTCGTTTTCCCTCTCTCTCTTTCTGATGGTTTCAGAAGGCAGAACCTGCTGCGTGAACAGGCGGTATTACCATACAAATCAGCGAAGCATTTTCTCAACGTCTGCGCCACTCGCACACAGACACGCGCTCTATCACACGCTGATTTCAGATTCAAACATCAGATGCAAACTCCATTCTGTTCTCCTGTAACTACGAAGGCCAGTTTGGATCACGATTATCATCACACAGAGACAGGAGTTCCCTGATACACACATAATACACAACACCAGAGACTGACAGATAGATAGATAGAGAGAGCAATCATGTCTGCAGTAAATCAGGGTTTGTTGGCAGTGTATTGTGAGAACGAATAAAATGAGATGGGAAGTGTGTGTCTGCAACTGTTACCAAAACTAGATTTTTACACTTTCTGAGGTTTGAAGAAAATATGATTGGTGCTTGTCCCTGCAAACTTACTGGCATAATGCAAGAGCATCTGCATATGCCATCACCGACATTGATATGTGATGTACGGTGGACCAGTAGTGCAAAACACAACAAAATCTCTACAACACAATGTATAGGGCTAATTTTGTTGTGTTGTGCTAATTTCGCTGTGTTGCATCTTGTTTCCATCGTATTGTGCTAATTTCATTGTATTGCGGCTTGTTTCCGTTGTGTTGTGCTAATTTTGTCATGTTGCAGCTTGTTTCCATTGTGTTGTGCTAATTTTGTCGTGTTGCAGCTTGTTTCCATTGTGTTGTGCTAATTTTGTCGTGTTGCAGCTTGTTTCCATTGTGTTGTGCTAATTTTGTCGTGTTGCAGCTTGTTTCCATTGTGTTGTGCTAATTTTGTCGTGTTGCAGCTTGTTTCCATTGTGTTGTGCTAATTTTGTCGTGTTGCAGCTTGTTTCCATTGTGTTGTGCTAATTTTGTCGTGTTGCAGCTTGTTTCCATTGTGTTGTGCTAATTTTGTCATGTT
>NW_015628684.1:98072-113076 GCF_001515625.1 Sinocyclocheilus rhinocerous | reverse complement strand
GTGCTAATTTCATTGTGTTGCGGCTTGTTTCCATTGTGTTGTGTTGCGACTTGTTTCCGTTGTGTTGTGGCTTGTTTCCGACCATTGTGTTGTGGAGATTTCTTTGTGTTGCGACTTGTTTCCATTGTGTTGTGGCTTGTTTCCGTTGTGTTGCACCTTGTTTCCGTTGTGTTGCACCTTGTTTCCGTTGTGTTGTGTTGTGTTTATTGTGTTGTGTTGCGACTTGTTTCCGTTGTGTTGTGGCTTGTTTCAGACCATTGTGTTGTGGAGATTTCTTTGTGTTGCGACTTGTTTCCGTTGTGTTGCGACTTGTTTCCATTGTGTTGTGCTAATTTCATTGTGTTGCGGCTTGTTTCCATAGTGTTGTGTTAATTTTGTTGCGTTGCGACTTGTTTCCGTTGTGTTGCGACTTGTTTCCATTGTGTTGTGCTAATTTCATTGTGTTGCGGCTTGTTTCCATAGTGTTGTGTTAATTTTGTTGCGTTGCGACTTGTTTCCGTTGTGTTGCGACTTGTTTCCATTGTGTTGTGCTAATTTCATTGTGTTGCGGCTTGTTTCCATAGTGTTGTGTTAATTTTGTTGCGTTGCGACTTGTTTCCGTTGTGTTGCGACTTGTTTCCATTGTGTTGTGCTAATTTCATTGTGTTGCGGCTTGTTTCCATAGTGTTGTGTTAATTTTGTTGCGTTGCGACTTGTTTCCGTTGTGTTGCGACTTGTTTCCATTGTGTTGTGCTAATTTCATTGTGTTGCGGCTTGTTTCCGTTGTGTTGTGGAGATTTCTTTGTGTTGTGCTCTACTGGTCCACCGTACTGATGAGATAACATACATTATTCAAATACTATATGACATATTTGTATTTTCCAGGATACTCCTCTGGATATACGCTGATTAATAGAGAGTGTTTTCCATTCTCAAACAGGTTGTGTTCAATGCACTTGTCTAATCCATGCATTATACAGAGAGTGAGGGACTTGTACGTCTCATGTAATAAACATTATTTCAAAAATATATTTTTTTATTATTTAGGATCTTTATATTATGCTAATTGCTTTTAATAAATGCTTTTTTAATGTTTTTGAAAAAAGTATATTATGCTCACCAAGGCTGCATTTATTTGATCAAAAGTACAGTTATGTACTTGTGAAATATTATTATAATTTTAAAAAAAAAACTTTTTTAAGTTTATTATTTTAAAATATAATTAATTCTTGTTAATGTAAGGCTACATTTTCAGCACCATCCAGTCTTCAGTGTCACATGATCCCTCAGAACTTATTCTAATATGCTGATTTGGTGCTTAAGAAACATTACTTACTATCTTTGTTAAAAATAGTTGTGCTGCTTAATATTATTATGGAAACAGTGATCCATTTTCTAAATAGGATTCTTTTACTAATAGAAAGTTCAAAAGAACAGTATTTATTTTATATAGACATCTATTTTAACATTTTATTTTTTTACTGTCACTTTTGATAAAAAAAAATAAAAAAAACATTGACTCCAATGTTTGAATGGTTGTTTGTGTGTATATGCATGTGTGTGTGTGTGTAGAGGTGTGTGCATTTCTCTGTGTGTGTGTGTGTGTGTGTGTGTGTAGAGGTGTGTGCATTTCTGGTTTTCTATTTCATTTTGAGCCAAGGATTTTAATTTGGTGCACCACTATCCAAAATTTGTAAGACTTTGAAAAAGTAAAACACATTTCTTCAACCAACTACAAGATTTAAAGTGCATATCTCAGCTACATGCCAAAGTTAACTACTTCTTGAACATTAAGGGAAGGGTTGTTTAAATCAAAATTTTGGTGTCATGACACATTTTGAGACGTTGTTGTGAAAACGTCTTTTTCTTTCCTACACCATAACAGAAAGAACCAAGTGACCTAGCTGACACACAAAAAAGTGGGAAAGAGTGACAGAAGAAATTAATGACAAAATCGAGACATTCATTAAAGGCTGGGGAAGATGGAGGGAATGGGGAAAAGAAAACAAACAAGACATCTGTCCGTCGCTCTCATTGTTTGCCGTGTCCAGTTTCTCACAGGTCGCTCTGCCCCTTTACACAGCAGATGGGAGACACACAGAGCGAGAGGAAGGACGAAAAACAAGAAATGAAATCAGGAGGGAAGATTTATATCAGAACCCCACTGTTAGGATTCTCCATCACTGCCTCAGTGACCGGTTACCTGGCAACGGGATACACAATGGTGCGGTAACCCTGACGACAGCGTAGTGGTCTGTCTGGCCAAAGACAAGCGTTTGAGACGGACAGGAGAGAATCAGACGGCAGAGAAAAGGTGAAGTGTGTGTGTGTGAGAGAAAGAGTGAATCAGTCTACTGACTTTATTAAACTCTCAATATATCCATTCATGAGACTGATATTATTACTGACACACACACACGGCTGGACAGTGTCTCCCTCTCTTTTTCATTCTCTCTCTCTCTCACACACACACACACACACACACGCACACTGACACAATGTAGTTTCAGTTCAATAGCGCTTTATTGGCATAACTGTCAAAATGCAAAATGCCATAGAAAGGCAGAGTATAATTAATGAACGTGCACACAAACACACAGTGTGTTTAATGTACGCTGACAGGTGGATCTATTGCTGTTGTCAGTGACGTTCTCTGTAGACATACAGGCTTGATTAAAGGGCTTGTGTTTTATGTGAGAGTCAGTGTTGTAGTGCAAAACAAACCGAGAACAAACACAGCTATATACACATGGACATCTGCGTTTTATATATGTAATATGAGTCAAATGTGCATGTGTGTGTCAGTGAACACTCACATAATGGTTTTTATGCAGGGATATACCTGGCAGAACTAAAAGTCAATGTGACAAGTTCAGACACACACACACACACACACACACAATCAGCATCTCCTTCTGCACAGCCTTCATACGCTTTATACTAGTGTTTGCATCATGTCATTTGAACGTTTGAAAATTGTCCAAGCAGACACTGGAAAGAAAAATCATGAATGAGATCTCTTTAATATCGCTATTGTTTCTCCTGAACACCAAAGCAATGAATGAAAGCAAATTGAGACTTTTATGTCTCAAGATTTTTTTGTAAGAAAAAGAGCCAGGGAATTTCACATGTGGCTTCTCTAGTTTCAAAAGAAATCTCAACAGTGTCTCAGACTGTGCTCAGATTTGCCAAGATGCAAAAGATGTCATATTTCTTACTTCTATAGGTATACAGTATTCCAGGTATGTGCTGCTCTATAGGAAAATGCTGACTGCCTAAAAGCACTTCTTCTGAGTGACATTACACAGTCCTCTCTAGTAGTGGCTCTAGCAGATGAGTTAAAATTTTGTCTTGTTCCCCCATTCTTTGGTGGAATTTTAGGAAAAAAATCTGAGATGAAGTTGATACTTAAATCTGAGCAAAATCTGAGCAGTCAGATTTTCTGCTCCTGAACCCTGCTGTGTAACTAATCAGGTTTATTTTGAACTAAAATTAAAACTAAAACTATATATAAAATAATTTTAATTACTTGAAACAAACATTAAAATTATATATATTGCTTTAAAGTACTAAATTAACAAACTAAAACAAAAAAAAAAATAGAATAAAAATCACAAAGACAAATGATTACTAAAACCTTTAACTAAAACTACAATAAAAGCAATGTAAAATATAAAAATTAAGTTTAAATCAAAATGTTAACTAAACCTATAATGGTATCTCAATAGTCGGGTTTCCATTACAGATTTGTGCAAAACTTTTGCGATAATTTATAAATGTCGATAAAAAACTGTTCCGAAATGACAGTGTTTCCATTAACCGATGTTATGTGACTAAAACGTAATTTATTTCCTCTTGCGATAAGTCATGCCAATGCATGTTGGTAGGTTTACATATATCGCAGCCATTGCACTAGCCATTAATTTTTAAATCAAAGAAGACGTAGGCATGTATCTTTAGCAAAGCAGCGTGGAGAGCCGCTTCTGGGACGCTTCTGAAATGTGCCATGGCGCAGATGGTATAAATGAGCATTGACTAGATCAGCTCTGGTGGCTGTGTCAGAGTCGTAATGCGCCGCAGACGTGTGCAGTGTAAATAAGGGGCTATCCAAGCTTTAATGACAAGGAAAGTAGGGTGACCATATTTTAGTTTTTCAAAAAGAGGACAGTAGGGGATGGGGTTCGTGGGCGGGGACAGGGGCGGGGCTTCACCTAACAGTATACGTAGCAAGGTTTTTTTTTGTTTGTTTGCTTATTTTGTTTCCATAATAAATAAAAAGAAAACAAGTAGAAATAATAGAAAAAGAATAGGGAATGCTAGTGTTAGAGGGTCATTTTTAAATAAAAATAAAACAAGTCAATAGAACAGAAAAAGAATAGATAATGCAAGTGTTTGATGGTCATTATTTATAATAAATAAAAAGAAAATAAGTAGAAAGAATAGAGAAAGAATAGAGAATGCTAGTGTTAGAGGCTCTTCTTTCTTTATAAATAAAACAGTTAGAATAGAAATAGAATAGAGAGTGCAAAAGTTAGAGTGTCAATTTTTTAAATTTAAAACAAAAACCAGGAGATAAAATTAGAATTAACATTATAATAGAGAGTGCTAGAGTTAGAGGGTCAAATGAAGATGAAAGAGATGTGTTTTCAGCCGTTTCTTGAAAATATTAAGGACTGCTTGGATTGAGTTGGGCAGGTCATTCCACCAGGAGGGAACAGTTAATGTAGAACTCCATAAAAGTTTTATCATAGGTAGAATGCAAAATACTTGGCACCCCTGCATCCAACAAGAGCTGCAGGAGTCAGATTTGACTGATCACAGGTCGAGAATAAGAAGAGATGACTGACAAAACCATGCTGGAGTATTTGCTGCTCAACAGATCCTGAGCTCATTGACAAATATTTGATATTGTAAGATGTGCTCCCTTTACACAGAGTGCATGTGATCGTGAAATCGAAAGTGAAAGTAAACAGCGCAACCGCTCATTCCAAAATATTTAAATACATACACCGCATCCAGAGAGCGGCTCCCTGATGTGCCAAAATTATACACAATATTAGAGTCCAGCTGCATTTCGCGCGTCATCAGTGACGTCATGTGCAAACAACCTATAGGGGGTGTATAATCTGGCAGGGTGCAAATTTCAGCACTACACCGGACGCATTATTGTAGGCCCAAAAAGAGGACATGTCCGGGGAAAAGAGGAGGTATGGTCACCTTAAATAATATAACCCTAACCAAACTAATATGGTTTTCTGATTTCAGCTGGTTTAAACTGGTCTTAGCTGGTTTAGGATGGTCTCCCAGCTGGCCAAGCTGGTGTTTAACTGGGCAGCCAGCGGGTCTTCCAGCTGAAAAAACACCTGAAACCCCTCTAAAACCAGCCAACAGACCAGCAAACCAGCTTAGACTGTGTGTGTAGTGTTTTGTTTTTCAGCAGCGCCACTAAATGCGAGGCTGTTATTGTTTAATCTTTGTGTAAATGTGCCTGTATTTCCGTGCTGAATGTGTTTAATTTAGTGGTTAGAGTGTGTTCTCTCACACGTCTTTGAATGTATGAGACTTTCACCTTCATCCTGGTGCTTATTATCAAAGTGTGAGAGACTGAAGCGGGTCACGACCTGAGACAAAAAGGAAATTAAAACACAGAGGTACATGTGAAGAGAGATGAAAGGGAGAACATGGAGAAAGATGATTAATTTCCATTTCTCTCACTCTCATGTTCTCTTTCTCCGACTGGCTTTATTCTGTTTCAAAAGGCGGGAAGCAAAAGAGAGAGACTGAACGAAGCCTCTCCGCCTCTTATAAACACGCAGAGCTGCAAGTCGTTTCCACGACAACATGCCTCACACATGTGGAGTGATGGGGGGTGGAGGGAGGGAAAGATGAAGAAGGGGAAATGGAGGGGTGAAGAAAACAGCAAGTTCTCTTCTGTGCTTTAGCGCTTGTTTGCGTGCGCGTCTCTCTGAGATGTGTGTTTGTATAGTGTCCTCACTCTGTTTGTCTCAGTGTCAATCCACACATGACATTTAGTTTCTCAAATTTTCATCAGAACTCTCTCCGTCTGTAAACACCTGGGGCTGCTCTCATTTCTTTCCAACCACAACAGTTTCCATGCATTGTTTCTTTATAAACACCTGTATGAATGTGAATGAGTCTTGTGTTAATCTTCCTCGATTTTTCTTAAATTTGCTTTAATATTTAATATTGTGTTATTTAATTGAAAGTGCCACAGGTTATAAGGAATATGTGTGTGTGTGTGTGTATATATATATATATATATATATACTTTCATATACACAAACACACAATTATATGTTCAGGATTTATCAATATATATTTTGATTTACAAATATATTTTCAGAATTATAACTATATTCATGATTTACATTTATATAAACAATTTACATTCATCATATATTAAGACTTACATCTACATATTACAATTAACATTTATATATTCAGAATTATAACTACATATTCACGATTTACATTTTATATATTCAGACTTATAACTATATATTCACATCTATATATTCATAATTTACACTTATATATTCTGGTTTTTAAATATATATTCTGATTTACTTACATATATTCAGACTTATAACTAAATTAATGTTCTGAATTACGTTTATATATTCAGATTTGTATCTATATATTACGGCTTACAACTATATATTCTGAATTATGTTTATATATTCAGACTTATAAATATACATTCTGATTTGCTTCTATATATTCAGACTTATAATATATATATTTACTTACATCATTGTTTCCTGTTTGGCGCTTCATGCAGTTTAAACACACACACACACACACACACACACACACAAAAAACTAATAAAAATGACAAAATCACATAAAAGAATTAGTACAATTTTAAAATATTAAAATAAATTCTAATTCAAACAGTACAATAGTATCTCAGTGATACTAAAATAACACTGACATAATTCAAAGTAAGATTTATTTTTTTATCTAAACTGGTTTAAAGTAATCTTAGCTGATTTAGGATGATCTGTCAAATCATATAAACTGTATGTGTGTGTGTGTGTGCATGCACGTATTAAATAGAAGCGCCACAGATTATTATTGTTGGTGGAACATGATGTATTTCAAACACGTTTCTCCTGATAAATAACGTCTCAAGGGACTAGTTGTGATTGTTACGTGGTTATTGTGCTAATATTTTACAGTTTCTTTTCTCTTATTGCGCCTCATTAAAACTTACAAAAATTATACAGTTTAATGTGTTAGTAGGCTACATGACCAAGAAACACACAGTAAATTTAGACGTACACCTTTCGCCTCCATCTTGATGTTTTCCTGATCATTTTATAGACCCCCCGAGTCCTCTCTCGTAATTTGACCGAGTGATGGGCGTCTTGATTGATGTCATTTATCTTTCATTTCCTGCTGTATTGATTTTGCCATGGTTTGTCACTCTATGTCATTTCCTTTTTATGAATCATGATTTATACAGCCACAGGTAGCCATTATTGGTAATCATTACACACTTAGGTTGTCAAGGGAACTGAGTCCATTTGAATGGATATATCCTGGGGGCAGGAGGGAAAAAAAGGGAAGCGTGAAGGGGTTGGGGGAGAGACAGATGTGCGTCCTCCCGGTATATTAAGCTTTTGTGTCACAGGCAGGTAAATCCACACCTAACGCTTCCACAAACACAGTGGTGGTCGTCCTGCGGGCCCTATAAACTCTGAGCTCTCACACGCTGCTGCGGTCTAAAAACACCACAGTGCTCTGATTCACATTCATCAAAGACGGCTGTCCACATAAAAGAGAACGGACTGAAACCTGTGGCTGTGTAAATGTTATATGAACAAATGTTCATAAGGATATAAGTTGAGTTCTTTCATCATTACCTTCATTTGTGTTTCACACCTGTGTGATGTTCTGTCTTCTGTCAAACAAAAGAGTTTTTGGCAGTATTCAGAAAAAGAATATTGTGAAACTGACCCTCTGCTGTGGCTCTCTAATGTTGTTTGTGTTTTTGCCAAATCAAGCCTGGTGCATTGGGTTTAGTGTATGACAAGAAGCAATGGTATACACCAAGATTTAATATGTGCAAGCCCAAATGAGATTTGAGAGTTATGGCAGAGTGGAACATTTCAGTCTATTTTTCCCTCACAAAGTTTTTCATGACTTTAGGAAAACTTGGATTCTGTGTTCATTTTTAAAGTTTCTTTCTTTCTTCCTTCTTATTTTGCAACTTATTCATTAATTGTTCTTTAAAAATGGTCAATATTTTGTTGTATCTTATTCATTAATTTAGTCAATTTTATTCTCTCTAATATAGCATATCATTTTTGTTGACGATAGAACGCTAAATGTCAAATGGTTTATCACATATTTGTGATTTTTAAGAGATTTATTATTTTAATGTCATGTATGTATACAGCCACTGTCATTCAAAAGTTTGGCATCGATTCTTTAAATGTTTTTGCTCACCAAAGCTGCATTTATTTGATCAAAAATATAGTAATATTGTGAAATATTATTACAATTAACTGTAACGGTAATCTATATTATTATATTATCAAATGTCATTTCTTCGTGTGATAGCAAAGCTGAATTTTCAGCAGCCATGATACATTTTTCAGGATTCTTTGATGAATAGAAAATAGAAAAAAAGAACAGCATTTATTTAAAATATAATTGTTTTTGTGACAATGTAAAAGTCTTTGCTGTCTCCTTTGATCAGTTTAATGCGTCCTCGCTGAATAAAAGTATGAATTTATTTCAACCTAATTAATTTATTTATTTATTGAAACCAACCTTTAGAACTGTATTTTACATGCTTAGACTATTAGGATGTTGCATTATACCATTTACTTGTGTCATTGTCTTATGTTTATGTTGTGGATATAGCTGATTAATTTCATTTTGTATGTAGGATGCAATATCTTTGATGGCTTAGAACTGATCCTATATACGAAAGGAAACGCCCTTTGTCAACGTATGTTTTCATAAGTATGTATGTTAAAGAGACTTAAACTGCTTAAACTTTTTGGTCCTGTTTAAAATCCCTCTGTTGTTTTTGTAATGGAAAACTTTTCCATTCCAAAAATTCACTTTTGATGTGAATTTTCATTTTTAAAAGGAATAGCCCTTTTAAGTTAATATAATATGTGTGTGTGATGTTATTAGAATCTGTAAACATTTTTATCATTTTAATGCAACATAGTTTGAGCATTCTTTAAAAATGCAATCGTTTTAGTTCATAGTGACGTTTTCAGAATGTTCTGAGTGCTACTTTAAAAGAGCATCACAAGAATGTCTTCAGTAATGTTATGCTAACCTTTAGATAATGTTGTACTCGCATTTAGAAAGTGTTTGTTTAATGCTTGTGTGCAAAACCGAATGGTGTGTGCGATGCCTCACTGCGTTTTGTGAACATTTGGGCCTTCACGTTGAGATTGCTTGCGGCATGAGCGTGAGTTTGCCGTGGCGGTGTTGTGATGAAGAGATGGCTGCGCAGTGCCGTCTGTCTGACGGAGAGGCCTGCCTCTGATGGGACCGCTGAGAAATGAGCTGCTTTTAATGAAGTGGCATTATTAGCAAAGAGGGACGGATAGCTCTCCTCTGGGAGACACACGGCTAATGCTGCAACATACATGGAGTGAGAGAGATGGAGAGAATAGAACGGAGGATGAGAGAATGATGGAAAGACTAGAGCTGATATGATAGAGAGACTTTGGGAGAGAATGAACAAGAGGGAGAAATTTTGAGGGCAGCGCTTTCAAGGGAGATGCGATTTGTTTGAGAGACACTGAGCTAGAGCGTGTGTGTGTGTGTGTGTGTGTGTGTGTGTCTCATTTAGAATGGAGTGCTAAAAGCTGTGGTCTGAATTAGGCCAGTGTCCATTAATAATGAATATCCAAAATAGCACCATCACAAATCAAACTCCCCGGACACACTGCAATTTAGGAGCAGTACTGCCCACAGCTATATGCTGTACAGCACAGATACACACACACACACACACACATGCACAAACATCAATGTACTGAAATGCTCTTGCTCTGATGCAATATATGAATGCTTGAACACACAACTCACTCCAGCACATAACACACACACAGTTACGACTGGATGGAGATTATGACACACAGGCAGTATAATGCACTCTAAACCCCTACCAAATCTACCACAATGCCACTGATTGCTAATCAGTTCTTTGGCATTGCACACACACACTTACACTTGTTTTTCTACCATGGTGTTTTTCTGTATTTTTCCCCCCATTGACTTTTCTTGTTTTTATACTGTGCTGATGATATTTTTCATTCCCTAGTTCTAATTCTAACAATCACAGAAATGCTTTTTTTGTTATTTTTATATTTTCATTAAATTACGTATTTTCATTACAAACAATATTTTCATTTGTTATATTATTTACTATGCTTTACCTATTTTATATGGTAATACTTTATTATATGTTTTTATATAATGATTTTCATTATAGATTTTCCTTAGACAGATATTTAGTATATTCTGGTATGTTTTTTTTTAAAGCCATTTTCTTTGTGAGCAGTTGCCTGCTCACTACAATATATACTGTAAGCGATTTCAGGTTTTAATGTGGTGGAAAACTGGACCCACACATGCACAGATTTGCTAAATCCAGTATGTCGTGACACATCGGCTCATTTGTGGTTAGATAATGAAGATACTTTGTTTGGCCCAGAGATAATTACTGTCTCAATCATGATAATAGGGATGCATGCATAGCAGTAGATCTTGCATTTGGAGTGTTTACACAGCACCTTCAAGGTCAAAGTTTGAAGTTGA
The DNA here is from genome assembly GCF_001515625.1 of Sinocyclocheilus rhinocerous. NCBI lineage: Eukaryota > Metazoa > Chordata > Actinopteri > Cypriniformes > Cyprinidae > Sinocyclocheilus > Sinocyclocheilus rhinocerous. The sequence goes on along the minus strand of NW_015628684.1, from coordinate 102,279 downwards.
GAGCTGCAGGAGCAGTAATGGAGACAGTGAGTAGAGGTTTGATCTCGCCGCGTGTGATCTGAACAGTGTTACGACACCACAGCAGTAACGGGTCAGTCGGGTTAATCCAGACCCACTCACTCACTCCAGCGCACCTTTTCTCTTTTCACTATCTCCATCTGTTTCTCTTTCATGTTTACACTTGTTCTTTTCTTGTCTTGTAAATTTCACCACATTTGCATGCACCAACTACAGGTATAATTGTGGCATGTTTTAATTTGATTAATATACTGCTCAAAGTCTGGGGTTGGTAAGATATTTTTTATGTTTTTGAAAGAGGTCTCTTATGCTTACAAAGGCTGCATTTATTTAATCAAAAATACAGTAAAAAGTAGTATTGTTAAATATTTTTATAATAAAAAAGGTTTTCTATTTTTATATATTTTAAAATATGATTTATTCCTGTGATGGCAAAGCTTTCAGCGGCCATTACTCCAGTCTTCAGAAAACATTTATAAATCATTCTAATATTCCGATTTGCTGCACAAGAAAAAATCGTATTATTATCAATGTTGGTAACAGCTGTGCTGCTTAATTTTTTTGTGGAAACCATGGTACCTTTTTTAGGACTTTTTGATTAATAGAAATGAACAGTATTTATTTGAAATAGAAATCTTTTGTAACATTGTAGGCTTGTAACACTCCAAAGAGAAAGGAAAAATTGAAATCGCATCATATGACCCCTTTAATTTCTTTTAAAAAAAAAGAACTTTTAAATTTTTTTTTAAGAAATTAATGCTTTTTGCATGATATGAGGGACAGTAAATGATAGCAGAATTTTAATTTCAGATAGACTATTCTTTCAATGCCAACTATGAACAAAAATGCTTAAAACAAGGAAGAAACCTCGGAAGAAACCAAGGTACAAATGTGTAATAATCTACTCAACATTTATAATAATGACTACATTTGTTATTTAATTAAATGCTGAAATTTTGTCCATCTAGGTAATGAGAAGAATACAGGCAGTGGTAAGGAAATTGTTTGGCAGACATCAAGACTCCGAAACACAGTTGAGGTTGAACTGTGGGGTTGATGGAGCGGTCAAGACTGGATCTCCATTTCTTCATTTATTTTCCATAACACTCTCTCAGAGAGTCTCTCCCTCTTTTGGTTGTCTTTTTTTATGCTAATAGCTGCTATATATAGTTGGTGGGCTAAACTCTCATTGTGACCATAGAGCTGTGAAGTATAACAGCATAACGGAGCGGTGCTTGTATTGAGCCTCAGGCTACCTGTGTGCTTATGACAGGATTAAACTGGGCCAGAGCCAGCTGGAGCCAAAACACCAGCGCAGACAAGCGCTAACATGATCACAGAATCACTGATCTCACCGATTACTAATCAAGCTGAATGAGCCGTTGCCAATAAAATATACATTTCTAAATCAGAGTGTATTGTTTGGCTCGTGTTCTGCTTCCATGCTGCATTTGATAAAATTGTGGGTTGTTTTGTATTTATAGATGTAGTAGAAAGAGAGAGACAACAGGAAATGATGAGGAAATAAAGGGGAATTAGACCGGGAAATGTTCCAAGGCAGATGAAAACTTACAGACCCTGTTAGGCCGTGACTTCATGCGGTAAAACTAAGTTAGAGAAAGCATGTTTTATCTGAGTTTTATGTACCTTTTGGGATGTTTCCTTTTCCAAGTGAACATGAAATTTCTTAACGTCCCCAAAAGAATAGCAAAACCTTGAGGGGGACATAATTCATGTCTTAATTCAGATGTAAACATGCCTTATAGTCTGGGTTTTCTGGTTAGCATTAGCAAAGTATAGTATGACTGTGGATTTAATTCAAATTTAGTGTTAAGTATATACACACAACCGTTCAAAAGTTTGGATTTTGCATTAAAACATTTATAATGTTGCAAAATTCTTTTTCAAATAAATGCTGAAATTAAGCAGCAAACTGGGTTTTTTTTTCATAATAAAAAAAAATGTTTCTTGAGCACCAAATCAGTATATAAGGATGATTTCTGAAGGATCATGTGACGCTGAAGACTGCTTTGCCATGACAAGAATAAATTACATTTATAAATTACATAAATTACATTTATTAAATATATTTCAATATTAGCTGTTGAATGGTGCACACACACACACACACTATTTTAAGTTTGTTGCAGCATCTTAAAAATGATGTTATGAAATTATATGAAATGAAATATATATTGATTTCCATATATATTTATTTTTTGTGAAGACTATTGTATGCAATGATTTACTCGCTACAGTAATGTTGGTAAATTATCTTCATTTGAGGCAAATATTGATATATGCAGTTAATTGCAAGTAATTTGATTGATTAATCAGGCATATCATGAAATTAACATTTTTAATCGATTGACATTCCTAGTCTATAATTATAATTAGCTTATATTATGCAGTGATATGGAAGTGAAAGGGAGATCCCTACATGCCTGGAGAGAGAGTGAGAGAGTGACTGTATGGGATATACAGTATGAGTGGATGTTTGACGCCACTTGTGTTGCAGCACTCAATCGTGTGTGTGAGAGAGTGATAACAGCGTTGAGATCAGTCTGCTTCTCTTGACTCCGTGCTGCTGGGGCTCCTCACTGAGATTGGTGTGAATTATTCTAGCGCACCATTTCCAATACAAGACCAGATACACAACACGCACCCCAGGAGGAGGGACTGGAGCTTTAATTCCATGCTGTACGTTTAAGCGTGTGTGCGTTGTTGAATATTTAATGAGGCAAAACCATAGTATGAATATTTGATGATGACATGTGTCCCATATGGAGGGTTCAAAGAGCAAAACGCCCACAGCTCAAGACGTGTGTGTGTGTGAGTGAGGGAGTGAGGGAAGGGGTAAATGAGGGAGATCACAGGAGTGTGTGTCTGTGTGTTAGAGATTAACGTGGATGTGTGTATGTGTGTCTTAAATCTTCTCCCAGTTTCTCATATCTGTCTATATCTTTATTCTTTCCCGCGTCCCTCATTCTTATCGGTCCTTTTGTTTATCAGTCTCAGCCCCTGCTATCTGTCCGTCTCTGACAGACCTCTCTTTTCATTTGTACTCTCCTTCTGTCCATCACTTTTGTCCTCTACTAGAGTGTTTTTTAATGCAGTTTTGTCCACTAGTGCATAAAGCTGCGAGTGTCGCATTTAAACACTTATTCTTTGGCTTTAATCAGCATTAGTGTTCATTAGCCACTACATACAATGTGTATCTGTTAGTAGTTGACCGATATGTTACCCAGGCTGATATATCGGCTGATATTTGAGATTTTTTGAAGTATTGGCCTATCTATATCTATCTATCTATCTATCTATCTATCTATCCTTCGTTCGTTCGTTACTGCGAAAAGCTATAATTGTCGCATTTAAACTTTTATTTTGCTTTAATCATCTTTAGTGTTCATTAGCTGCTAAATACATTCTCTCTCTCTCTCTCTCTCTCTCTCTAGAATGTCAGTCTGTTTCTAGTTCTTCCTAATCTGACATGCTCTCTTGATTGTATATCAATCTGAGTCTGTGTGTTTCTCCCTGTGGACTTCAATGCAATTACTCACATCTGAAGCAGAACACACATGCACAGGCACCTATGAACACACACACATTATTCCCACCACCCAGAGAGAAAATATCAGCATCTGCTGTGAGAGACAGAGACATTAATTAACCCCGCCCCTCTGCTTCTGACGTGCCCCTCTTCAACCTCCTGCTTTAATCCACACCTGAGCCACACACACACACACACACACACACACACACTCAGTCACAGAGCTCACGTGTGTTCTCTCCAAGAAGTTGTTCGTAATGTAAGTGTGTCATCTCTGTATGTGTGACTGGCAGCTACAACATCATCGTGATGAGCCGGGCCTGCAGTGCAGGAGCGGAGCATTCACTCATACAACATACAATAGTGCAGAACTCTGGCCTCTTTCCCCAATAGATGATCAAAAATGAAATATGTTATTATTTTATGATATCTTGCAGATAATAAAAAGAGCTTTTCTTACAGTTTTTCTCAGTCGCTTTGGTGCATTTCTCAAATCAGAAATGAAATTCTCAAAACTACTTGTACAACCTCCACATCATCTAGTCATTCGTACACATCATAAAACCAGTTTCTCATTCTTTTGAACAAGTTGCGATTGCTTTGGTTCATTCATGCAATTGATTATGTACATTTATCTGC
>NW_015628684.1:91517-97973 GCF_001515625.1 Sinocyclocheilus rhinocerous | reverse complement strand
CAAGTGAATCTTGACTTTCACTAATGAAGAGAATGTAGATCAACCAATGATAAACCATTTCTCTGAAATAGCTCAAAGGTTCTTCTCATGAATCTTTAGTTGGGAAGCATGATATACTGTATAGACAGAGGACAACACAAGATTTACAAATTCTGACAATGGACTTTCTTATTTTTTTATTTTGTAAAAGTGTAACTGGGAATTCTATCCAGTCTCTTTCAATCAATATCCGACATACAGTAATGTGGATATTTGTACTTTTGAAATGGATATATGGCATACATAAGCATATGGCATACTGTAACTGTCATCCAAAATGTTGCCATAGTTTACATTCACAAAGTGCACTGTTATATTGACAACATGACTAAGCATTTTGACTTATTTTTGAGAGATGCACTAAAGATTTTGAGGTAATCCATTATGTGGTGCTGTTTGTACGAATTGTTTTGAGAAATGCACATACTTTTTTGCAAATATTAAGGATGATTTGAGAAATGCACTAAAGCGACTGAGAAAAACTGTAACCAGTTAATGCTTTACGCTAGTATTCTAAGTTGTTAGCATGATCTATTATTCTGTCTATCATTCCGTCATTTTATCTATCTATCTATCTATATATTGACAACATGACTAAGCATTTTGACTTATTTTTGAGAGATGCACTAAAGATTTTGAGGTAATCCATTGTGTGGTGCTGTTTGTACGAATTGTTTTGAGAAATGCACATACTTTTTTGCAAATATTAAGGATGATTTGAGAAATGCACTAAAGCGACTGAGAAAAAAACCAGTTAATGAATGCTTTACGCTAGTATTCTAAGTTGTTAGCATGATCTATTATTCTGTCTATCATTCCGTCATTTTATGTATCTATCTATCTATCTATGATTATATTGTTGTATTGATTTTTTTATTGTTCTATCTATCTATCTATCTATCTATCTATCTATGTCTGTCTGTCTGTCTGTCTGTCTGTCTGTCTGTCTGTCTATCTATCATCTGTCGTTCTATCGTTCTGTCCCTACTTATAGATTGACATTTAGTGTTGCTAAGCTAAAAAAACATAACACACAGAAATTATGGGTAGAATAGTAATTTTTCTTTTAGATTTTACTTTTTTATTTTGAATGAAGCCTAAGTATACTGTAATTATAATCAGCATTTCTCTGAACTCATCTGCAATTTTGATGTTTTTTTTTTACTGAGCCATTACCTTGTCATAGTGCATTCTACTATTGCCTTCTCTGCAACTGATGTCATGTTGAGGTGCCATATCTTTCATGTTGTGAGCATACTTATGACGCTTTCAAATGTTGTTTAGGTAGGCAGCTCACTAGGTTTTGGAACAGAGCTAGAGAGCGCCAACCTTTGAATGGTGACTCGGCCTCACCCCAATCTCTCTCTGACTCTAATTGTTACCATCTCGGTCCTTTGTTCTTTTCTCTTTCTGCTTCTGTCTCTCCAAACCACGTATCCTTCCAAAAACCCAGATGCCATTTGTGTGTGTGTGTGTGTGTGTGTGTGTGTGTGACTGCAATTACAATCCCAGAGTTTTGGAGAGCAACCAATAAAACCAATGAGAGAGAGGTAGTCCTTTGTGACTTCTCTGATTTTATTATTGCTCCTTTATGAGATTTTTCTTACTAATGGCACGTTGAGCCTCTTGTTCCCTGTGTGTGTGTGTGTGTGTGTGTGTGTAATCCTGGCAGCATCGAGCATTAAAATACAGCCTGTGAGAATGTGGAAAAATGACCGAATCCCACCGGTACTTCATGGCGAGGGGGAGGTCATCGCATTTCTGAGTCATATTCAGATGTCGGGCAGTTCTGGAGAACATGAAGAATTCGAATGACCTTGGACAGTTACACAGGCTCATGGATGGGAAGATGGAAAGAGTGAAGAGAGATGTGTGTGTGGGTACCGAGATCAAACCTCTCTTTGTTTCTCCCCTCTGCTTTGACTGACAGTTCAAGGAAATAGTCACACCTATGATTATTAAGCGTGCACTTTCTGGGCCCTGCAGGCCATTAACTAGCAATTCAAATGTTTGCAAATAGTGCACGTGTGTGTGTGTGTGTGTGTGTGTTTGCCCCCCTCGCATGCAGATTAGCTTACGTGCACATGTTTTAATTATGCTCATTTCCTGATTTCACACAGTTGGGTGTGTGTGTGATTCAATTCTGCTGCTCTGTGCTTAATATATAAACAGAGGAAATGTCTTCTGACATCTTATGCTAACAAAACCGTTGTGTGTGTGCATGTGTGTTTTATTTAAAAGATTTATCTTCTTTTTGCAGCGTTAAACCTGTTTTTGACAGATGACATCTCAATCTTGTGGTTGCAGGTGTTCAACGAGTGTGTGTGTTTCAGGGTCATACCTTGCCTCTGGCTCTTGGAACAGTAGTTGGAATAGGGCGAGCGGTACAATGTTGAACGGATAGTGGGCTGAGCACAGGAAGAGATTCACACCTCTGGAATGTCTTTACTACTGTTTGCCACTGGGAATATCTTCTGCACTCCGTTTTCTCTCCTCCTCGTTCCTCTCCCTCGCTCCTGCGCTCTTTCAGACAGTGAGGAACAGATGGGGCTAGACAGGGTGTGAAGGCACACCTGGTTTTCATCCACTGAGAGAGTGAGAGACAGCGTGAGCAAAAAGAGAACAGACATGAAAAGACAGAGAGGGTAAAAAAAAGTGGAAATGTTTCGTGATCTCTGTCGATTATAGTTTACATGAGTTGGGATCTAGACAGACTTTGCTAAGAATCGTTTAGCCATGCTTACAGTTTACAAGGGCATTGTGGAGCATGGAAAATATTTATATACTTATTTGAAAAGCAGCATAGCTGTATCCTCTACTGTCTGTGATATCCTGTGTGAGTGAAGTAAAACTGGTTGATGGAGTGGTTGCAAATGTTGTAGTCACTGAACATTCTAATGCTCTTGAATATTTTCTATGAGTTTTAGTCTTGACGTGCGTGCTGGTTTAAAACCAGTTCTTAGAAGGTGCTTTCATGCTAATACCCTGTCTGCGTTCGGTTTAGGACACAGTCAAAGTGTTGAACCGGTAATCCCTAAATTTGGTTGCTATAGTGATTTCCCAGCAGGCTTTGTGATAAGGAGAGATATTGACTGAACCTCGACCAGAAAAAGCATGTTGTATTATGTCTTAACCTTTAGATTATTTCTGTTCATGGCTTAAAGTAGGTACGTATCCTGCTGTTTAACCTGTCAGTAAGAGTTTGTGCAGGGGAAATGTTAAGGTCAGTCGTGCAGAGATGTACGACCTGCTGTAATGTGAGATCATTGGTTGAGTTAGGTGATCTAAGGCACAGCTTACAAATGGCCAAAAAAAAAAATATATATATATATATTATTTATAAAAATGTATTAAATTTTTTTTTTATTTATATATAAAATGTTTAACTGTACACACTGTAGGGTATAAATTTAAAAGTGCATGTATATTTTGTTTACCTTTGCCATTATCTAGCGCTCACTTAAAGTTAATCATTAAAAACACTAATAATTTAGTAACGCTGATTATTGTAATATTTGGAAAATTAATTTTGAGCTTTTAGTGTTTCATTTTAAATTAATTTAGAATTATAATTTTATTTATAAAAAAATTATAAACATAATATGCAGATAAATAAATATTTGCTTATTGGTTTGACAAATAGTTTAGAGAGGGTGAGAACATGCACAAATGTATCAAAGCACAGACTCTTAAAGGAATAGTTCACCCAAAAATGAAAATTTGCTGAAAATGTACTTTTAGGCTATCCACCAATGGATCTACTGAAGTGAATGGGTGCCGTCAGAATGAGCTGATATAACATGACGTTTGGACTCTCATTCCGACGGCATTCACTGGTGAGCAAGAGATATAATGCTTCATTTCTCTGCTCCGATGAAGAAACAAACTCATCTACATCTTTGATGGCCTGAGGTTGAGTAAATTTTCAGCAATTTTTCATTTTTGTGCAAACTGTTCCTTTAACTGCTAGGCCGTGGTTCCAACAGTTCACAGCTTGAGTGACTTTTCAGACATGGTGTTTGCTTTGAACTCAACCATCTTTTGCAGCTCTCTTGAGTTCCAATCTTCAGTACCATTAAATATTTCATTATCATCTAATGTTTATAACATGCACTGCATTGTGGGGAATATACATCTTTATTTGGTTTTTAAGTGTTCATATTTCAGAATCTGTTTCATATCACATCAAGCAACTGTGCTTGTTTTTCAGACTGTGGCAGTCTAAATAAGAGGAATAAAGCCAATAAATAAAAACTGAAAGTGTATTCATGTCTGGTCTTGTATCTGAGGCTGTTCACTATACCCTTTATATTGGAGCATTTCTGCATGAGCATCTGCTTATATCTTGTGATGAAGACTTGAGATTCATCTCCTGCTCTCTGTAATTTCTAAACATGTCATATTATGCATGAGTAAAGACTGCACGTATACACATGCCTCATTTGTGTATGTGAATATTAATGTTGCAAGACAAATGCATATGTATTCTCTGTGTGTGGATCTGAATCCATGTATCATTCGTTCATTCGTTTTATGGATTTAATATTGAAAGAAGAAAAATTAGAAAATTGCCCCTTTTCCGTTTTTCCGTTTGAAACGAGAATTCAGCTTAAATTTTAGTTTTTCATTCAGGGGTAGAAAAATGGATAAACAGCTTGAATATTCGATTTCTACATGTGGGCGGAAATTAAACACCCCTTTCTGCTGATTGGCCAGCCGAAGATCAAACCGTGCCGTCATCAGTTCTTCCGCAGTTTTCACGCAGCAGAATAATAGTCCTCCGCTGCTGAAGTTGTACGGATTCTTAATGCATTTATTGCAACTACATTTCATCTTTTTTCAGCAAACAAACAGACTAATGAATAGCTCGACACAACTTGTACCGGGGCAGAGCCTAGACAGGGCTTTCTTCTGTGGAGACCAGTGGTTCTTACAGTGATAGGGGGTCCGCAAAATTATTTGCTATAGCCTACCATATTTTACAGACTGTAAAGTCGCTTTTTTATCATGATACATACTGTGATTTATTCCAAAGTGATGCACTGATGCATTTAACATCAAATAATCTAAACAAAGCCTTTTAAAAGACAAGTATTCGCTGTGATTCATGTTTGTGGCATGCGACGGAAAGATGCTCAAGGAGACCGAGATGCGCTAAAGCAGCGCATTCTGTTGTTCTCTTTATTTTTCAAAGGCATGACATTTTGTAGTTATTTTGAACGTAACGCTACATAAATAAAAATATACATTTTACCATACGACTATAAATGATAGAGTATTAAGTTATTTCCCCTCGATGGGGAAAAAAATCCAAGTGAACATCAATCAGTACTCAATATTAATTTAAACTGCATATTTAAACTTCTTTAGTTATGCTGCTTATTTATTTCCTGTGCACTTCAATACTGGTCTGCGCTTGACTGTAGTTGTGTCTGTGTGCTTATTGAGTTTATTTAACCCATCGCAATATATTAAAACTGTGAACTAGAGTAACTACTCACTTTAATGTTGTTCTAATCTAAAGGCTTATTACTTTTTTTCAAAACACACATAAAAAATGTCCTGCTCGCACTTGCCAATTTAATGGCAGAAAATGGTGACTTTAGTTTTTTTTTTTTGAAGCGGATTAATATCTGTCGTAAAATAATCCTATTCATCTTGTGGCGTATATTCCAAGCGTTCTGAAGGTATACTGTGGTGAGAAACAAACCGAAATGGCAAGTTATTACATTTTATGAAACTCTTGGATTGCAGTTCTGTGTGCGAGCGCATATCCTTTTGAGATATCAATTATAATCAATTTTAATAAAACACAAGGCTACATTATTATAAAACTATAGAGTAGGCTATTTAATATCTGTTGTTCTCCGGTTGTCAGTCAGAATAATCAGAATCAGAATCAGAATGAGCTTTATTGCCAGGTATGTTTACACATACGAGGAATTTGTTTTCGTGACAGAAGCTTCCACAGTGTAACAGAATGACAGTGACAGAACAAAAAACACAGATGATAAAAAATAAAAAAATAGAACAAGTAAATAAGGAATAAAAATATATAAATTGACAATTGTGGCCGGCCAGCTGGTCAGCACAGGATTTCAGACAGACTGGTGTAACACAGTCTGGGCCTGGTGCTTTTTTCCTTTTCTGCTTCCGGAAGACCTGGCGCACCTCGTCTTCGCTGATCTGAATTGCAGGTGTGGGGGAGAGGGTGGTTGCTGGAGGTGTGAATGGTAGAGGTACAAGAGGTCATAACAGTTCTTGCTTGAACGTTATAGGCCTATATATTCCCAAGCCAATTTATTATTCTTTCCTTTTTGTCTTAGTGTTTAAAATATTTATTTTGAAACAAATTAATTAATTAATTAAAGGGGTCCTATTAAGCTCTTTTACAAAGTCTTGATTTTGTTTTGGGAG
>NW_015628684.1:90597-91453 GCF_001515625.1 Sinocyclocheilus rhinocerous | reverse complement strand
AAAGCTAGCGTGTCTCTGACATAGTGATAACACTCGTTGCCTTCTCTAGTGCAGCTCAACCAGGTCTCGTCCCATTCGTCGATATTTGTGATATCACAAATCCCAGAAAATATGCGTTGTAGTCCAAACGAGTCGTTCATTGTAGTTTTTAAAAAGTGATTTCTGTTAAATAAAATATTTCCTTTTGAAGTGGACTTTGAACTTTGTAACTTTGCAGACCTTTTTTATGCTCAAACGGCAACATTACAGAAAAAGTGAAAAAGCATAATAGGACCCCTTTAAACAAACAGACTTACTGGGCGAGCAGGGTAGGATATAACAGCCGTCATATCATACCCTGCCATGCCCAGCTGATGCAAAGAATATAATTTATATCTACACAGAAGAAAGCCCTGTCTAGGCTCTGCACTGGTACAAGTTGTGGCAAGCTATTCATTAGTCTGTTTGATGAAAAAAGATGAAATGTAGTTGCAATAAACGCGTTAAGAATCCGTACAACTGCAGCAGCAGAGGACTATTATTCAGCTGCGTGATACTGCACAAAAACTGATGACGGCACGCTTTGATCTTCGGCTGACCAATCAGCAAAAAGGGGCATTTAATTCCCGCCCACGTGTAGAAATCGAATATTCAAGTCAGAGCCAATTCTCCCTATACGCAAAATACGCAAGCTGCGTAGGGCCCCCGAAACACCAGGGGGCCCCCTTGCTCTCAAAGATGATTTAATTTTAGTTTTGACTTTTTAATTTGGCCAGCGGTTATGAAAACATGATGATCATTTCTTTTAATGCGGTGCGCTGTTGCCCTTTCTACGTAAAAATCAGTCAAATCATGTAATGTGAATGTCATACAGTCT
>NW_015628684.1:84032-88788 GCF_001515625.1 Sinocyclocheilus rhinocerous | reverse complement strand
ACCCACCCCCATCACAGTTTTGCGTAGGGCCCCCAGAAGTCTAGGATCGGCACTGATTCAAGCTGTTTTCTACCCTTTCTACCCTGAATGAAAAACTAAAATTTAAGCTGAATTCTCATTTTTAGTTTTTTGGAAAAATAAGTTGTCTGATTCAAGCTGTTTATTCATTTTTCTACCCTGAATGAAAAACTAAAATTTAAGCTGAATTCTCATTTTTAGTTTTTTGGAAAAAAACAAAAAATAAGTTGTTTTTTATTTTTCTACTTTCAATATTAAATCAAAAAATGAATGAACGAATGATACACGGATTGATCTGAATCTGCTAATGCGTATTTATGTAATTAGTTGTGTGATAATCTACTCCTGTGTGTGTGGATTTATGCTTGGGGTGGATATTTCAGTATTTTTATTCATATACCAAAGTTGCATGCAGAATAAATCAGTGTGTGTGTGTGTTTTACAAATTGCAGTTGTGCAGAAGCATAAGTGTGTTGTTGTGTGAAGGCCAGATCTTTAATTGTCAGTGCAGTCGCACTCCTTTTGATGGGTCAATGAAGCCACTGCCGGATCCACAATGAAGCCGCTGCTTGAATTGTGATGGAGCAGGAAATAGTAGTGGTTTCAGGGTCTGGCAGTTTAGAGGCAGAGAATGACATTGAACAGCAACACTTGAAGAAGCAAGATATGACTAATATTTGTATTTAACATGTTTTTGTTATCTTTCTCTCTCTGTATCTCCCTGTCCACTTTTATAAATAAATGATCTGAATATGTTTTGCTTTTCGTCATAAATATTTTTCCTTGAACCAGTTTTTCACTCACCAGTGGTTTGTAAGCGTTTATTCATTGCTGTTTTGAATTGTTTTAATGTAGTTAGCTGTTTTATCTTAGCTGTGTTGAGGAAACCACTTTTAGTTAAAAAAAAGTTAGCCTGGCTAGAGTTTAACTACTTTAAATTGAAAATATCTTGTAACTTGGAAAGCTACAGTGCAATTCAAAGTCGCTTTCCCAACACTACTGTAGTTAGCTATAGCTACTAACAAAATGTAGCTAACTACATTGAAGCTATTCAAAGGGGCAGTGCCTTACTATATGTAACTACTGTATCTGATGATATAGGTGATTTAAGTGACTGTGAAGGTGGCTGGTCTGGGTATTTCAGAAACTGCTGATCTACTGGGATTTTCATGCACAACCATCTCTAGGGTTTACAGAGAATGGACCGAAAAAGAGAAATTATTTAGTGAGCGGCAGTTCTGTGGGAGAAAATGCCTTGTCGATGCCAGAGGTCAGAGGAGAATGGCCAGACTGGCTTGAGCTGATAGAAAGGCAATAGTAACTCAAACAACCACTTGTTACAACCAAGGTACACTCTTAAAAATAAAGGTGCTTCACGATGCCATAGAAGAACCTTTTTGTCTAAATGGTTCCATAAAAAAACTTTTAAAATCTAAAGAACCATTCTGTTTCTCAAAAGGTTGTTTATGGCAAAAGAAGATTCTTCAGATTATAAAAAGCTAAGAAAGAGATGGTTCTTTAAAGAACCTTTGACTGAATGGTTCTTTGTGGAACCAAAAATGGTTCTTCTATGGCATTGCTGTGAAGAACCTTTTAAGCACCTTTATTTTTAAGAGTGTATGCAGAAGAGCATCTCTAATTGCACAACACGTCGAACCTTGAAGCAGATGGGCTACAGCAGCAGAAGACCACACCCGGTGCCACTCTTGTCAGCTAAGAACAGGAAACGACTCGATTACGTGGGGCAGCGCTTGCAGGTTCACTACCTGATCCCTGAAGGGGGTAGTAGGAACCTTGTGCACATAGCCAATGGAGCTCCGCCCCTTTTGAGGTAATGGAGCTTGGCCCGCAACTCCGAGATGGTCATCTTCCCGCAATGAGAACAGGATTCATCCACAAACGTCACCTCAGCATGCTTAATGCCCAGACACGTGAGGCAGTGATCGTGACCATCATCCGACACCAGGTAACGACCACATCCAGAAACGCACGGGTGATACGTTGTCTTTAGCAAGACGCAATGTTGTCTTTACAAAGACGCAATGTCGAGTTTGCCAGACACAACAGCATCTTTAAAAAGACACAACGTCGAGTTTACCAGACGCAACGTCGTCTTTAAAAAGACGCACACGTGAATGCTCTTTTAGAGAAAAAGCTCTTTCAGCGTGCTGAAGCGCACAGGGAAGATGGCCACCTGCAACACAAACAGGGGGTAGTGCAGCCTGATGTGTGCAACCCACTCGACACGGGAAACCACCACCGCTGAAGCGCCGTACCGCCAACACGAAGAGCTCTCCAAGAGCGCGCTGAACTCGTTCAGTCTTCTTCTCTCAGTAGAGTAGTCAGGAGCAAAACGATGTGATCGCTCGGCTCCGAAGCGAAAAGCCGGTATGCGTTGCACCGGCTGCCTTTTTATGCTCACGCTGTGATCAGCGGCAGCTGGATGCAATCATCGCATGCCAATGTGCATTGGCTCATTTAGTTTACACTCGAAGTGGATTGGTAAGCGAGATGCCAATTCGTCGGTCACCGACGTGACGTTGAGAGTGACCGACTGAAAGGGAACTGAAGCTACGATTTGCACAGGCTCACCAAAATTGGACAATAAGAGATGGGAAAAGGGTTGCCTGGTCTGATGAGTCTCAATTTCTGCTGCGGCATTACAATGGTAGGGTCAGAATTTGGAGTAAACAACATGAAGGCATGGATCCCATCCTGTCTTGTATCAACGGTTCAGGCTGCTGGTGGTGTAATTGTGTGGGGGATATTTTCGTTGCGCACTTTGGGCCCCTAAGTACCAACTGAGCATTGGTTAAATGCCACAACCTACCTGAGTTTCATTGCTGACCAGGTCCATCGCTTTAGGACGACAGTGATGGCTACTTCCAGCAGCGTGCCATGTTACAAAGCTGAAATCATCTCTAGTTTTGTGAACAAGACTCAAATGGCCTCCACAGTCACCAGATCTCAATCCAGTAGAGCACTTTTGGGATGTGGTGGAACAGGAGACAAATCTGCAGCAACTGCATTATGCTATCATGTCAGTGTGGACAAACATTTCTGAGGAATGTTTCCAGCATCTTGTTGAATCTGTGCCTCAAAAAATTAAGCTGAAGGCATATTTTATTAGTTGTGATCGATAGAAATATGACACAATAGAGTGATTTTTAAAAACAATAGAGTGGTGGAACTATGACGTCACTTTGTAGGCTGATCGGCTGTTAGCATCATACTGGTTCCCTCAACAAAAAGCCCATAGGATTTTTCCATAGGCTTTTGGATTATCAAAAAAAATAAGCTCTGTGTTCAACCATAGTTCATGAAACTAACAACAAATGGCCTCCACAGTCACCAGATCTCAATCCAGTAGAGCACTTTTGGGATGTGGTGGAACAGGAGACAAATCTGCAGCAACTGCATTATGCTATCATGTCAGTGTGGACAAACATTTCTGAGGAATGTTTCCAGCATCTTGTTGAATCTGTGCCTCAAAAAATTAAGCTGAAGGCATATTTTATTAGTTGTGATCGATAGAAATATGACACAATAGAGTGATTTTTAAAAACAATAGAGTGGTGGAACTATGACGTCACTTTGTAGGCTGATCGGCTGTTAGCATCATACTGGTTCCCTCAACAAAAAGACTATAGGAATTTTCCATAGGCTTTTGGATTATCACAAAAAATAAGCTCTGTGTTCAACCATAGTTCATGAAACTAACATGTTTTGTCCATCAAGATAATCTTCACAAAATGATATAATTTTTATGAATTTTGAAGCCTAAATACAAGTACTTAAAAGCTAAACTATAGGCTATAAGTGAACTACACCATGGTCGCTCACCTTCAACGTCACCACCGCATGCTCCCGACAACTTTTTCAAACTTATTTTTAGAAACATGTTTAGTGAAAAGGATTAACTCGGTGGATGAATTTTATTCCATGTTACATGAACATTTTCATATAAACTGGAAAAAACTAAAACTGAAATGAGACATTAATAATAAATAGTAATTAGTGAATAAATGAAATAGTCATAACTAAAGCGCATACGAAAGCACGTATTTCTGTACATTTCGAAATAAGGTCCATTAAAAGTCAATAAATCCTTGATTAATATGAATATTTTAAATAAAAACGCGTCTCCACGTAGTATTCAATTAAATTCTAGTGCATTTAATCTATTAAATAATAACAGAGTAAGCAATTTTTTGGATATGGTAAGATTATGGTAAGATTTTAGTGAATAAAGTACCACATTTCAGCTATCATTTTGTTAGGGTGGTTACACAAAATTTTATTTTACACTTGCTTCTAGAAAATCCAAAATCTTTCTGCTTTCTAACAGCTTCATGTGGCCATAAATATTAAATTTTAACTTGACTTTAAAGGTGCCATAGAATGCATTGATACAATATTTTAAATTGTTCTCTGATATCTACATAGAAGGTATGTGGCTTAGTTAAGGGCAAAAAATCTCCAGAAACGGTTTTACATGTCCATTTACAACCCTAGGATTTGTCCCTAGCATGAAATGGTCTGTTTTTACCTTATTTGGAAGGGTCATGAATAATAATGTTGAGCTCTGCTCTGATTGGCTGTTTCACAGTGCGGCTCATTTCAGTAGCTCACACAGCAGGAAGGAAACACAGGGAAAATATATATTTCAATACTGTCTTTCGAAGTTATATCGTTGGGTAATTATACTGTATATAAAATGCGGACATCAGGGAGCCGC
>NW_015628684.1:45265-83414 GCF_001515625.1 Sinocyclocheilus rhinocerous | reverse complement strand
GGCTTAGGTAAGGGCAAAAAATCTCCAGAAAAGGTTTTATATGTCCATTTACAACCCTAGGATTTGTCCCTAGCATGAAATGGTCTGTTTTTACCTTATTTGGAAGGGTCATGAATAATAATGTTGAGCTCTGCTCTTATTGGCTGTTTCACAGTGAGGCTCATTTCAGTAGCTCACACAGCAGGAAGCAAACACAGGGAAAATATATATTTCAATACTGTCTCACATAAGAAGGAGGAAACAATGGTGTTTGAGACTCACAGTATGTCATTTCCATGTACAGAACTGTTATTATTCAACTATGCCAAGGTAAATACAGTTTTCCATTCTATGGCACCTTTAAGCACTATGCATCATTAAAATTTTATCACTTTCACCGTTACTAAGGCGGTAAATGTGGTGTTTACATGGAATGATCTTAATTTTACCTTATGGTACGAACCCAGAGTCTCCGCTGGGATACACCAGTGGGAAAGCGATAAAATGAGCATTTTCCATCTGGTTGCATTTTGGGACAAAGCAAAAAAACATTGTTGAACAACAATATAAAAAACAGGAAACTATTAATTGGTTATTCTACAATTAATTGTACTACAAATTATACTACAACTGGAAAATACTATAAATTGATAAAATGTTCAGCGTGATGACGTTTAATGTCTCCAACAACACCTGTAGTCCCATTTAGCAACTTGTTAGCAACCGTCTTTAAGAAATGTAACAGTTTAAAAAAATCACGAGTGGGGTGTAACTGGTGTGTTCCACCACTCTATTGACCCTTCGCAGGGAGCTTGATTGACAGGCCATTTTGTCAGACAAACAAATCAGACAGGACAGTAGATAAACTTAGGTGGACTTAAACTTGAAAAATGGTGTGTATTGGCTTCTTTCCATAGTTGAAATAAAATGCGTTCTGATGTTCATTCATGTTTATTTTGTGCTTTAAGTAAATGTGAAAAGATGTTAATTTCATGTGCCCCTTAAACTGAGGCGCTACGGCCATCTGTCACGACACATTAAAGAGTCACAAAACGGTATTTATTTTTTGAATTTCATATAAAAGACAAAATTTGAAAACTAAGACTTTTCATACCGGAAGTAAGCGGCTCTGTCTTGTCTGTCGGCGTGTTGTCAGTTTCCTCTTTTCTCTGCAATGTATTTTTCACTGTTCACATGTTGTGTGGCATGAGAGCGCCATGGTATAAACCTACAAAAAAACAAACAGAGTGTCTATTTAGAAAAATAGCCTGCCTTGTTACTAGAGGATATTTTCACTAACTCCGCCCACCAACATGTGGTTGGGCTAGTCAACACTACAAAAGATTGTCAAACAACAAGTCCAGTGGCGTAGATGGTAAAGCGCATGCCGTTGTCTTTTTGACGCGATTTTGCAAAACCTTTTTTTCTCCCTTTTTAAATATTATGTCACTTCGGAAAGGCATTTATTTTCAATAAAAGGAAATAATCGTAACGTTTAAAATAAAGTATCGGGTAGGTGTAGGGAGGGCTTTATTGTCCCAATAAGGTGTCATCCATTTAATAATTTTAATTAAAATTATAATTTGCACTCAATACGTTATAAGTGCATACTGTTTTATAATGTGCAACAATACAGAGGTGTAGATAACTGCCACTATTTCTGCTATTTTAACATAGTGTAAATAGAATCTACTGTTATTTGCACTTAGTGTAAATAGCATCTATTGCTAAGAAAATGCTATTTTCACTTAGTGTAAATATCATCTATTGCTATTTGCACTTAGTGTAAATGGTCTGTATTACTATTTACACTTAGTCCAAATAGCTGCTGCCAAAAAAAATACAATGATGAATAGCAACATTTAACTAAATGTTTTATTTCAAATTACTTATTGAATTAATCTGTGAATCATTTATTTACATGAATCATTCAGATAATTCAAGGTAGTAGCTACTAATTTGCTTCTCCAACACTGTTAATTGTTAGCCACTTTTCTTGTCTAGGTATAATTTGTATTTTAAAAACCACTAGCTAATTTTGAATTGCATTGAATCTTTTGTGTCTCTCAGACATATATAATCACATTTTTGGCAGGAAAATATGTGGAAAATGGAGAGAGACAAAGAGTGAACGTTAAATAGAGATGTGGGGTGATGTGATGTATGTGAAAAAAGAAAAGAAATGGAAGCCGAGGGTGAATGTAAAAAGAGGTTCACCAGAAAAGAGAGAGGGGGGGTTATAGGGTATTAGGTGAGAGGAGAGGTAAAATAGTATAAGTGCAGGTTCGTTATCTCCATTAGCACCTGCAAGGCTAACGAGGATGTCTCTTCATTACCATGGCGATGGCTTGTCACACAACACACACACACCAAACTATTCAGTTTGCTCTTTATCACACTACATTTTCAGCATTTTTGTGTATGTGTGTTCTACCTTTGTGTGAAAGTGTCATAAATGAGTCTGAGTTGATCAATACACAACGGTCGCTTTGTGTGTGTGTTACCCCTCATTTTACCCACCTCCTTGTCTAGGCCATCCTTAAAATCACATCGGAAGATACATAGTATAAAAACCCTGCCCACTCAAACCCTGTTTGGTGGGATCCAGCAGGATTGAGGACTGTGTGTGTGTGTGTGTGTGTGTGTGTGTAAGGGAGACAGCGTGTTTTATCTCTTGTAGTTAATGACTGCAGCACAGCTCTACAGATATTGCTTGTGTTGAGTGATCTGTGATTGTCTCCGACCTCTAGCCATTTATCAGAGCTACATGAGAGAGAAATAGACTGCAGAGAGAAAGACTCCAGATAAGTGATGGCAGAGGTAAGGATAAAGGTAAAAAGAAGTGTAAGTTCATTTCGTCATTGTCCTGTCTGTGGCTGCTTCTGTGGCATTGTGATTGTGATGTGCACAAAAACATAGTGTGTGTGAAAGAGAGACATAATAGTGAGATTTGGGTCCCTTGCAGATGGACCGATACACAGACACACAGCAGGCCTGCTTAATAATTAACAAGGCAAATCTATTATATGAATATTTAATTAGAAGCGTTCTTGCACTGCCCTGATACAGGAGTGCAAGGCTGTGGGAATGTCCGTGTGTGGGACTGTATGTACTGCACAGGAGGTACACATTGTGTGTGTCTATGTGGTTGTGTACTACTGTCAGCCAGACCTGTTCTGACATGCATAGTTTTGGGAAGTTGGAATTGGAGGGAGTTTGTGTGCGCGTGTGAGTGTGTGTGTGTGTGTGTGCACTCGTTTATGCTACATTGTGGGGACCAAATCCCCACACAAGGATAGTAAAACCTGAAATTTTTACATTGTAAAAAAAATTATTAAAAATTGTAAATGTTTATCTGAAAGTGTAACAATGTAAACAAGTTTTCTGTAAGGGGGTTAGGGTTAGAGTTGGGTTAGGGGATAAAAAATATCGTTTGGTCAGTATAAAAGTAATAGAAGTCTATGGAAAGTCACCACAATTCACAGAAATAAACGTGTGTGTGTGTGTGTGTTTTCAGGTCTGTGTCACTGACATTAACGTTATTTTTTGTTTTATTTTTATATACCTATTCTATTTATATACCTATATTATATTTGCATACCTATACACCAGTCTAACACCAAATATTTAGTAAATGCATTTATTTATGGCATTGAATTATTTTATTTTATTTTATTTTATTGTTTTACACCATTATACTGTAATGTTAAGAATTAGTAAAGTTAAGTACATTAAGAATATTATGTATTCTTATATTTCACACATTGTAACACCAAATTTAGCAAATGTATTTATAGCATTAAATTAATGTTAAGTGAATAATTTTTTTAATTATCAAATAATTTTTTTCTTTTTTACACCATTATAATACCAAATTTGGCAGGTGTGGTTGACTCTTAACTTTTATAAAGAATATCTCTTTGGATTTGAGACTTTAGTCTTTGCAACTTTACAGATCTTCTTTATGTACCAACAGCTTGTAACACTCCAAAGAGAAAGGAAAAATTGAAATCGCATCATATGACCCCTTTAATGATATTAATAATAATCATTGAATTATTACAATTAAATTTAAATTTAATTATTTAGTTTTTACTAATATTTATTTAATTGTTTTATTATATAAATTACATACATCTGAATGAAACAGATTATAAATAGGCAGGACTTCTATCCATTAGTTGCTGATTGGATAGAGGGAGATCTGAATGTGAGCTTGCAGTCGGATTGGGGCGGGGTTTAAGGCACATTTTACCGGAAGATCCATTTATGATATTTTAATTAAAAATTATGAGGTCAAAAAATAAAAAAAAACATACACGTGGATAAATTGTCCACAGTATGTTCAATAACATGCGTTTAGAAAATAGATATGGTGAATTTTCATTTCATGTTAACTTTAAAAATGAAGGCCATTAAAAATGAATAATTAATTGCATGCATTGACTTTGACGTCTAATTTATTTTATTTACATGGTTAGTTGGCAATTAGTAGGTATTTTGGTTATATCATTTATATGTAATTTTGCTTTTTTAACCTTGCCTATGAAACCACTTGAATATGAAAAAGAGAATGAGAGGAAGCAACAAACTCAAGGAACAAATAAGAGAGACAGCAAACATTGGAGAATAAAGGAGAAAGTGTGTGTGTGTGTGTGTGTGTGTGTGCAGTGATGTTCTCATTCCCTTGCCACTTTCTCTGTTCCAATATCTGTGAGAATTAGAAACTCACACAACTCTCTCTCTCTCTCTTTTTGCACTGACAGCTCAATGTCAACAGTGACCCAGAGCGAGGGAGGAGAAGGAGAGGTGGAGAAGAGGAGGAGTAGCTAGGGAAAAGAATGAGTGAAGGAGAAAGGTGAGCAGCCAGTTATAACACTGCTGTTTTACTTTTGAGCAGTAAAGGATTGCATTTATCAAAGCTGAGCTTGAAGAGGGGAAATATGAAAGATGGAGGAACACAGAGTGAGAACAAGGGAAGTGACTTAATAATTGCATTCTGGGAAGTCAGAGATCTATTGTGTGTATTTCATACCGAACGCATGTTTACATACTTTTTTGGACCAGATTTATAACCTCACACATAGTTTATAGCAAACAAACCCACTCAGGTGAAAAATGGCTTTGTGAATTATTCATCAAGGAAAGTCATTCGATGTATCCACCATTGTAGATGAGACCTCCCATATTTTCTGCCGTCTAGTCACATTTTCGATCAGTCCCGTGCTCATGTACATGTATGCGGTTTATGTGTTTACCATGGCCTCTCAGCACCTGTGTCTCAGCCCTCCAGATGTGTGCGTTTATGTACGTGACATGGAAACGAACGTCTTTATCCCGAGACACAACGATTTGAACCTCGTCACATGACACCTGCCGTAACCAATCAGCGTCCTGCTACAAACAACTGCGCTCTTGAAGTATGTCTGGGTGTCGTAGACAGTGTTTGATTTGAATTAGAATTTAAAATATCGGCCTCATTGCGATTTTCATTATCTAATCAATTATTCATGAGTTAGGCAAACGAAATGGCTTAGACGCTCAGCGAGCACTCGACAAGGGCGATTGGCCTTGAACTTGATTTTCGCTTGATTTCGCATTTTGCATCGTTCTCTCCCTCTCGCTCTGTTTTTTTTTTCTGCTCTGTTTCTGTCTCTCTTCGAAATTTTCTTTCTACAAAATGAAAAGTGCATGAAAGTCCCAGGTGTGCGCTTTCCCCAGCTTTCAGAAACTTATTCCGTGCCACGTTCAGTCAAGAAAAAGCAAGTGAAACGGGGAAAGAAGGAGAGACAGAGGTAGAGAGAGATTGGTGAAGGAAATCAGGGTATGTGCAACACAGAGCAATGGATGACAGCAAAACAGAAGGGAAGATGGAGGGTTGGCAGATGGAGGGATATGAGAGCTTTGGGACTCTGAGTGAGAGAGAGAGGGAGAGAGAGAGAGAGAGAGAATACGCCACCAGAAGTATCATGCCCATTCAAACTGAGAGGACACATGCAAAGTGGATTATAAATGCAACACAATACATGAAATATATAAAACTGATAAATTAGTTGCCCAATTATTGTAGGTAAAATGTGTTTATCTAGTACACTGTGGCAGAAATGTCTACATTTGCAGATTTGCATTTGCAGCATTTTTGCTTGGTTCGTTTAAAAAACAATTATATACTATATTATGATTTGAACCCTGGTTTCCTTGCTTGCTAAGTGAAAACCGCACCACTTAATGAATGCATCATATATGATGCATTTTTACGTTCTTAAAGACTCCATTAATTTAAAATGAGAGTTTTTGGCTTTTAATGTGTCTTTTAGTATTAAGACCATGTATACTCTTCAAATTTTTGCAGTCAGTATTTTTATTTTTTATTTTTCAAGAAATTAAAATGTATTGATTTATTTATAAATGTGTCCCTGGACCACAAAACCAGTCATAAGGGTCAATTTTTTTAGATACATCATCTGAAAGCTGAATAAATAAGCTTTACAGTGTATTGTTGGTTATTGCTACAAATATACCCATGCTACTTATGACTGGTTTTGTGGTCCAGGGTGACAAATATATTATTTGTATTTTTATTTTATTATAATATTAAGCAAGGAAACATTAAATTCATAACATTGACATATATTGTAAAAAAAATTAAAAATCCTGAAAAAATGTCAGAGTTTCCAAATTATTAAGCAGCAGCATTACCATTTTCAACTGTGATAATAAGAAATGTTCATTGAGCAGCAAATCAGCATATTAGAATGATTTCTGAAGGATCATTTGACACAAAAGACTGAAGTAATGGCTGCCGAAAATTCAGCTTTGCCATCACATGAATAAATTACATTAAAAAATATATTAAAATGGAAAGCGGTTATTTTAAATTGTAATAATATTACTATTATACCGTATTTTACTCAAATAAATTTAGCCTTGGTGTGAGAATAAGAGGCTTCTTTCAAAAAAAGTAAAAATGTTGCCACCCTCAAACTTATGCATGGTAGTGTATAAAATCCAACACATTGGCTCAATTCACTTTTAGCAGATACATGCATTTAAAATATCAAATTATTCTTCTTACAGGAAAACAGACCAAAAATGTTGACAAGTCCTCCTGTCCAGATGTTCTGAGAATATTCTTCCCTCTAAAGCCAATGGACTAGCAAATGTGAAAAAAAATAAAAAAAGAGTCTTTTGATATTTACGTTTTCTGTTTCAGTAAGAAAAACGTCAATACAGGAAATAAAAACTACACTCATCAAGCGATTTCATGGGGTCTTTAAAAAGTGAGGCAGGACCGCCACTGGTGTCCCCCTTAGAAATAACAGGTGCGTGACATTCCTGACAGCCACGGTAATAGTAGCATCTCATCATATTGTGACGGTACAGTGGAAAGAACGGACAAATGGACCGAGAAAAGAGCGCTCTTCAGGCATATCTCATTCAACATGACAGCTTTCCAAGAGGAAATTATGTTTAAATAAAATCTTTTTCTTTCCCGCTCAGCCTCAGGAAGATAAATAAGGAAACGTAATGAGAAAAGTTTGTGCAGGAGAAGAAAAGCCATTGTGTCTGTATATTACCGGCCACAAATTACAGCCGTTAAAACACCTCTTTGCTCCAGCTCCCCCTCACCAGCCATCCTCTGCCTGAGCAAAGATAAACACAGGCCCTAGATGGAGGGTAAAAAAAGAATCCAAATGAAACAAATGACCTCTTATTTTCATTTCATTCAACCCCCCCAACTCACTCCTGCTCATCCTTTCTCTCTTTCTGCTCTCGCTAATGGTTATTTGCCTTGGTGGAAAGGGTACAGTGTTCTCAAAGAGGAGAAAAGAAACTCTCTATGGGAGAGAAAGAAAGAGAGGGAGAACGAGGGTGTGGATGGGAGAGGGGGGAGAAAAAAAAAGCAGAAAAATATTTCATTTAGATCCATTTTCATCCCCAGCGACACAGATCCCCTTCCTCTGGCTACAATAAAAGACAGAGAAAGAGAAGTGGGGAAAGAGATACAGGAGGGGTGAAAAAAGAGAATTACATGTCAATATTTGTTCCCTTTGGCTCCTCGGATAAGGGCTGATACATTACCTAGAACCTCTCCCTGTAAACCAATTCAATAACGGCGAGGTTTGCCGAGGATCACAGTGACTCAGGGGGCAGCACGGAGAAACAACAAGAAATGGAAGCGAACAAGTGGGGAGACGGAGAGATGAGTTGAAACTGGCTTTAAGTGAGAGAGAATGAAAAAGAGAGGGTCAAAGAAACCAAAATCACTACTGCAACCAAAGAGATAGACAACATTAAAGGCCTTTGTTTCTGCCACCAAATGTTTCGATAAACATGCGAAACACTTGCATGTTTACTCATTTGTACTAGCCGTCTTGAGAAGCTGTTGACTAGTTGAATCAGTGTTAAAGGGGTCATAAAATGTTGCTAAAAAGGGCATGAACCAGTCTTAACTTTTATAAAGAATATTTCTTTGGGTTCTGAGTCTTTGTAACTTTAGGGATCTTATCTATTCACGAACCGCTTGTAACACTCCAAAGATAAAGGAAAACTTGAAATCGCATCATATGACCCCTTTAATATGTAAATTAGTCATTGCACTAATCTTAGAGGTCTCAGGGTGGTTTGCAAGAACATTGATATATTTTTTATATATTTTAATATACATTACTAATCAAAAGTTTGGAGTGAATAAGATTTTTAAGCAAGGTTTTTGAAAGTCTCTAATGCTCACCGGGGCTGCATTTATTTAATCAAAAATACAGTAAAACAGTGATGCATCATTACAATATAAAATAGCTGTTTCTAAAATGTAATTTGTTCCTGTAATAGCCAAGGCCATTTTTAGCAGTCATTACTCTAGTCTTCAGTGTGAACCTTCAGAAATCATTCTAATATGATGATTTGGGGTTCAAGAAACATTTCTTACCATTATCATTGTTGAAAACCGTTGTGCTGCCACATAGTTTTTGTAAAATCCATGATTTTTTTTTCAGGATTTATTGATGAATAGAATTCTTGCTGGGGGAAAAAAACATTACTGACCCCAAACTTTTGAACGATAGTGTATATAGTGTGAAATACGTATATAGTGTGAAATGTACATATATTCAACCCTGTCTGATTCCTTTCACAGCTCAGGGTCATTGCTAATGAAGGGTTTTTCAACCATCAACAAAGCAGAATTGTTCAATTTAATAAGTCACAACATTTACAACTCCGGTGATTAGCTCAAAAGAAAAAGTGCCCATGACCACTGTTATCTATGCTAGCTTTCTCCAAGTATTACAAGTCTTTTTTCTCAACACAGACCAAAAGCAGTAGTAGAACTAACTAACTGGGATATTTAAGTACATCATTTAAATTATTCCAGATCCAACAAAGGATTTAATCAGAAATAACTTAATCTGATCCATGTGTGAGTTCATTAATGAAAGAGTGGTCGTCACCTTCAGCAGATATTTTCTTCTACATACCCTCACCGACTGTGTAGGAGAAGTTTCATCGCTCGTAAGAGAGCCGTTACTTTAACGACTGATGAACCTAAAGATGTACGATGGCTTTTGTGCTTGCGCACTCAAGTTAATTATGTTGTTTGTGGGTCTCATATGGTCTCGTATTAATCCAGATGGTTTCTGAAATAAGACCGCGATGCTTTAGAAATGCTAAATGAACGTTGTCTTCGCACATTTAGTTTGATTAGTGTTGTTGTTATTGAGTCTGGGGCTGGTGAGAGACTCAGGTGGAAGGGTCATGATCCTGTCTCCTACCTTCATCACCTGTCCATCAGACACAAAGTAGGCTGGGACTGGCTGCGTCGGGCTGTCCGTCAGCCTTAGTGGGAGGGTCATGGATAATGATAGCACCCCATCTGGCCACGAAGGCGACATCACGACGAGCTGATTGGGGTGAAAGACCAAGTACGCCCACTTTTTCCTCTTCAGTCCAAGACATATGAAGCGAAACTCTGGCACGTGCATATGTATGTGTGCTATGACATGTTGTTTGAGGGAGACAGATGGGATCCACTCACTTATACCCACGCTGATGCTCGCTCGCGCCAGCCTCTGCCCCATTTCACTCTCGGCTCCCCATGATTCTGGCAAGGTCATGACCTCTATAACCCTTGACTTTAACAGACTGGACAAGCATATGGAGGTAACTCGGGGGAAATGAAGTTTTGTGTGCACACACTCCGCGGTTATCTCAGCAAAATTTCATTTTCCATTAAACAACTCACTCCCGTCACGATTCGATGTTGTCCACTCTCATAAACTTCCCATCAGTCGGCAGAGATCAACAGCAGTTAACTCCATCCCGATTCGCACGTCAGTAGCGGATCCGGGGCCCGCGGGCGAACGCGGCACAGCCCTCACCTGTGCGCATTAACATTCTAATGCCACCCGCACTGATGTCTGCATTCATTAAGACGAGAGCGCTCAGGGCTGCCATGTGCGCGCGATACAAGATCACCAATCATACAGAGTAATGGCTGTTGCTACTGTCGGCGAACACGCGCGCGCACCAAACCCCCGACACACGTTTGGTGACTCCTGCGGTGTTAACTTCCATCTTGATCAAAGCGATAACGGTGCTTCTTAATGTCTCACCTCATTGAGATTCTATCAGTCTATCAGTCACTGGCCTCACAACACACACGCTTTCAACCTGAGGAATGGCATTCTCATTAAGATACATCAGATACGGCGACTCCTGAACTGAGCGCGCGGCGTACGGCAACTCATTTCCACCGGCTCTCATAAACGTCTTATTAAAACAGATCTCTTCTTATTTTCCACCTGTACGTACGAATGTCGAAATGATTTGCATTTGTACTGGTATACGTATCGGTAAATACGCATAATGGAATCAGTTTGTGTGTGCGCTTGTGTAGCCGTGGCCCAAAGCCTCACCCGCCGTCAGTAATGACAGGCACAGCGTAATTAGCCTGGGGTAAACAATTAACACAGGAGATCCATTCTGATGCAAATGACCAAACCCCAGCAGAACCAGACACAATGCCGCCTCAATGCATTTAGAGTCATTATGATCACCTTCCAGGTTGGCGAAGCACACACCATTCGGTTTGTGTGTGTATGTGTGTGTGTGCGTGCAGGCGCATTGTCTTTGTTATTTATTGTTATTTCTGGAGCTCGGTCCTCTGTTTGCCGTTCTCATTAAGGTTTAAGGTAAATTTTTTTAATAATGGCGCTCCAGGTAAGCTGTATGGAAATTTCCGTTAAATCGGAGGCCGAAAAGACATTAACGGGTGAAGACGGTGGCGCGTGGGTGCGAAACTCAGCCTTCAATCACACAACTGTTTCTCTGTAATCACACTCATCATTGTTCTTCCTTCCTCTCTCCTCCACTGTTGTCGTACCTCTAAATTAGCACCACTGCAGCCGCCATTTGCTGTCCGTTCTGCTTTTCAATTACCTCTGTCTTTTTCATTTACTCTCTGGATTTAATTTTGAAAATCATATAATTTAATATTTAATTTTGAAAATCAATTGATTGTCATAAATAGAGCTATTTATTTTTCTGCGATGAGATGTGGAATTGCATTATGGGATTGATTTTAATGCACACATTAATGTTTTCATTCACTGTGTCACTTAAACACTTATTTCTCTATTACGCTTCGCATTTGTATTTTATGCATAGAGCGAGTTGGGTGTAAGTTTAGATATATATTTCTAGGCACTGTTGAGTCATCTGTAATGTTTTTTTGTGTTCATCCATTTTGAAAAGCTTTTAAGGTCATCTGTGCACATGCACACGGGAATAGAGTTTCGCGTAATGGCAGCACTTATTCACTTAATCGAGATCATACGATAAAGTTTTTTTTTTTCTCCCGGAACAAAACTCTCCGTCTCTTCGAAGAGAGAGAGAAAAAAAACTGTTCCTCTCCTCTAAGAATAATTGAGGCGATAGTGAACACAGTTGCTAATTAATCATGCAGTAGCTGAAAATTGAGGTGAAAGAGAAAAAGATGAGAGGAGAGGGAGAGAGATGAGAGGGCCTGGATGAGAGATGAGAGACATCTAGAAATGAGAGGAGAGAGCAGGAGTGGATGAGTGCAGGTCACATGGGGAGGGAGAACGTAAAAAAACATGGTCATAAAGGAAACAATGGAACAAGATGGAGACATGGTTTGAGACAAAGATTGGTACATTATAGAGTCATTATTGTAATAATAGATAAGAGGTGCTTTTAAAACATTGCTGTTTACACAATGACGGCAGTAACTTTGCTAAAAGTAGCAAAGCTTTCAGATTAACTACATTTCTCAGTAGCCAGATAGTAGTGTCGCTAGTTTTTAAAATCATATAGCTTTTTAGTAGGCTAGTGAAGCTATTTTATTAGCTTTCTTGACCGTATTTCAATATTAAGACGTGAACAATATTATGTCAGACAAAGCAATGTTTATTTTGAGAATGAAAGGCTCTTTTGAATCAGTTATTTTCAGGGAACTGATATCATTTATATACTGTGTATATTACTGATTTTATTTGTATTTTTTATGCACACCATGGGGCCATTCACACAGACTGCATTTTTCCATTCCACTGCTGTACGTTTCTATTATTTGTTTTATGTAAATACACTAGATGGACATTTTTGACCATTGTTAAAAGAAGTTCAACTTTTAAAAAATGTGTCTCAAGACATTTTCCCCATTCCACTGCCCGAGTCTTGCATTTTTTCAAGAAAAACACATTATGAATGCCCCACAAGGCAGCATTTATTTGAAAAATACAGTAAAAATGGTAATATTGTGAAATAATATCACAATTTAAAATAGCAGTTTTCTACTTTAATATATGTTAAAATTTAATTGATTCCTGTAATGGCAAAGCTAAATTTTCATCAGCCATTACTTCACATAATCCTCTAGAAATTGTTCTAATATGCTGATTTGATAACTTTTTTTTTTTTTTACTATAAAAAATGTTAAAAACAGTTGTGCTTCTAACATTTTTTTTGGAAACTGTGATTACATTTTTTTAGGATTCTTTGAGTACAAAGTTCAAAAGAACAGCATTTATTTAAAGTAGAAATCTTCTGTAGCATTATAAATATCTTTGTTGTCACTTTTGATGCATCCTTGCTAAAGGAAAGTATTAATTTCTTTAAAAAAAAATTTAAAAAACCTTACTGACCCCAGACTTTTGAACAGTAGTGTGTGTCAAACTCTGTCTGCTTATTGGAGCAGTCTGTCAAATTGAGGCTCAACCAATTCTTTAAGATTTGGATGACACCACTGTACCTGTTTGTCCAACCATGGCAGACGAGGCAGGGCAGAATGGACTCTAAGAGGATTTGAGACCCTTTCAGACCTTCTAAACACTTTGAGGTTTTCTGGGTGAAGAGAGGTGAAATGGCTTGTCATGTTCAGTCTCTCGCTCTCTCAGGAGAGCATGTTTTATTTTATATTTGTGGGACAAAGGTCCATTCTCTTGGAGTTCTGCTAAAATTACCCTCTTAGCGTCCAACAGCCCCTCATTATCTCTCCATCTATCCTCCATTCATCCATCCCCCTCCATTTTCGCCATTCTATTCATCTCTGCTGTCCTCAAATCCATCTAATTCTCTCCATTTATTCTTCCTTAGTTCTACCCTTCTCTCCATTATTCCTCCATCCTCTTCTCATTCTGCTCTGTTCATCATCCCACCACCTGTAATGTCCTTTTCCCGCTCTCGTACGCCATCATTCCCAATCTCTGTGACCTCCTCTTTCCCTTTCTCATCTCATCCTCATCCACTCTTCATCCCTGCCTGTGCAGCCCACTCCAAATTGGAGAGGGCTGGTTTCCTCTAATTAAAATCTTTAATCAGACTCCTAATTAGCCTAACCAGAGCCTTGTAAATCATTTCCGCCTCTTGCCTCTCCTGCATACCCGGACCAAGATCCTTTTTAAAAGCGTTCGGCCCGCTGTAATGCAGCTAAATGAAAGCGAACTGCTGCAGAGGGATGGATATGATGGAGAAAGAGGAAGACATGGGAACGTGCCCTCATTCATTGTTCTGGGTGGGTTTCCTGTGATTGGCACACTGGTGTGATCTGTACGGTCTCTAATGTGGTTTTAAGCTTTATCAAGTCATTCTGTATTGATGGCAGAGGCTGGTGGTTGTTCACTGTAGCTATGGTAGATTTACGATGTTTATCTTAAATCTAGGACATCATATATATGAATGGTCACTGCAGGTTTGTAGCACTTTAGAACTAGAAATAGATAGTGGTCCTTGTAAAAATATTCATTTTAGTGTATACAGTATCTTCAGGCTTCACAGCTCTATATCAAGTAGTTCATCACAGGCGCAGATTTGTTGAAGGCAAACCAATAT
This sequence comes from Sinocyclocheilus rhinocerous, assembly GCF_001515625.1. NCBI lineage: Eukaryota > Metazoa > Chordata > Actinopteri > Cypriniformes > Cyprinidae > Sinocyclocheilus > Sinocyclocheilus rhinocerous. Next base: position 69,086 of record NW_015628684.1, on the reverse strand, counting down.
TTTCTTGTGTGACACCATAATATTAATCCCTTATGTTCTCTACAGTCGTTTTAGAAGTTGTTTCCTGTGGTTGTGAGTTATAACCATTAATCAGGTATCTCTAAATCCTCTTCACAAATAGTTTTTTTCCCAATATATTCTTCATTTATATATTATTCTTTCTTTATTTATATTTTATGTGTTTTAATTTATTATTTTTTCTTTTTTATTGTATTATTTTCTATTATATATTTAATTCAAAGATCTTTGTTTGCTTTCAATTATGTATTTATTCTTTCAGTAATTTGTATGCTATTTGTTATTTACACAAATTATTATATAAAAGGTAAGTAGAATGTATAGAATATAATTTGTATGTAAATTGTATGCAATTTTTACTTTTTTATTTTTCTGAAATGAAATTTTCTTTCTATTTTATGTTTTTGTTCTTTCTGTACATAACATACACATTTTGAATGTACAGCTGTGTTCAAAATTTAAAAATCATACCCTTGGTAAATATGATCAAAGAAGGCTGTGAAAATAAATCTGCATTGTTTATCCACTTGATCTTTCATTCAAAAATTGGAAAAAAAAAACTCTAACCTTTAATTAAAGTAAAAAAAGTGAAAGTGGGGGAAAATCACATTATGAAATAAATATTTTTCTCTAATACAGTAAGAGGACGTGTGTCTATATCGTCCTAATGCAGGGTGAGGAGGAGAGTTTGAGTGGCCAAAGACTCCAAGGTTCACAGCTGGAGAACTGCAGAAAATAGTTGAGTCTTGGGGTCAGAAAAATACAAAAAAATACAAAAAATAAAAAATTGAAACCAAAAAAAAATTTGCTTTTTTAGCAGCAAACATTCAAGATGGGTTTAGTGCATACAGGGATAAAAAGTACCCCATGTGTACAATGAAATATACTGCTGGATCTTTAATGTTGTGGGCCTATTTTTCTGGATAAAAAATTTAAAACTGGCTGTCCATGCTAGAAATCTTTTAATGGGCCATGGTTGGATCCTCCAACAGGACAATGATCCACAAACAAACATCAAAATCAAAACAAAAATGGGTCACTGAGAACAAAACCAAGCTTCTGCCATGGCCAACCCAGTTCCCTGAGCTGAACCCTATAGAAAAAATTAGTTATTTATATTTTAATATTATATTATGCATTTATATTATTTTATAAACACATCTAAATTAACATATTTAAAAAAAAAATTTTTTTGCTGAGATTTGATGCAGTGACAATTTTGCATCGTGATTACGCAATGACGTCACCGCGCAATGACATCGCGTCATTTAGCAACTTTTAGCAACAAATCAACCTTCCTTTAGCAACTTCCCCTGAAAATTAGTTGGCAACACTGCTAACGATACACTGCTGTATGTTGCTTGGAGATGCACACCAGATGATACGGATTTCGTTGGAACTATTATTTCGTTGCAAAATATAACAAACATGACAATATTCTGTTTAAAATGTAGGCTACATTTAAAATGTAAAATGTTCACTCAATATTACCTGTTTTTGTTGAACTGTTGTAAAAATTTATGTCACATTTGCCATCGTTTGGATATTCAGGGAAATTTGCATTCTTGCTCATATTTTAAACATGAAAACAATAACTCGCAAAGGGTGTCTTTATCGAAGAGAGTTTCAATCGATCTCAATGTACAGTGCGTCTCAATATTTGCTCTTCATGCTATCTACTTTAAAGATACAGTGAACAGCAGCACGATTTGCTAAAGCAGCATATTCAGCGGGCATCCTATCATACGCACGCTGCTTGTGTGGATGCAGTCTGTTTTGACAGCAAAAGATGAGGTAGGCCTAAGCTGATTGGATATCATGTATTTGACCGTTTACGGCACTCCCATTTTCCTGTTTTTACATTAGAAGCGGCATTTTGCTTGTCAGAAAGACATTTTCAGTTTTAATGTTACTTTAAGTTGGGGAAGAATTCAACTCAGAATTTTGTTCACATACCCCCCTCCGTCACCTCATGTGCCCCAGTTTGAGAACCACTGCTATAGAAAATAAGTGTGGTGAACTGAAGAGGAGAAGCATCAACATGCAGCTGGAAGTCTGAAGGGTCTGGAGAGATTCTGGATGAAGGAATGGTCTCTGATCTCCTGTCAGATGTTCTCTAAACTCTTCAGGCATTATAGGTGAAGACTCAGAGCTGTTCTCTTGGCAAAAGAATGTTGCAAAAAGTATTGGATAAAAGGGTATGATTAATTGTGACCAATGTGTATTAGAGAAAAACATTTATTTCATAATGAGATTTCTCTCCCATTTTAAATTCTTATTCTCCAATGAAAGGTTAGATTTTAGTACATTTTTAAAATAAAATATCTAAAGGATTGATGATACAGATTAATTTTCACAGCCTTCTTTGATCATATTTACCAAAGGGTATGAATAATTTTGAGCACATCTGTATATCATTTTCACTAGCGAGCGGCTAGACTAGCACTAGGAAGCATGGAAATCTAAGTTGCATGGAAATTCATAGTAGCGTAAGTTTATCTTTTCAGCAAAGTAAATTCATGGATGGCTGAATGGATGTCCTTTACTGATCCCTAAAGGGAAATTCGGGAAGATGAGCTGTTGAATTCACTACATTCTTCTATTACCTCACCGCAGTGAGCTCTTCACCGCTCAGCCCTGTCAGCTCCCTTTACTAATTAGGCTACACATACTGAGTCTCCATAGCTGACCTGCCTCGAGGCTAAAACTTTATATGACTAACCTCTGCTTCCACACCATCTTTCACATGAATCCAAGCCACGGGTCGTCCCTTAAATCTGCCCGTATTCGGTGAATAATCGAACTCCCGTGGGACTGGGGCTAATGTACACAGTGAATGACCTTTGCCACTGTTAATGGTTTAATGTCTGGGTTTAGTCGTGGTGGATGTGGAACAAGAAACGTAATGAACTCCCCAGCATTATTAGCCGTGGCTGATTACTCAGCACAGCTGGATGGGGACCTGATGGAAACCCAGCCTTGTTTTCCTCACTCTCTCTTTTCACTCTTGTTTTATGAGCTTCTGCCTAATGCCCCCAAAACACACTTACAGTCTCGTCTCCACGGTAGCTGAAGTCATTATTTGGATAAATGACATCACCTGTTGATTTTCTCCAGACCCTCGAAGGCTCATATCTCTTCTCCTGCTCCTTTCTTTTGTCTCTCGGACTCTTCTCCTTTCCCAAGCAGCAGGCCTGGTATTTTTAGGGCCGTGTGAAGGGGTGAAAGCATCGAGCACTTTTTCTCTCATCTCTCCATTTTAATCCCTGAGTGATGGCTGAAATGTGCGAGGCCCTGCGGGCATGAGCCATCAGTCACCTCACTACAGACTAAAACAGCACAATTCCTCTCCAACCTGCCTACGGAGCACACCCCGGAGGTGTGTACGTGCATGACTGTTGTGTAGTAGTGTATGCGGACTGCATTATGCCCAAAATTAAGAGCACTTCCTTTGTGCCGCTCGCAAAACACCGCTGGGCTAAATGGCGCATTATGTGTCTTTCACTTTTTCACCCTCGCTTTTCACAACGACCATATTGGTTGTACTTACTCACCTCTTTGAGCCAAAAATGAACATGCTCCTATCACATCACAGAAACATACGCGCACACACACGCGCTCGTGTAATGCATAATGCATTTTGCTGTAGCCGTTTCAGCGTGCCCCCCCCTCCGCACGCCCAGTCTGTTCCAGGCTATCAGACATGACAGTGCCAGCTGGGCTCCTGGCAGCAGCCGAGCAGGGAGGAGGAGAAAGAGAGAGAATCCAAGAGAGAGAAAGAGAGATGGAGACACAGCAGGACAATGTGAAGAAAGGATGCAGGGGGGGAGGCGGTGGGAGGCGCGGTTTGCAGCGCTCCGGCGTCTGTTCCGTTCCCCGCTGATCTAAGACGTGTTGCAGAACCGTGCCGGTCGGATTTTTTGGGGACGGAAAGCTGCTCTGGGTTGAGCAGTGTTCAGTTTATATAAAGACAGCTGTCAGCACAGGAGTGTGTGCCACTTCTAAACACTCCACTCATCGCTGACTCACTCTGAGCAATTAACTGCTCCAGTTAACCTCGCTTCTGTTGATAGAGTAGAGAGGAGAGAGAGAGAGGGAAAAACAGTATCTGAGTGTATCTGTTTGAGCAAATCACCATGTGTGTTCGAGAAAGTGTGAGAACTGAAGAAAGTCTGTGTGCGTGGCTGTCCATCTGTCTGGGAAGGTGTGCCTGTTTAAACCAGCATGTGAGCTTTAAAGCAGCATGTGTATGTGATCATGTCTGAGTTGTTCAGAGACTTCGCAGCTTGTTTCTGTATGCCGTGTTGGCGCTTGTATGCGTAAAACTCTGTGTCCTGATACGCATGCTTTCCTATGCAAAAAGCAGTATGGGAAATCAGTAGGTTGTGAATAGTATTAATGAATCGTTAGATAGATGACGCAGTGCACTTGCACACTTACTGGATGTTTTGCTATTCCATTATACACTGGTCAGAGTAAAGGTCAAAGGTCAGTGCTAACACAGCTGATGCAATATGTCCAGAAATGTTTTTATTCTACACACCTAAACACCTTAATTCCTAAAGAATGCATCAACGATTAAGAAGTTATTTTTAATTTTATAGACCAAGATTTGTATTATACAGAATATGAACCTCATAACAGGACTGCTATAGATCAAAATAAGCAAATTACTTGTTTGATGTTAAAGGGACAGACCACTCAAAAATGTCAATTCTGTCATCATTTACTCAACGCCGTACAAATCCAAGCCTGCATGCATTTTTGTTCTTCTGCTGGACACAAAAGGTGATATCTTGAAGAATGTTGGTAACCAAACTGTTTCATTTCCCATTGACTTCCAATGTATTTTTTTGTCCATACAATGGAAGTTTACGGGAACTAAAACGGTTTACTTAGCAACATTCTTCCACAAAAGAATGTAAGTCATACAGGTTTGGAACAACGTGAGGGTGAGTAAATAAAGGCAGAATATTCATTTTTTGGTGGACTATACCTTTAAGTTACCATTGAATCTAATTATTTGGGGTAAATATATGTCAAATAATTGATTATGAAGGTTTAAGTGTGTCTACATTCAAAGTGTATCTTAAGTACATTAAATATTAGAGAGAATGATAGCAGGTAGATTAAGCAAAACAATTTTTTTAGGAAATATGCTAAATATGTAAACTTTAATTTTAATATTAACTGGAAGATTAAGGTTATTTTTTGAAAGAAAGGACAACTGTCACTTGACATCTAAAACTAAACCTCAAAAACGTGTTTCTAAGGCATCTACATCACTTACATGATCAATACTTCCCCCCAAACCACTACATTTCCACTACATGTTTTCTGGACTGTAATGGATTTTCCATACTCTTTATAAAGTAGAATGATCAATATCATTTCCAGAATGTCTTCTTCTGTGTTTCTGTGTGTTGTTCTTTTTGTAGGGAAGTCTTTGCAATATTTACTGCATTTAAGCAACTTATGTTTACATCATCGTGCATTATTTTATGGAAAAATCAAGTTGAAAATGTGTGCATTAAATATGATGAATTGTTGTTTTTTTTACATATTTTGTGTAAAGGTTTAACAGACAGTTAAAATAAATACTTTTTCTTTTATTTCATATGTCAGGCTTCTGTTAACTCTGTATATTTCTCTGCCTAAGTGCACTTTAACCAGACGCCATTACAGAAAAACCATCACGCCCACCTCTGTCATCTGCTCCCTTCACCCGACACCCTTTTTCTTGACTCGGGATCGCCCTGAGGGTCGACCGCCCGGTTTGCCTCGTCTCACAGGAACCTCCTAGAGCCTCTGCCTGGAAACATCTGAGACAGAGAACAGATGGCACTGTGATTTCTGACAATTGTGAACATGTTTTCCCCCCAACTGTGTGTGTGTGTGTTTGTGCTCTTTTAGTTATCTAGACCTCCGCTCCTGTAGACTATACACCCTTGGGTGTGTATTTGTATGAATGAGAGAGTGAGAAAGAAAGGGAGAGTGGAGGAAATATGTGTGTTTATGTTCTTTTCAGGCCTACTTGCTGCTGTGGGTCTGACCCAGGAGTCATCATGGATTAAAAGCACTGGGAAACGCGCCACAGGTCCGTCACTCAGCACACTCAGATCCAAACGAGTACAACGTGATGTTGACAGATCTTCTCTTTTAACGCTGATCTCAGAGCAGTACTCCAGAATCTCTTATTACGATGGGAATTTGAATGTAGATGAAACTGACTGCTCTCAAACCAGCATATATAGGAGACTAAGCGTGAAACGGCACCGGCGGGGCCCACGGGTCAGGGATGATGATGAACTGACGGAGCGCATGGAGGAGCTGAACCCCACTGTTTGTCCTGAAATGGCTCCAACATATAAAAGGCCCTGCAGTAAAGGTGTGTATATGTGTGTGTGCGCTTCACTGTCTACAGGCTCGTACGGAAAGTAAATCAGGGGCCTATTGTACCATAAATGTCACTCACCCTGCCTCTCATCTCCTGTCGCTGGCAGAGCATTTTGCGGGTTATGAGACTGGATGGACACCAATACTCTGCCTTAAAGGTGTCCAGACGATGCTGGAAGGAGACTCGTGCACAAGATGAACTGTGAATTTTGGTCTCTGTATGTTTTATAAGACAGCATCCATAAGGAAATGCAATTAAGCTCAATGGTAAATGTCAGTTATTTCTGTATATTGTCTCTGGCGCTGTAGAGACGTCCAACATATTGGAAGCAAAGCTGTGCACTTTGACGGGCATGTAATATGGTAAATAGCAGAGAAAACTAGATTTTTACATTCTGAAAAAAATGTGAGTGATGTTTGCTTAAGGAAAACTCACTGCCACAATGCTAGGGTGATAATGTTGTTTGCCAGGTTGTTGATTTATGATTGTTACGGTTCCCTGGGTGTTTTTAATGTATTGCTATTAGGGCATGATAGTGGTACCAAATCAATTATCTGCCAATATAAGAGTTGGCAGATATATTCCTCTAGTTTTACATTTAGATTACCATTGCCACCATGTAATGCTTACTCAAATGTAATCTTTAAAAACACTACTAATTTAATAACTCCGTAAGATGTCATCTTTAAGAAATCTAAAAAAATAATATTATTTTTTGATACTGTACATTATAATGTTTACATTTACATTTAGTCATTAAGAAGGATCTTCCTGATGTTGTATAAAGCAAATCTGCAGGACCGGGCAGTTATAATGTTATAATGCCTAAATTAAATAGTGGCATTTGATTTTAGTTTTTAAAGATTTTTAATTTTAGCAATGTAAATAAATGTAAAAATTAACTTCAGAAATTTTGTTAAATAATTTATAATTTTTAAAAAATTAATATATTTTTTATTTTTAAATTTAGATGAAATATTAACATTTCTCTACTACCAGCCATTTATTCATTATTGGTCAGAACATAAAAATAATTATTGGCTTATTGTATCTGCCAGGATTTTTATATTGGCATATTTCTAGTTGCCATGCAGTTGCTAGGGTGTTCAGGGTTGTTCCTTTTCCAAGTCAAAACTGTCTATGATGTTCTGTCAACTGTCTATTAAGTAGTGCTGTCAAACGATTAATAGCGATTAATTGCATCCAAAATAAAAATAATTGTTTACATAATATATGTATGTGTGCTGTGTATATTTATTACGTATATATATAAATGCACACACATGCATGTATATATTTCAGAAAAATATGTTTATATATTAAATATATTTATTTATGATATAAATTATATGAATATAAATATAGACATGTAAATATTTTCCAAATATATACTGTATTTATATATACATAATAAATAAACACAGAACACACATATATTATGCAAACAAAAACTTATGTTGTATGTGATTAATCACGATTAATCGTTTGACAGCACTACTATTAAGTGAACATTTTAATTTCTGTATCATGCCTCAGAAGATTAGTTGATATCATCTTCATAAATAAATCTTCTTAAACAAGCTATACATTTCCTTTTTAGCCCTGAGGCCAAACATTTAACCCATAAACCTGCAAGGCTAATATAGTAGGCCTACGTGGCTGACCTGATAAGGAGAAATAAGATCCTGCGATGGCATTTGATATGGGAACATTAACGGAGGGCCACGCATTACTAGAGGTGGAATGAACATTAATTGTGTGAAGGTGTGTCTAGGAGGTCAAAGGCTGGGATATACGAGTATCAAAGGGAAGGGTAAAGGTGTCACACCGGTGAAAGGTGAGACCCCTGGAAGATGCAGATCTCCCACAGGGTGTCCACGGATCTCTGCGGTTTCCCGAGGGACTCGTTTAGGTGTGAAGCAGCCACGGGCAGATGGATCATCTGGGCCGGTGTATCTGTGAAAGCCACTCATTATAGGCTCGGCTGACTGTGATAACCTGATCGGTTTAACAGTTTCTCTTATAACGACTGAGGTTTTGATTTGGAAACAGGGAGGGGGTGATTCTAGACCAGTATGAAAGGGCAACTAATTACAGGCTCCAATGACTGTGATGTTCTCCAAAGGTCCTTAAGGCAGCAGCTCCCAGAGAGATGGTTAAGACATATCCAGTTACACCAATAAGCCTATCCTCCACATAAAGCAAGCAGCCATGACCAGTCACACATTAGTCATCATTACTGTGAGTGCACGTGTGTGAAGGAGGGGCGTATTTCCAGTCAGCATGCTGGCAGTATGTGCGCGTCGGGGGTGAATGCACTTGATGTGATGCGTGAGGCCTCTGACAGCTTTAGATTCAAAAAGCATATGTACAGCATGTATGTCTAATTACCCATCACAGCATATGAGTGCAAGCTACAGTAGTGTGTGTGTGTGTGTGTGTGTGTGTGTGTGTGTGTTTGAGAGACAGCCATAGCCTACAGAGGCATTGTGTGTGTGCTTGTGTATTCACCAGCGTGTGCTTTGTAGACTACTATCTGAGAGTGTGATGTGGATTAGAGGAGTAATTGGCAGAGTCTATGTACTGTCATGTCCCGGCAGGCTGTTTAGTATTGCGCGTGTTTGCCGTGATCTGAGAGTCTGTCTTCAGGCCTGATCCTCCTTTTCCACCCTCTCTGACTATCTGAAAATCAATTGATTATTTCTGCTAGTGCTATCCGCTCATTGATCAATTTGCTGTTTAACTTGAATAATCTTGAACAGTTGAATATTTTGATAATATTTCATTATGATATTTTATATTTGTTGTGGAATTGTTGGTCACATGTGAAAGTGTAATCTGTCTGCTAACACGAGAATGTGTTTTGAAATGTTAAAAACATCTTGAGTGCTGTTAAAGATAAAGTTGAAATTATATTACACAGTCCAAGGTAAAAAAAAAAGCACATTTTGTTAAAAAAAGAGAAAAGTTGGGAGGTTGTATCAAATCATAGCTCAGTAGCTTAGTACATATAAGATACATCAATGTAGTTTCATTTGTCTGAGTACAAGGTTTTATTTTTTCAATTTTGCACCCTGTTTTGTCCCACTTCTCAAGAATGACTGAGGAGTGTTTAATGCGTATACATGATGTACGATATACTACTATCGGACAAGTCGACCTTATGTTGGGCCGTGGCGGTGTAGATCGCGGGTGCTCCCTTTCGGTCGCTACTGCAACTGCAGGCTTTCCTAGAGGTACAGATGAGGGAAGCAACCAGTTGCGTGAAAAACCTAAAAGACGGCAGCGGGATTTTGCAGGTCAACACAGTAAAAAAACGAAGCGTTCTAATTTATTTTATAACACTGATAGGGGGAAAAAACAACACCATCACTGTTTAGATATTGTAAGAAGGTTAATGGAATGTGCGAGATTTCTGGAAAGAGGAAAAATACCCGGATTGAGCCCAGAGAGAATACATTCGGCTGGAGGAAAAGTGAGCAAACTGTGGCACCTATCGTTTGTTTGCCAACCGCCATAAAACTCCAAAAGAAGAAGAAGAAGAGCAAACTGTGAAAAGACCCTCCTCCGCCACGTCTGAGCCTGCCCTGTCAGTTCATTTCAGCTCAAAACCCGCAGAAGAAGCCGGAGGAAAGAAGGAAGCTTTAATTAATTAACGGTACAAGCAAACAAGGAACTTTTTTCACTTTGTTTTTTTGCCCCTCAGTTCTCCGAGCAGACGGAACAGCTGCGCTCGCTCAGCAAGCGCAAAAACCAACATCTAATGTTCCGCCTGTATAATATCCTCCAACGTCTGCTGTTATTTAAGGGGTTTGTTTATTCTGTCTTTTCTGTGATCTCTCTCGGATATAAAGCGAAATTTCCGTAGGACGCCGTTCGGTTTATGGTTTAGATCTAAGAGGATGTTAACGTTTATTTTAGTGATGTACAGGCCGTGAAGATGCCTGGTCACTATTTAATGCCCTGTCAGCAGCGCAAGTGTATGGAAAATGATTTTGATGTCTGGATTAGAGTGTCAGAAGAGGGAGCTTTATAAAAAAAAATACCATGGTAACATTGTTTTCCGCCAGAATACCTTGTCTACTACAGTTGTTACTACTGTAAAATTTAAATAAATTCTCATTCAGTGTTATCTGTCATTGATTAATTTCTTTTATGACAGAAACATAACAGTTTTATCATAATTACTATGGTATTTTGGAAAACTCTGGTTACCACAGTCGTTTTTAAAGGCAGCTGAGAATCATTTTATTTTTCCTTTAGAATATTGTTGTTCTATGAGATGGGTTGTGGCTTGGATCCCGGGGCCTTGAGCCGAGGCTCCTGAAGGCACTGCTAATGTAAAACTGATATAGATTGGTAAACAGTGCTTGAATGTATACCAGTAATATAATTAAATACAATAAATTAAAATCAAACAATTTTGGAGAGTCTCCAAGAGGCTGGTGTCCTGAAGCCTTACAGGACCATAATCCATCCTCAGGGTTCAGTACTTAAACAACAATTAGTATTTGTAAAGGTAGATGCAGTAAAAGCGTGTGCTAAAATGGGACTGTTTTATATCCATTGAATGTTTAATAGAATTATGAAAAGTTGGTGTTACATACCAGAATAATAGGAGCTGTATGTAATTTTTTGACTGTACAAAAGCATAAAAAGGCATAATATGTTTGTAGATATTTAAGAAACATGCTAAGTTGAAATATTTGTTTCTCCAATATGATGCAGCCATTTATTCAACACTGAAATGTGTGTTTCGTGTCAGAATGTCTGTTTTTGTTTTGGTCTGTGTGATTCCGCCCACTGCCTATTTACCTAATTGTATTTCAACACCACCAGTTACCAGTTGGTGGAAAACTCAGTGTCTTGCAGCCATGGAAGCTAGCAAATAAACTGGGGTCAGAGATTGCAGATTCTACTCCACCTAAAAAGCCCCCGCTCACCAACTTACAGTGCAAGTCTTGTCGCCATCCGTAGCATCAAGTCTGAAGAGGAGGGGGCGAGAGAAACAACGCTCTCCAATATTTTGAATTTGGACTGCAGAACTCATTTTAGCCGCTAGCTGTCAATGTTACATACAGCACCTTTAAGTATTTGGAAAAATAAAAGTGTTTGACATCAGTCGAAAAGAAAGTCATTTCAGAGGTGGAGCAAGAAGATAAACATTTTATTCTTTTGAATTTGGTGCGGCAATTATCTAAAATATAAACTGGAATCAGTTTAATTTTCATGTTGACTCAGAATTTGTGGAATGATATATTAATATTTCTCTCTCTTTTCTCTCCAGTCCTGCAATGGTGCCCATTTCTCCTGTTCCTCTCCTGTTTCTACTAGTGTTGGCTCTGCAGAGCATCTGATCATCTGCTCCACAGGAACAGACAGTTCAAAGCTCGCCTCAGCCAGAAATCTCCAGCTTACATCACCCCACCTGGAGCCTGGGGCTGCAGCTGTATAGGTCGCTCCGCATCGATGGTTCCCAGACCAATACCTTCATCTCCCCACTTCTGTTGGCCAACTCCCTGCTGGCTCTAGAGGGTGGAGCTAAAGGATCCACAGCAGGCCAATTCATGATCTCCTGAGGATCACCAAACACGATAAGGCCGTTGGAGAATCTTTGACCAAGGCACTGAAATCTGCGTGAAGCTAATGGAACCAGCTACACATTGCACAGTTCCTCCGCACTGTTTTCCAAACAAGTCGCAAAACTGGAGAAGAGCTTTCTGGAGAAGCTCCAGACCCACTTTGGGTTGCAGCATGTGGCCCTGGAGGATGCACAGAAACAGACTGATATGGAGAAGCTCCAGTCCTGGGCTAAAAGTGGGATGGATGGAGAAGAGACAGCAGATCTGGAACTGGCACTGGAGACCAAACCTGGAGCCATGATCCTGGCCAATGCACTGCACTTTAGAGGTGAGAAGAAAGAATACATTGGAAACTAGTTGGGCTGGCTTTAAATAATGCTAAAAGAACACAATTATATTCTAATATGATATTGTGTTGAGTTACATAATGAGGTTAAGGAAAGTTATTTTAATCACTGAGTGCAAATAACATATAACAGGACATATCAGGGCATATCACAAAGACAGACTAAAAAGCTTCTGTGAATAACATGCTTTAGGAACAGCCATTAGACACAGTTAAAAAGGTGTGGCTTGTCTACTGTACTTAGGGGATCAGGATAGTTAGTCTAATCTTGAAGCTTTATGGTCCATTATGTGTTTGGACTTTAGCCAGACGGCATTGCAAAATTCATGGTCTCATCCTTCGCTGATGCACTGTAAAACCTGACTTTACTTAAATGGCCTGTGGGAAGTGAATACTATTATTTTCTATAATTTTAGTTCTTAGTGATGTTTTGTTCGTGAGTTAATCAGTGTTTTTGAATGAATTGTAGACATGAGAGATTTGTAGACATGTGCATTGTAAAGATTATATTAGTGGTTAATTCTAGTTCTGTAATCAGATAGGCAGATAGACATTAGACAAGAGCACTGGAGTAAATTCTAACAGCACTGGGATTTAAATTATGAATTCAAGTGGGATTTGAATTATTGATTCAATTGATTTGTTTCAGGAATGAAACAAGAGCCTGCTTGTATGGCTGCGTTCCACTTTGCTTTTAGACACACACTTCTGAACTTCCCTAAGCACTTCCCCTTGGGGGAATCCCCGCTGCTATTTTGAAGTGCGTTTCACTTTGTGAAGTGGACTAGGGAAGTTTATATGGGCAGACCCTTGACCCCTCGATTTTGACCGAGTCTACTTCAAATGTACACAGCTCCATAAACCACAATGCAACACGACTGTGACGTCACCGCAGATCGCGCTTAATTTACCCCACACCAAACAACTCTATGATATATGCATTCTCTTTTCAATATTTAAACAGCCCAAGCATACCTATACATATATTGTGTAACATAATCAATGACATACGTCCGATTCAACGAGATGCAGGGAAGTAAGTGAGGGAAGGACATTAAAATACTAAGTGGAATGCAGCCTATTTGTGAGTCACTGAATCATTTATTCAACTGATTTGTTCAAAAGCACTTATTTGTTCAGCACACACACAAAAAAGTGACTGCCATGTTGAGTGAGTCATTGAGTCTTTACTCAAATGACTCACTCGCATAATGATGCAACATGCAAAAAGATTCAATGAACAAATCTTTTTGGTGAACTGATTCAAAAAAGTCAATGGGATTAATCAAAATCCCCACCCCTATTTGTTTTTCTTATTTATTTTTGATTAACAACTAATTCATCTAATGCAGCTCAAATAATTTAAGGCAACCATTAACCTTTTTAAAAACTCAAACAATACTTTTTACATTTTAGTTTTTCTCAGTTCCAGTTTCATTACCAATTCCAAGGTCATCGTTGAGTTAATACAGTTATCAGCTCATACGGTATCTAAAAAAAGGCAAGAAGTGATATTTGAGCCAAACAGGATCAGACAGAGTGGTCATAGCACCGCTGTGCTTCCGCTGTCTTGCGTGCTGGAGAATTAGCTAGTACAGATTGTGCTGCTGCTTGATAAATGGACTATAAGCAGTTGCACGACTGATCCTGAAGGTGAAAATTTGCTTGGAGGATAAGGAATCACACTTTAGGGGGTGCATGTGCAAAGCATACGTGTGTGTGTGTGATTGTAGTGATTTATGTTGGTGTAGCAAATACACCAGTTTCCGTTCGTGCAGGGAAGTCTGATTTATTTTAGCGAACTGGCGTTTAGTGAACAAATTGGTTGGAAGAAAATAAATGATTCACTATTTCAATACAGTTTTCATTACAGTTTCCAAACTACATTCAAGTGATTTACGCTCTGTGAATCGGTCTGAATAAAGTATTTAATAAAAGCATCGGTTCAAAAGAATGATTCTTTTATAAATCAGACATCAGTAGTTCATGCATTCTCCTTCACACCCAGCCTGCAAGGTTGATGACAAACCATCTCCAGAAGAGCCAATGTATCTTCCCGGGAGAGGTGGTGTGTCATCTTAAATAATTTAGTAATGATCGTCTGCATCTCCTGCCCTCCAGTGAGTGGCTATGTTCTTCATACAATACTATTCTGCTAACTGCATACAGTGCAGTATATGCTGTATACTGCCTGCTATTAAAAATTATATGAATCTGTATGCATTATGCAACAATGAACTGTGTACTGCATTATTGTTACATGACTATCACTTTGCAGTTCTGTGAATGGCATTGTCTTTTCATCTCTGAAATAAATATGGTTATTCAAATCCATGCATGCAGAAATGTGCATAATATGCACAGAATATATATATTTTGGTCGATATGTATGCATTTCGCAGACACTCTTATCCAAAGAAACCTATAGTGCATAATTCAAAGTATGCATTCATTTTTATCAGTTCATGCATTCTCCATGCGAGTCGATTTAAATTTGTGTCAATCATATAATCACAATGGTTCAATGTGTAAAAGCTTGCATGGTAACTATTAGACCAAGGCACTGATTTAGTATTTTTAACCCTGAACCCATATACAGGCATTTTAAACTGAAAGGAAAAATTTTTGACATGCTCAAGAGAGGGTAGTTTTCTTGTCTTATTATTCTTGAGCTGTAATAGTAATATTGTTTTTGCACAAAAGCCATGCAGTACATGCAGTACCATGTTTAGTCAAATCAGAGACAGTTCAACAATACTTAAGTTTCTTGTCACTTCCAAGAAGAGACGTTAAATATGCTTGAAGGGCTTAAAATGAGTTTTTAACATGCCGGTGCTATATGCTGTTCTACTTCACTGGAGTTCTGTCTCTCTCTCTTTTTGTGCATTGTCTCACCCACATGCTGAAGTCTTGTTCTTGTTCGATTTCTTTGTCTGAGTAATACTGGCAGGTGCTTTGATCCTATTTTAAACACAGAGCGATGGGAACGGAGCGGTAGGAGGAGAGCTTCTCTCTACTACCAAACGCAACAGGAAATAAAGTTTGGATTGATTTTAGGCTGATAAGCAATCTAATTAATTTCTTTTGTTTTATGTTTTGACTTAATTACATTTTTTTTTCCCCCCATTCGCAAGCAAGAAGCGGGAGTCGGTGGAAGTTCATTAATTCAGTCGATGAAATATACAAATTAGATCAGACAATAGATTGAGCCCTGTGAATGAGATTATGAAAATTGAATTCATAGTTTGGATTTATAATTTAAAGGCAGTCAGTAGTCGCACCGCTTCAGGGTTCTATAGTAATTCATTTAGTCGCCAGTGTAATATTAACTTTGTCCGAAGCTTTTTCATTGTCTCTCTGATGGGTCGTTTGTGGACTTTTACTCTTGGTGTTAATCTGAGAACAGTTTTCTCTGTTCTCCTGAAATCTGTTCAATCATGCATGTGCCTGCTTCAGACTTTTGAGCCAAGTGTATTTGGATTGTAGCTTTTTAAAAAAACAATTATAATTAGCATTTTTAAGGAGTAAGTTACAAATGTTTTATAGGAAAAAGTGTTTAAAATTACACCGGCCTTATGCAGATCATTTACTTTATTTATAACAGTAATAATATAAGTAGTTATAATACTGTATCTATGTGTATCTATATATCTATATATGTGTTTATATGTATGTATGTGTATACAGTATACTCACTGAAAAAGTAATGTCCTCTCACTTTCAACTAATTTTATTTCCATATATCAAAAGTCACAGTGAGTATCTTGTCCACCGTGCTGATTGGCTACAAGTTTGTTTTGCGATTCGGCCCAAATCAGTTCTCTAAAGTGTTTTTGAAAAATCACTTACTCTGCCTTTAAGCACTACAGTGCATCTCATCCTTATGAACAGCCAGTTCTTGCTGTGAGATGTTACTCCACTCTTTCACCAAAGCACTTGAAATCTCTTGAACACGTCTGAGGGGACACATGGTTATATGTGGTTTTCCACTCCAAGGACAATCAGCTGTCCTTCCTATCTCCCTGTAGCACTGTCTCAGGCGTCTTACATTGCAGACATTGCAGTTCATTGCTCTGGCTACATCTGCAGTCCTCATGCCTCCCTGCAGCAGGACAATGACATGTTCATGCAGGTGAGCAGGAAACATGGCTTCCTTTCTTCTGGTGTTTTTCAGAGTCAGTAGAAAGGTCTCTTTCTTTAATGTCCTAAGTTATTATAACTGTGACCTTAATTGCCTACTGCCTACAAGCTGTTCCACATGTCCATGTGCAAAAATTGTTTATGGTTCATTGAACAAGTATCAGAAATATTGTTTAAGCCCTTTCCAATAAAAATTTGTGAAGCTTAATTGGATTTGACTAAATTATCTTTAAAATACAGTATTCTAAAAAAAAAAAGACACAGTACTTTTTTGATGATATTCCTGTCTGGAATGACTATAGTAGGCTTGGCTACAGTCCTCTGGTGCATGTACAATTCATAATTCCAGGTACGCTGAAATAAATAGCCAGGCACCATGGAGAACTGGATTGGAGCTCACATCAGGGGGCAAATGGAGAGCCACAGGTGTGGAGTGAAGCAAAGACAGAGGTGAAAGATAAGAGTATTTTGATGGAATGGTCAAAGGCTTTAAAGGGAGAAAGAGAGAGAGGGGGGAAGATGTTTTATGGTGGCAGACGCCACACTAGCTCATTACCTCAGCCTTTGTGCTCTGTACAGCAAACCCCAAATACAAGCACACACACTTCACCCCCCACAGCAGCCCTGCTCCGAGCACCAAAGGATCCGGCGAGAGATCATTCATAGCGTTTTAGCTTTATTGTTTGTGGCTCGGTTATTACTGAAAATGGGCATGAGAGAGCCTTCAAGATGCAAAACCACACAATAGCTGCATTGTCTTTATGCTCTGTAATTAATGAAGAAGGTATGAGTGTCTCTCTCTTGCGAATGCTCGTTGGGTCATTCTGTTTCTCTCTTTCAGTCACAGAATCTCCCAGGATGTTTTCTTTCTTTTGATTGCCAGCCAAGACCGCAGTGACAAGAATCCTTGTGTGGCATTTCAGAAACTCGCATGGCAGAATTCCCCTTTTAACGTTCGCAGTTCCAAGAGCTTTGCCACCCCATAATAACTGACAGATACCATGCCATGTGTTTTGAACTTTAGGCTGATCAAATTTCATCCCCCTGTGTAATTATTGAAATCCAACTGCTCTGGCTCTTGGCTTGCGTTCACAAGCTTAAAGGGAACTGCTAGCATACCATTGAGGCGCATGCAAAGCTTGGCACGGGGCCGAATGGAGAGGTTTGCTTTCCCTACACAGGATCAGGTGTTTCTCATAATAAATGACAGTCGAGCGACTCGTCTCGGGTTTATGAAATGAGACTCTTTTCTTTAAAGAGGAATTCTACCCTAGTTTCTGTCTCTTTGTTTTGTTTATTTTCTGGTTTTGTTAATGGTATTCCTAATTATACGTAAGGAATATGTTTTGAATTCCTCACGAGGAGGATGTTTAATGCTGAAAGCAGTGGTTTTGGGACCAGGAGTGTTTAAAGGTGATTATGGAAATTTCATCTTGGGTGGCACATTCCTTTTTAAGGCACAGCAAAACTGAGGCCTGGATAAACTGCAGCTATAAATACAGAAGTGCAATCAGGTGACTTTGATGAGAAAGTGAAAAACTTAGCACCAAATTAAAAAGGATCTAGAGATCCTTCTAATGCCGGTAAAATATTCAACAACCCCGAAAAGATATTTTGAACACATAAGCCACATTTAAAGATGTATGAATGCCATTGCATCAGATAAAAAATATCAATCAAGTTGCATTTATTTAAAGAAAAATAGCACAAGCACACTGTTTTTTTATTCCTGTGATAACAAAGCTGAATTTTCAGTGTCATCCTTCAGAAATCATTCTAATATGCAGGTTTAATTCTCAAGTAACATTTCTTAGTATTGTCAATGTTAAAAACAGCAACAACAGCATGATACATTTTCTTTTTCAGGATTCTTTGAAAGCTCAAAAGAACAGCATTTAATTGAATATGAAAGTATGAATGTGGTACATACTCTAAAAGTAGCTTTAATGTCCATGTTCGCAATTAATTTAATAAGCTGTGCCGATGGTGACTCAGCTAGGACACCTGTGTGACACATTTTTAGTGAACACATTCGCTAAAAATGTCCTTGGGACCTGTTGTTTAAAAACAATTGTAAAAATGGATAAAAAAACATAGAAAGAAAGAAATTCTAGCTTAATTTTGGCAGGTGACACTTTAACATTTTGTATCTGACACAATGAGATTCAGACATTTTAAGTGTGTCTTAATTGTAATACTTTTTGGGGCCAGTGAAGGTCCAAATAACATGTGGCAAGGTTCAAATTGAGTTGCAGAGGCCGTCGAATGTCTTATGTGTCTCTTCTCTCCTGTTCAAGAGCAGTATACTGCTTCTGGTGCCGCGAAATACAATAACACGGCCTGGCTTAACCCCACATTGTCTTGCAATCATCCTTAGTATTTGATTTGACTTGATACTGCTTTTTTCGCACTTTCTTTTTCTCTCATTCTTTATCTTTCCCTTGACTAATCCAATCAGGTGAAAAGACTGTGGAAAAGAACATGTGACTGTAATACTGCTAATAGTCTCTTTATCGAATCTCAACTTTGTCAGTAAATTTAATGGGTGTAATGGGCTGTAATAATATGTCCTATGCCTCTGCCTCCCCTGCACCCCTCCTCTCGCCTTTTCTTTTATTTTTGGTTCTTTTTCTGGCATGCTGTCTGTAATATTCCTTTGTATGGTTTGACTCATCAAAGCCTCAATGTATGTCAAATCCAAACAGTCTGTCCGTAAGATAATTGTACCCGATGTGTTCTAATAGTTTGCGTCAAAATGTTAAAATGCTTGTCCGGGTCATGTTCATCTATTCACTGTCCACATGTGTTTTTTGTGGATTTTTCTGTTTGTAGGATTTTGGGATTGAGGCTTTTACCATGAAAACCAAGATTTGCGTAGCTTCTTAGGTACAAAATACACCAAAGTTCCCATGATGCACAGATTAGGTAAGTTCCACCAGTCATTTGTCATTGAAATACACAATAAAGACATCCAAACTACCAAATGTTTGTTTTCCCAGGTGTATACCGTCACTATGAGGACATGGAGAACATGGTACAGGTGTTGGAACTGGGCCTGTGGGAAGGGAAGGCCAGCATGGTGCTGCTTTTGCCCTTCCATGTGGAGAGTTTGGCTCGGCTGGACCGTCTGCTGACCCCGGATCGGGTGGAGAAGTGGTTGGAGAAACTGAACTCCACAAGTATGGCATTATCCCTCCCGAGAACCAAGATAAGCAGCATGGTCAATCTACAGGTAATAGTCTAAATATTGTACATATCACTTCCTACACGGCCGTTATGAGTGTGTGAAATACAATTTGAAAACATTACGTTATAGATAAATATTCTTAACATACTATGTAGATAAGACTCATTTAGAAAGCTAATGGAAGATATCCAGATATGACATTAGCATAATGAGAACGAACCATAGGTCATAGATTATTCTCATTCAGTGGGAAAGCTATTTTCCTTTTAATGGAAATTGTGTTTGCACTGAAATTGCAGTCAGGCTTTGGAATGCGGTTTTATGTGTCTTAGGACACTGAGCTATGGTCTTTATTCTTTAAAACATTCCTCAGATGTGCATTGTAAGTACTTCCATTGCCTTCTTGTGCTACTCTCTTTTTGAACACCAGCAGGCTGAGAGTGTTGCTTTGTTGACCTGTAATCAAGGTGCAGTTTTTTAATCATAAAAAGGGCAAGATTTTATCTTTTGATGAATATGTACTTTAAATTCACTAAATATTTGGTATGTCATGTTAATTTTGGTCCATTTTAAACCATATTTAATCACATTTTAGGTGGCAAAAGCATTATTTTAATTCAAACTAGATTTTATTGCTTGTCTGTGTTTGGCTGACAGGGCATTGCTTCCTTGAGTTCTCTTAAGCCTCGTTCAGACTGTCAGTCCAAATCTGATTTTGTGCATATCCGATTGGAATCCGATCTAGACGACTGACTGTCCACACAGTGTATCACAACTGTTTACGTTTTATGTGGTGTGAGAATGTGAAAAAGCTTCGCTAAATCTGATCTGAGCAGTCAGATTGAAAGGATTTCCAGGAATGCGATTTGAATAGGATTCCAAACCACATATGAATGTAGTTCGAAACAGATTTGCAAAAATCTGATTTCATGTAGTTCGTTGCTGTTCAGACTATCTAAATATGATTGGATTTCAATTGGATTTGCACAAAAATTGGATTTGGGCTGACAGTCTGAACGAGGCTGGTGTTTTAGGTGGCTGCTAGGCATTTCTATGATATTCTGGTCCCTATATATAGTGCAGGTTCCTAATTTAATGTGATCTGCCATGTGAGTATGATAAGTACTGTCATTATCTAACACTTATACTGTAGATTTACAGTATAGTTCAAAAGTTTGGGGTCTGTACAGTTTTTTGGAAGGAAATTAATAAGACTTTTACATGATTACAAAAAAAATTATTTCAAAAAAAAAAAATCAAGTCATTGTTAAAGTATCACCGTTTAAATATTAAGCAACACCACTGTTTTCAAAACCAGCATATTAGTGTAATTTCTGAAGGATCATGTGACACTGAAGACTGGAGTAATGATGTTGAAAATTCAGCTTTGCCATCACAGCAATAAATAATTTTTTAAAATGTAGAAAACAGTTTTTACATTAGTAAACTGCACACCCTAAACATTCATGTAAATGTAGTAACTTTAAAATGAACACAAAGAAATTAACGTAAATGCGCATTTTTTTTTGTATGGGTGGGTGTAATTTACATTCTAGAGCAAAACGTCCAAGTTTAATCAGTTTGTTTACCACAGACCTTGTTTTTCTCATAAATTGAAAAACCCCATTTTAAAAACCCATAGTAAAACTTGAGGGAACCCCATGGTGTTTTAGTCTCCCGGGTTTTAACATCACAGCTGCAGTACTCTGTTGGTGTTGTGCAATACAGACCTCAACAGAAAGTCATCCTATAATTGCATGCCTGTGATCCCTCTAAGTGTTTCCCATACAGACTAATGACTCTCCTGGCATCCCAAACATTTGTGCTCCTTCAAGGCCTGGGCCCTCAGAGAGATATGCCATGCTGGGTTAGAAGCTCGGCAAGAGGGGGGAGGGGGGGCTTGTTTGGGCTGTTGAGTTCAGTGGATGAGACCGTGTCTGGTATGATTGGGTAAGCACATTTGGATTCTTTGGTTTCTTGCGGTGGGTGGATATGTCAAGAACGCCTTCGTAGTGCTCTTCTCGTGGATCGCGGAGGTGAAGTGTTTTGGAGCTTGATGAATGATTTTGTGACATATGCTGCTGGCTTTCCTCTCTCCTCGCTCACCTCGGTCTTCTTTCTCCTTCCTTGTCTCTTTCCTGTCTCCCTGCCGGTTCTTCGTATTCGTCTTTTCTCTCTCCAGTTACCTCTCCATCCTCCCTCTCTCAGCATCTGACCTCAGCTCATCTATCTCCTGCCCGGAGTCCACTGGTTCCTCCCACTCATCTTTCGTCTCCCTTTCTTTATTCATCACTTCATCCACCACCTCAATCTTTGTGTCTGCCCTCTCATTCGCTCTCATTTCTAGCTGGTCAGAGTCCCTGTAGCTCATCTTCTGTCTCGCCCCTTTTCTTCTCTTGCACTCATTCTTTGTCAAACTCTCATATTCCCTCTTTTTAATATATGCGTGTCTTCTTCTTTTCTTTTACTTTTTCCGTCCTCTCATATCTGTGAAATATTTCACTTTTTATTCTTTATTTAGTGGAATCTCCTGTGACCTTTTGGATGTTTTTTGTGGTCAAAAACGCTTTTCTTGCTCTCTTTTTTATGAATGCATCTATTTTATTGTATGTATAAGGTGCATGTTTTTTTTTGTGACTTTCATGATAAAATTGAAAATTGAAAATTTTGTTTTTACTCATTTCTACACAGATGACTTTTTGTGACTTCCGATTCAAACTGAAGAGTACGTCACATATGGGAGAGAGAGAAAAAATATATATATATATAAAAAAAACATATATATATATTTCTGAAAGGTATGATGTCCCTTTCCTAAACAGGGTTATTAAAAAATAATATAATAATAATAAATAATATAATTACATCCTCAATCACATTGATATACCCCTCCCCCCCCATTCATTTTAGTTATTAGCAATATTAACTACAAATGAACGCTATGTCCACCCTGTAATGTTTATGTCCACTCTATCTAGTCTAAGTGGCTGACAGGGTGGACATTTTGAGCTTCAAATAGCATATTAGCAACAACAAACTGTGACTAGCTAAATATTTAGTCTGGTTGTTGAAGAGAATTTGGTATATTTAAAATTTACATATTTTGAGAATACTATATTCTAATCACTTCTGGCATATTTTATGCCGACAGGGTGGACAAGCTTTGGCAAAGCAAGTAAGCAAACTCAGATGAAGAAAATTTGTCAATTGAAAAGTCACCAACATACTCACTTCAGCCGTTGAAATTCCCACCACTGAAGAGACAAAAACAAATCTGTTGTGCTGATGTCACTAAAGTGGATGGCCTTTTCTTAAAGGGACGGATTCCCCAATATGACAGGGTGGACAACCATTCAAGGGACATGGACAAACTCTTCTTTTTTTTATTAAATAAAAATATAGTTTTTATTACCAAATTGACAATATTCTAATCATTCAAATTGAATGAGCAGTGCATGGGACATAGCAAAATAACACGCATCCTCTTACACAAAACTAAAAAAATCTAGAAAATGTATCTAAAGAGCCAAGTAATGCTTTTGCTATAAATATAAAAACTTAGCCTAATATAACACACCCTTTCATAGTCATTTTATGTTAAGTTATCATAGCAAATGAGTTACTTATGTACAGGCACCCTACAGTGATACTGACCCATATATATATTTAAATGTAATCTTTTTTTTTTTATATATAAATAAGAAACCAGCCTGATCAGTCTTTAGAAATTAAAATGTAGCAAATATTCCTTTTCTGTTTGATTAATGTAAATATGAAGAGGTCGTTAGGGTTAAACCATGGACACTACGTCCATGTTTTTATACAGTCTGTGACGTCACCCGTAGGTTTCTAAAGAGCGTTTTTGAAGCTCAAAGTGGGCGAAGCCGGCCGTCGCCATCTTGGCAGCGCATCACCATGTGTCACTCCCGGATAATCAAAAATGGGCAAAGAGGCGGGAGCAGGTTGCTGAAACCACGCCCACCTAGCTCGATGCCGGTGACAGCAGCGGCAATCCATCTGTCACTCAAGTGGCCACGCCCTTAATTATGCAGAACTTTAAGGCTTAATATAATTTAAACGGATGAGTTATAAAAAAATTCACCCCCCTCACAGTTGTCATGAAGGGCAAAATTAGCTATATAGACCAAAAT
>NW_015628684.1:41263-43527 GCF_001515625.1 Sinocyclocheilus rhinocerous | reverse complement strand
AATGAGCAGTGCATGGGACATAGCAAAATAACACGCATCCTCTTACACAAAACTAAAAAAATCTAGAAAATGTATCTAAAGAGCCAAGTAATGCTTTTGCTATAAATATAAAAACTTAGCCTAATATAACACACCCTTTCATAGTCATTTTATGTTAAGTTATCATAGCAAATGAGTTACTTATGTACAGGCACCCTACAGTGATACTGACCCATATATATATTTAAATGTAATCTTTTTTTTAATATATATAAATAAGAAACCAGCCTGATCAGTCTTTAGAAATTAAAATGTAGCAAATATTCCTTTTCTGTTTGATTAATGTAAATATGAAGAGGTCGTTAGGGTTAAACCATGGACACTACGTCCATGTTTTTATACAGTCTGTGACGTCACCCGTAGGTTTCTAAAGAGCGTTTTTGAAGCTCAAAGTGGGCGAAGCCGGCCGTCGCCATCTTGGCAGCGCATCACCATGTCCCTCACAGTTGTCATGAAGGGCAAAATTAACTATATAGACCAAAACCATTTTTTGTACCTGGCTGTAAACACATTTTTTTCTGCTGTAAAGTTGGGCATTTTTACATGGGGAGTCTATGGGACTGACTCCCTATTGGAGCCAGCCTCTAGCGGCCAGTCGATGAATTGCAGTTTTAGTCACTTCCGTGTTGGTTTCACGAGAGAGACCGGAAGGTTGCCGCTCGGGTTAAACATATTTCCTTAATATCTAAAGTGCATACGTTAATTCTTAGAGCCCTAAAGCTCTATTTGATCAAATCTTTGTTTTTCTCTCAAATTTTTGCTGACCCCTTGCACTCCCTTGTGGCCCCCATGGGTCCCAAGAGCCCATTTTGAAAACCCCTGCTGTAGGGTCACTGTCCCTGGGTAATGCTGCAGGCAGATGACAAACCATCTAAACCACAAGGTTGGTTTTATCCTCATGGTAGACAGCAGATGTCAAGTCAAATATGTCAGTAGGCATCCAGTGACAGAGAAGGGTAAGAATTCAGAGAAGCAGAGGTTAAAAGACACAAAAAAAGGTAAGGTACAACAAAAATGACAGTTGTTGAACTAGAAAGGTCAAGTGGGGCACAACCGTTCCCAGGGCGCACAGAGAAGTGAACGGTCGCTGTAGTGCGGCGCGGCATTTTGTTAAAGTCTTGTAATGTCGGGCGAGAAATATAAGCGCCCGCATGCCATGTCCGCTTATGCAGCTCTGCTCAGAAGAACAAGATTTTGACATTAACATGAGCTGTAAGGATGCCCAAGAGAGATCTAGAAGCTTGCTTTAAAAGAAACCCACAGACAGCCCAGACATGACTCCCTTTTTTGGACTTGCTGTGTTCACATAAGTGATGCCCCAGCGTGTGGAAAGAGGCCGAAAAGTCCTGCCACGGCTGCATGACATGAATAGAGCTGTATTACTTCTCTGACAAGTCCTCCTGCTGCTCCCTCGCTCTCCACATCTTTCTGCTCTCTGTCTGTTTCTCTGCTCTTTCATGCTCTCATCTGGCTTTTTCTTTTTTCTCCCACACACATACACACTCTCTTTCTTGTAGTATCTGAAGAAATATCACCATAGGTCAGAGACATTTGATTCCTCCGCTTTTATATGGGCAGTGACAGAAGAGGTGCGCCGAGTGCAGCTTCCCTCTCCCTCTCCGATCAGGTCGAAGTGAGCAAACACAGCCTCCATCTCGAGGCGTTAATAGCGTTTCCACCTTTTATCTTTCATCTCGCCTCAGAACCTCAGCCTCCAACATGGCCGCCCGACGCTCTGTCACTCTCAAGTCACTCTAGGCCTTCTGTCACGCTCCCGTGTGGACGTCTTCGGTCTCAGGAGGAGCTGCCATTATCCTGATTTCCAATCCGTGCGCTTGCGTATGCTCTAATGTAGCCGTGCTGCGTGGCTAAGGGGGGCCTGGCTCGGGGTAGGATGACCCAAATTGGACTGACGTGCAGCTGGAGAGGTGAGTGGTTGTGAGGGAGGTGGAATGGGGTTGAGTGCTGGAGAAGAGAGAAAGAGATGGGGAAAGGGCAGGAGAGCGGGCGAGCTGGATAAAAATATCCGCTCTGGTGGTGAGGCAGCGGGGCCAGAGCTCAGGAACGGTTAGTGCCAGGCGATAGCGGCTAACAAGAGATTGAGTCTGGACTCCATAACGAGCATGAGGGTTCGAGGGGTCACCGTCTGCCTGATGCCTGGCAAACACACACAGCCAGACACACTGACCTTAAGAGTGACGCAGGGATACACAGAAAACACACTC